>NW_012119487.1:8382398-8412099 GCF_000951035.1 Colobus angolensis palliatus | reverse complement strand
CAACAGGCCCCCCGGTGTATGATGTTCCCCTCCCTGTGTCCATGTGTTCTCATTGTTCAACTCTCACTTATGAGTGAGAACATGTGGTTTTTGGTTTTCTGTTCACAGATGGATTTTAAGAGAAGTAACAGGATTTACATATTTTGGTGGCAGTATGGAAAGTGGCTTGGAGAGGGGAGTCTGATGGAATAAGACAAGAGAATAGCTGATTGCAATAGCCTCAGTGACAGATGATGAAGCCCTGAACACAGCGACTAGGAATGGAGGGAAGAATCAGATTAAATGGGTATTTAGGAAGTTTAGAATCAATAAGATTTGATGACCAATTAGATATAGTGGATGATGAAAAATATTCAGTGATAATCCTGAGAGTTCTGTCTTGGGTCAGATTGTCTATAATTACCTGTATCCCTTAGAGAGATCGATCAGTGCAAGCTACAAAGCAACATTCCATGTAATTAGCTTTTATTTTTAACAATGTTCAAGATATATTTTAACGGAGAAAAGTGAATTGATTTAATGCCCAATGTTGCCTTCTATTTTTGTCATTCATAAAACCATATTGGTTTTTTTATTAATACAGAAATACTTTAAAATGGTATTTACTTGAGTAAGCATGATGAATTGTTTGAATGTGCAGAGGATTATGATGTTATTTTTTAAACACTAATAGTCATATTTTGGGATTGGTGTATTCTAATCTTTTATATGCAGAGTACAGAATTAAAAAGAAAACAGATTATACTGACTAGAAAAGTGTTCCTAGCAAGTGGTTTGAGGACCTTGTATAGATTGGGCCTTGTTCTCCAACATTGGGTAAAGGTGGGAGAAATTTCCAATATTGCTTATCTGGATTTTTGTATGTTTAGAATGGGACTAAGAAATGCTGGAATTTTTCTGAATAGTCCAAGGACTCTGAAAAGTAAATGTATTTCTTTAATGTGGCTGTGGTATGTGCACACCCTTTTGCCTTTTAAAGTAGCCTCTTGCCGGCATTAATGGCATCTCCTGAATATCTTGGGTTTGAAACTGTGAATTGAGAAACAGAATCAAATTGTTTAGGGTCATATGAATATCACGTCTTTACTACTAACAAAGCACAGAGGATAGACCTTCAGTTTGACGTTTAGATAATCAGTACTTTTTTGGTGGTAACATTGGTTCTAGTCACAATTTTTTTCTTGTTTTCTTTCCTCTAGGCACATTGTAGGGTTGAACTTCCCTGTTTGCATTACATAAGATGGGTCATCTGACTGGCTGTGGCCAGTGAAGTGTAGATGAAAATAGCCTGTATCACCTCTGGACGAGTAATTAGGAGCCAGGGTATAATTTGCTACATTTCCTTCTGTCTGCCATGATGATTGGTGATGGAGGCTCTATTAGTTTTTGTTCCTGAGTAAAGTGATGTAGGGATGAGTTCCTAGCTGACTTCCAATATGAGTGAGAAATAAACCTTTATTGTTTTAAGCCTCTGAGCTTCGAAGTTTGTTGTACAGCCCACCATGACAAATATACTATTAGTCCTTTATTTACATGCTTTAAAATACGTCTTGCATTTTCTGATTACCATATGTTCATTGTGGAGAATTTCAAAAAATATTAAAAACATCCCTTGAAATCACTTACATAGAAGTAGTCTCTGTTAATATTTTGATGTATTGTCTCCCTCTCCCAATTTAAAAAATTGAGATCCTAGTATATATACAATATTGATATCTTCACTTCATGGGTACTCTTAAAATACATGAATTTGCTGCATATTATTAATTGATGAGGATGTGTTATAATCTATTTTTATATTTATATGTTTTATATTTATACCATTTAATTTATAAGAGTCATATTTTATTTTTATCCTTTTTCTTGTTGTAAATAACATCCCAATGAAACCTTTGTGCCTAAGTCTTTGCTGAAATTGCTGCTGCTGTCCTTGGGGTAGATCCCTAGAAGGGGAACGACTAGGTCAAGGAGTATGCATACTTTTAAGATTTTTGCTACCTATTGCCAGGAGAAAGGTTGTCCCAATTAACATGTTGCCTGTGTGAGATGGGCCATCTCACCATTCTGTGGAGTATTAGAATTCCTTTTAATCTTTGTTAATTTGATAGGTGAAAATGCTATCTTGTTGTTTTATATTTGCATTTCTTTGATTACAAGTGTTGTTGAACATTTATTTCATATGTTTATGAGTCATTTGCACTTTTTTCTTGTGGGAATTATCTAAATGGATTCTCACACCCCCCAAACACCAAGCTAATAAATGGAAAGCCACACAGGAAGCCGGCAGTACTGTTGCCACGGAGCCTCTGCACGAGCTTTTGAAGTGTGAGCGTTGAACAGGTTCTTCTAACTCCCTCTTGTCTGCATTGTTTTGCTTCTATTCTCTCCAGCTGTATCCCTCCACAGCCCATGTCTCGCTCAAGCCTTGGAGTCCCTCCAAGCATTTTATTGCACTGGACTGTAGTCGTGGCTCAACCTAGAATTTAGAGAGAAAAGGACAAATGTGATCGAAGTCAGTTTGGAGTGAACAGCATTGTTGTGGAAAAATCCATTAAGTGTCTCCCTTTTGAAGCCCCTCCCTACCAACCGATGGGTCCCTGTGGCAAAGCGGTGGTGGGCATATCCCCTGCTTGAGGTCAGGATTGGGAGCACAGCCTGCTCCTCTAGCTTTAGGCCTGACTCTATGGTCCCTGGTGATGAAGCTTCAATTACTCTTCCCGGAAGCATTCTTATTTATTTCATAGAACTTGCATTACCCCTGACTGTCTGTTTGGTGCTTTTAAGAGAGGAGAAGAAAGAATCTAAATTTCCCCAAAGTAAGTGTTACTTTTTAGCTAGTGTGAGATAAAAGACAGATTGAAATGGAGCCAGAGGGACCTGCCCTTCACCCTCCATCTTCCTCGGAGTTGGAAGCTCACATTGGTGTGTCAGGCAGCAGCTGGCAGGCTCTTTTATCATCATTAATTGTCCGCTGAGTTGTCACAAGGAGAGACTAGAATTCAGGTTTAATTACATCTGTATCATTTCTGATAAAGTTCAGGGGATTCTGGTGGTGTGAAGCAGGAATGGGCCAGTGATGTGCCAGGGATACTCTGTGAAGTGGAAACCATGTGTATCCTTGAGGGGAAAAGGTGAATTAACCGAATTGCAAGGGAAGTAAGCCTTATCCAGGCTGGGCAAGTCTCATGAGATATGATGATGGGGAAGGGAGGCTGCTCCAGGCATTAGAGCTGCTTAAGGATAAATTAGTTTAAATGAGGCAGGTGTCATGGCTCTTCACAGCAAACAAGTCAAGATTTGTTCCAGAAAGCTTGCTTGTTTTTATGGACAACAATCTACTACCAGACTGGGAGCAAAGAAATACATTTGGTCTTAGATAAAATAATGGCACTCCCCCTGCCCCCATCTCCTTTATGAGATGAATCTTTTTGAACGGTTTCTGATTTAGTACTGGAAATACTGGAGCAGAGTGAGGCTTAAGTGACAAGCTGGCTTTGACTAAAAACGAGACCTAAGTACAGCTTCATGGAAACGGCAGGTGGCAGGTGGCCTGAGAGCTAAGTGCATCAGCAGATTAGTTTTTCATGAAGATGAGTCAGTGAGTGCTAAGAGTCTTCACCACACTTATGACAATGACCCTTCTGCCAAACTTAGCCACACGAGGTCTCATTCTGATCTTTTATCAATTCTTGGGGACCACCCCGTCTGCTCTGACCCTTTTGTTATTGACCAACACCTGGACTTGACACTTCAGAATAAAGCTTTGGCCGCATGGTCAGTTCTTGTCATCAGGGAATGGATCTTGTTCTGACCACCAGACTTTATAACTCTCACTTCCTGAGAGAAAATCTGAAGCCATTTCATGAACTTTCTCTTGTGCAATTAAGTGTTTCCAAAGAATCGTTCTTCTACTTTTCAGAAGAGCATGTCTTCTGTGTTCCTCCTGTATCTCAGGAAGAGCTATTTATTTTAATCCGTGGGCCCTCTTTCAGCATTACAAAATACAAATTAAAAAAAAAACTAGATCAGGTGAATGGAATCTAAAAAATCTAAAAAATAATAAGTATGTGTGTATGTGTCTCTGTGTGTTGTGTGCACAATAAAAGGGTTTTGCATACACTCTAATTTTCCAGTAAGAGAACAATTCTTCCCAGTCTAAAGGTCAGGATCTTTAGTTTTGAGACTCTCATTCAATCTACAAAACTAATTTTGCTTTGATTTTTATCACCAGAAGCACAACTCACAGGGGTAAGTTTGGAAAAGGAAGTAAATCAAATTCAGAGCTCTCAGAATTTTAAAGCTAGGTTGACTCAGAATAGATACATAACAATATTAAAGCAGAATGCAAGAAGATTGGCGTACCAAAACTTACCTGTGATCATAAATGTCCTGAAACCAGCAGTTCTATATCTATTTATTTTATTAATTAATTTATTTTTTTGAGATGGAGTTTCGTTCTTGTTGTCCAGGTTGGAGTGCAATGGCGTGATCTCTGCTCATTGCAACCTCTGCCTCCTGGGTTTAAGTGATTCTCCTGCTTCAGCCTCCTGAGTAGCTGGGATTACAGGTGCCTGCCACCATGCCAGGCTAATTTTTGTATTTTTAGTAGGGACAGGGTTTCGCCATGTTGGCAGGCTGGTCTCGGACTCCTGACCTCAGGTGATCTGCCTGCCTCGACCTCCCAAAGTGCTGGGATTACAGGCATGAGCCACTGTGCCTGGCCTCAGAGGTTCTATATCTATACTTTCATCCAGCAATATTAGGCACAGGGTAGATGCTCAGTACATAGGTACTTAATGTGGAAAATATTTGTGGATTGTGTTAAATAGCTTTCATAGTTACCATATGCTCTGGTGGGCTACTCATGTTAACTAAGATGTGACTAGAGGTAGAAAGAGGTGCTCTGTGCCAAAATATTGAGCTCATCCCAGTTTATGGGCCCATCAGAGCTGCCCCTATGAACAACTGAGGCCCTTGCCCCAGGCCCAGGGCTGGTCCTCCATGCTGCAGGCACTGGTAGCTGGTTGCAACTCAAGCAGGCCTCCAATCAAGAAGAAGGATGTCTATCCATATGTAACCATGGAGTGGAGTCAGATAATAGCTGTATTTTGTCTCCAACTATCTTTCTATCTCTGTGGAACTAATTTTTCCTCTTTCCCCAAATGAAACACAGACATGCCCTATGACTTTTCTGTCCATGCCAGAGGAGCACACACATAAGTCACTTCAAGCCACACAGAATAGTCTCCTATCACGTGAAGTCACACAACACAGTCTTAGCATGGTAATTAGTACGTCTAGTCCCATGTTATAGTTGAAACTCTAGAGTAATAAATTCTTTCTTTTTCCCAGTTCAGGCTTATTCCAGGTAAGAGGCCACAGTCCAGAAAAGAGAGTGCAGTCAGCCTCTCCTGTCTTCTCACTCAGCACTTCTAACCCTACTTCCACATCCCACCAACGCCATGCTCCACAGTCCACTGACTTCCACATCCCACTAACTCTTGGGTTCTAACTGGTTAACTGGTTAGCTCAGGGTGGTCTCAGTTGCTTTTGCCTGGGTCTGGTTATTCATAGTTCCCCTTTGGGTCAGTGAGTGTTCTCCTTAAAGTCAACTGATTGTAAGTGTTAATCACACGAACAAAATGCATTCACAGTAACATCTAGTGTCGGACACACAGCTGGGCACCAGAACCTGGCCAAGTTGACACATGAAAAGAACCATCACAGCATTTCCCTTTCAGAAGACTTTCTGTATGTAAATTATGTGCCACCCTAGTTAGTTCTGACCCCTCCCAAGTGGGTGCAGGGAGGGAGAGAAGATGAGGAGAGCAGGAAATGTCTCCCTTAAAGGATACCTCAAGATACACAGAATTGACACTCTTGGGACTTGGCAGATGCTTAAACCTGACTCTTGCTCTGAAGGGCATTTTTGGGGGATTCTCTGGAGATTTTACATCTCCTTCTCCGACACTGGTGATCTCTGTTTTTGGCTCTCGACAGGGCAAAAACATCTTTATTCTCATAGCCCAGAGACTCTCCCTCAGTGTCGTGAATTCTCTTTCACTCTGCCATCAAACGGGCCAGTAAGCCCATGTCTTGCTGATATGGTTTGGCTCTGTGTCCCCACCCAAATCTCACCTTGAATTGTAATAATCCCCACATGTCAAGGGTGGGGCCAGATGGAGATAATTGAATCATGGGGGCAGTTTCCCCCCTACTGTTCTCATGGTAGTGAATAAGTCTCATGAGAGCTGATGGTTTTACAAAGGGGAGTTCCCTGCCTAAGCTTCCTTGCCTGCTGCCATGTAAGATGTGCCTTTGCTTCTCCTTTGCCTTATGCCATGATTATGAGACCTCCCCAACCATGCTGAACTGTGAGTCCATTAAATGTCTTTCCTTTATAAATTACCCAGTCTTGGTTATGTCTTTATTAGCAGCATGGGAACAGACTAAGACACTTGCCTTTCAGATTTTGCAGGCAGGAGTCAGGTGTGTGCACAAGAACCACACATTAGGCCTTAGGCTCTCTGAGGATTTCTTTTGACATCTTTTCCTTTAGAAGTGAGGTGAGGGCAGAACTCCACCTTTAGACATGACTTGGTGGGAGGAAGCTCAGAATATAAACTCTCACCACAGGCCCTTTCCATAATCAAACAATCTCTACCACCCCCCCCAGCCCCGCCCCCCAAAACGACAACAACAAAAAACCCAACTAAAAATCTCTTAGTTATGTCTTAATCTCTAAACCTTATGCCCTGGACATGAGTAAGAGGATTAAGAATTGAACCTCCTTTGAAATTGTGCCACTATGGCCAAATGATATCTGTGCTTCAGGACTTTAGCCTAAAGTCCATTTTAACATTTTGTACACACACACACACACACACACACACACACAGATAAACATAAGAGTTTGCATTCATCTACAAGTCTCACCGGTCCCTGGAACTGCCAATAACAAGGAGAAAGTAAGTTGGGGGATTTTACCTCACATTTCCTTCTGTATCTTCTTTTTAATTCTCTTCTGGATGTTCATTGTGACCTCATTTTACCAGCAGGGGTGTGTGTGTGTGTGTGCGTGCATGTGCTCAGAGGTGGTGTGGAGAGGGGGCAGAGTATGATTCTCCTGGAGGGTGGTTTAGTCTGAGCCCTAACAGTCCTCTGGGTTCAGTGCTGGGTCTCCATCCAATGGGTCTCACATCCGATGGGCTGTCAGGATGCTTTTTAAGCAGAGCAGTAGGAAGGATGAATGCTACTGCTGGCATCACTGTTTGCTACAACAGCATTTAAAAGAAGGCCTGAGGCAATTAGGACATAAAATAATCCTGTTGCTCTTATAATACCTAAATATTGAATTTTTAAAAGGTAAGCAGGCTTGAAATTTGAAATGGAAAGAAAATGTCCCTTTAAGTCATTAAGGAGTGTTAGAAGCCATAAGCCTCTGAAAAAAAGTTAGAAGTTCGAAGAATTCACAAGTCAGAGAACTTGGGTTACATTTATAAGTATATAGAGCTTACAGTAATAAAATCAGAGCCAACTCAGAGGTCCACTTAGGAAGGTGACCAGAGAATAAGTCAAGTAACTGCACTCATAGCCAATTTGGAATTCTGTCTCTAGGAAAATGGTTACTATAATATATTCACAGATAACTCAGAGAAGGAAAGAAGTCACAAAAGAGACGTGAGGTGGTTAAGAAAGCAGATTTTAGAATGACAGTGAAGAAGTGAATTCTGGCTAAATAATTTGTGACCTGCGTGGCCTTAAGATGCGTGTAGAGGATTTTTGGTCTCAATTTTCTCACCTGTAAATTGGTACCTATCTCACAAGGTGGTCATGAGAATGCTAGCAGTGTTTTTGGTACATAGTAGGTGCTCAATAAATATTATTACTAAATCTAGATTTTTCCCCTAGAAACACCATGTATCTGATACAAAGATGAACCTTTCAAATGAAGAGAGGTTGTAAGACAAAATAGTGAATTCAAGTGATTACCAGTAAGAAAGTAGTTTAGATTTTATACTGATATTAATTTGATTACATAATCGCAAAGATAAACAGTTGACTCTATTTTAGTTATAAAAGAGAAAAAGTGCACCAAAAAAGTGTTTAATTTGACAGTTATTTTGCTGTGGTTTTGTGTGTGTGTGTGTGTGTGTGTGTGTGTTTAGTCTACTTCCAGATGAGAGAAAAACAATTCCATAAAGGTTATTTCACTATCTGATCATGTTCTTTCATATTGGTTTATAGGTACACCTATTATAGACTCATTCTTTAGTTATGGAGATGTGATACTTATTATTTAGAACAGACCACATGCAGGAACCAACAAACCCTAAGGGCCACTGGATTCTATTAACAAAGATTTACTTCTCACCCATGCCACAGCCTTCTGGAGAGCAGCAGTTCCTCTGAAGGGCTCTCCTCCAGTGGATATGGAGACCTAGTCCCATTTTGTACTGTGGCTCTCCTGTTTCCTAGAGCCTCTTTGGTGTTCTCCCATGAATCTTTAGCTTTCTCCGGCTGATGAGTAAAGGTATAGAATGAAAATGATTGTGTGGGATGTTTTATATGCAGCTTGGAGGTGGCAGTCATCATTCCTTTCCATATTTCTTTGACCAGAACCTGATCACAAGGCCCTCAAAAAACTGCAAGGGAAGATAGGAAATGTAGGTTTCTTGCCTCCCCATGATGGGAAAGAGAGGCTGGAGAACATTTAATTAGTCTGCCACTTGACTGTTGTTGATGTTGAATTAAAGAAGAGTTTTTGTATTGAGTAAGGCTTTACAGAATGATTGCAGCAGGGTATGTTGGCAGACCTTGGCTCTTAGATTAAGGCAAAAGCTTTAAATTTCAAAATGTGAATCTATGCATTAATCTGCGAAGTAGAATTTGAGAACCTATTTGAGTAGAATGGCACCTGATCTACTGGGAAGGTAGAACACATTTTTGTTTCCTTAGGTCAAGATGCTGAGGAAATGGCAGTAATGTTATGCTTACTTGATATCCCCATAACATCAGGGCTCTTCCTGATACATCCCAGAGAATACTGAAGCCCCTTTCACTCATTGTTCTAATTTAACTTGAGTTATCCTGATATAATTTCCCTTAACATGCTTCCATTTTCCCGTCTAAGTCTGGAAAATCAAAATGGCCTTTGCCCTACTATGATGCATGGATTCAGACATTAGTTATTGAAGTTCTTTTATGACACTACAGTAAGAATCATTTTCACTATATTTACAGATAGTAAGATGGCTTTACAAAAAGGTAGAAACTTTCAGCTCATGAAAAATTCATTCAATAAGAGCAATTTGTAGAAGCACAACACAGTGTTCTCAAGTAAACGTTATCCTACACGCCTGCTAGCTCCTTGTTTGAGTAATCAGCCCCATGAGAGAATGGGCAAATATGGTAAAGCATGCATCAACTTTGAGAGGAAGAACTCAAGTCTGCCCTCACAGACGTTTTGAATGCCAAATGGGCTGTGTGATGCATGGCTTGGTACTATTTTGGTCAAGGCTGGATTGTCTGTGACCCTTAACATCTCCGTTTCTTTATCTCCCAATTTCCGGCATTGATAAGCTGGACCAGATGATCACTGTCATTCATTTCAGCTTTCAGAGTCTGTCCGTTGCTCTTTCTGCCACCCAGCACACTTAAGGAATGTCTCTGCCTATTTCTTCTTCTTCCCCACCCCCTTCTCTGCTGTGGGCCCAAGAAAAGGGAAAAGCAATTTAATTTTAATATTATCTGAAGTCAGACATAATTAGAAAGACAAATCTGCTGGAAAAAAAATCTGCATTCCAAAACTAAATACTATAGTGTTGGCAGTCAGGTCGAGCACCAACCTAGCACATTAACTGTGCTCCATGAGGCTTTCACTGAAGGTAATACTATGTTTCAAGAGGGTATAATGCTACCCCTGGTATTTCCAAATTCTTAAGAGTAACAAACTATGAAAAAACAGGATTTATTTGTATGTACAAGTTTTATAGATATCTTTTGATTTTGCACGGTAGAGTATCAGACTGGGGCAATGTTATCAAACGACCGCTTAGGATGTTGTTAAAAATACAGATTTTTGGGCCCCACCCAGAAATCAATCAATCTGACTATGATTGGTTAATTTCTACGGTCAATTTTCCAGGATAGAATTAAATACACTGAATATTGGACCAACTACCCAGTTTGAGAGCTCACTAGAAGTGTGGCAACCATTAAAGAAGTTGGACAAATCACAGAATTTTCCCCACCTGTACAAGGAGACTATCAACCTTTACTCTGTTTGCCACACAGAACTGTTGCACAGGTTAAAAGTAAAGCATGTGCTCCAAAGCCCTTTGCCGGATGAAAATTCGTCTGCCAACATCAGCTTATGTTGTTATTGTCAGGGGCAACTAAAACATAGGCTGACAACCATCTTCTGCTTTTACATCTTCTTGAAAATGTCTCAGGTCTCTTTCCTCTTGGGAGCTTAGGCATGGAGTATCAGAGTGTGGTGTGTTTATTCTGCACCCCCTACTTTAATGGAGCTTATGTCAACTGCAGCGGCTCCAAAGTGCTCGTGGAGTTAACCATAGCAAGGTTTCATTTGTGCACTTACAGATTTTAAAGGGGACAAGCCGAGTGTTCTCTTCTGTTCATCAGGGACACAAACAAAGCTATTAGCTCTAGGTCCAGGGAAAGGGAAAAAAATCACTTTTCATATTGTGCAACCAACCCTAAATCAGGTCAATCTCTCCTTCATTGCTGGCTAATATCCAAGTCACAGTGAAAAGCTGATGTTTTTGTTTAGAATGGATTTTTGCAGTGTTTATAAACCAAGTCTCCTTGAAATTTTCATTAGGAGGATCACACAGTTCACCTCTTGTCCTGCCCTTTATCCTTTCTGCTGGAATAGTTGAGTGATTTTGAAAATTCTCACTAGTTTAATTGATTAGTAAGGAGAGTTATTTTTGAAAGTCACCTTCTGCAAAGCAGAACTGAGATTGACATCCAGTCAAGATTCTGTGACCTTGGTTTATGTAGCACAGAGAATGATGAGGATGTGACCTTCATTATAGCTTTGAATGTGTGAGGAAGGCGAGGGAAGGATCATTTATCAACTCATCGCCAGCACTTTACTAGGCACCAAAGGCCTGTTATGCCATTGAATCCCAATAATTTATAATCCTGTGACATGGGTATTATGATTACTATATTTATAGGCAAGGAAACTGAAGCTCAAGTGGTTACTTCATTAGTGGGTGGTGGAGCCAGGTTACTCCCAAATACAACCACTTAAGACAATAACCATCTATTATTGCTCACAGTCTGCAGCCAGCATCAGTTGACTGGTTGGCTGGGATGTTCTGTTGATCTGGGTGAGGCTTAGCTAATTTTGGTTGGGCTTGCTCAGGCACTTGCAGCCCTTTGGCTGGTTGGCTGGTGTGTGTGTGTGTGTGTGTGTGTGTATGTATGTGTGTGTGACTTTGTTAGGATGGCCTTACTCATGTGTTTGGCATTGACTGACTGTTGGCTAGAGTGATGGGGGTATGAAAGATGGCCACTACAATATATATCTCTTTTTACAATGTGACACTGATAGTTTCTTTGTCTCTGTGTTCCTCTCCTTTGAATCTGGGCAGAACTTTGTGACTGCCTTGACCAACAGAATGTGGTGGGTTTAATGGCAGGCCAACTTCCAGGCTTCTGCCTTGAGAAACTGGTAGTTTCCACTTCCTTCCTTGTGCAACGTTGCTCTTGGAACTCTCCTACAATGCTGTGTGGCAGTGGAGCAGCCACATGGAGAGGTCAGGTATGCATGTCTCACCACCAGTCCCTGCTGAGGTCCTGGTGGGCAGCAGCATCAACCACCAGACGTGTAAGTGAATGAGTGAGTGAGCGAGCCTGCAGATGACTCCAGCTCCAAGAGGCTGAATGACTCCCAGACACTGAGTCACCTCCAGCCTTTGAGGTTTCCCAGTAGATGCCACATGGAGCAGAGGTGAGCTGTCCCTGCCAGGCCCTGCCCAAAGTGCTGATTTGTAGGCTGATTAAACGATAATTGTTGTCTTAAGTCGCTGCATTTGAGGTGGATGGTTATGCAACAATAGAGAACTGAAATAGAGGATAGTTTGTCCGTGTGTCTCATATCATTCAGCCTGCTAGACCAGGTTTGTTTGCATGGTAGCTAGCAGGTTCTGAGAGGCAGAGGAAAAGAGGGAGATGGGGAAAGAGGGAGGGAGGGAAAGAGAGAGAGAGAGAAAGAGAGAGAGAAAGAGAGAGAGTGAAAACACAAAAGGTCTCTTGAGACCTAGGCTCAAAACTAGCACACTGTTACTTCTATTGCATTCTGTTGTGCAAAGCAAATAACACGACCAACCCAGATTCAAGAGGAGTGCAGTAGACTCTGCCTTTTGATGGGAGGAGTTGAAAGTCACATCGAAAAGTGCTCACAAAAAGCCAGGAATGAAGCCTTGTGGTCATTTTTGCAACCTACTACATTATGCCACCTCCTAAGGCTTATGGATAATTACATAAGAAAAGAGAAGTGACACTTTTAAAACCCAAAAAACCTTAATGATTGTGCTTCATTTAACAACGTATGGTCTAACTTCTGACAAGCTTGACCATGTATAGAATGCTAGTTGCGTGAAAAGGTTTTTGAATCCAAGCAAATAACTATCACGAAGCCAATGTACTTTACTCATAGCAGAGGCATGCTCGCTCCCCACAGGCCTCAGTCAGGTAGTAAGGAATAGAGCTTGGAAGGACGTGAGCAATGTTGTTCTTCATGCTGCAGAACACGCAGGGCCCGTATCAAAGCTTGACTCACATTAATTCATTAATTAACTTGAGAAATCTGCATTCAATGTGCCTGGCAAGAGGTGCAAGTGATGAACTCAGGATGATTGTCAAGGCCCTTGCTGGGTCTAAGCTCAAGAACATCCACCTCTGAAGATGGGTTATACTGGGTAGCAGAGGAAGCCAACTTCACTATGGGGCAAACAACAGATTTGGGTCAGCTTTGGAGTGCGTTTGGTGACTCCTGGCAGTAGCCTGACTTTTGGGAAAGCTGCTGTCAGTTACCAACTTGCTGGGCTGGGGAACACAGTAGTGTCCACTGGTCTGGAGTGTATTGAGGACTAAACCTTGCTGAATTTCTTCAGACAAACTCATCAGACTGACTGAGCCAGGTTCCCTTTAGTTCGGCATCACTCAAATCAACAAATAGTGATTGAGTAACTCCTAGGCTCCTGTCACTGTTGTGAGTGCTGGACACACGAAGCTAAAATAAAGGTAGGTCTTTCTTCAGAGGTATTACAGTCTTGAAATAAGTCAATAGATCAATTCTTGCCATTCAGTGGGCTAAATACTATAATCATGTGAAAGAAGGTGTGCTCAGAAAGCCCTGAAGAGGGATACTAAATGTAACCTTTGGGGATGGGGAAATCTGGAAATCTTCAGGATGAGAAGGAATTACCTAGGAGAGGCTGGGAAAGGCATTACATGAAGAGGGAACAGCATTTGCAAAGGCCTGGAAGTATTTGGACAGAGTAAAGGGCCAGACTGTGTGACAGAAAGGCAAGAAATGAGCTCGCAGAGGAAGAAAGGGGCCGAGGGAACTGGCTTAGAAATCAGCAGTATGGAGAATTAATTCAAGCAGGAAGACAGGCAGGGGGACTATAGGAGATGATTGCAGTAATCAGGCCAGCAGTGATGAGGGCCTCGACCCCAATAGTAGTCATAGAACTGGAAAGAGGATATTTTAAGAATGTTCTGTCTCCTGGACTTGAATGAACTGGGTGGAGCAGTGGGGGAGTCCGGGGTGATGCCAAGATTTTAAGCAGTGGGTGGCTGGCGGAGCCACTGTCTGATAGAAGGAACATAGGAGGATGAGCAGGTTGGGATGGGGACAATGGTGAGTTTGGTTTAGGACATGCTATGTTGGAAGGATCCATGAGACATCTAGCCTAACAGAATGTACGTTGAAGACTTTAAGAGTGTGTCCTGGTTGTTCCTGTTTCTATTTTCTCCCTCTTTACCTGCTTCCATCCCTGCCTCCCCTGTCTGCTACAGAATCCAAACTAAAATAGTCAAAACCACATCTGCAACACTATGTCCATATGGGGCACTGACATGTTCCCACCATCTCCTAGGTCACACTCTGTCCTCCTTTCAAAGATCTGCATTTGTCCAGTGTAGTACCTTACACACTCCATACAAATGTCGTCAGACATTAGGGTGAGCCCTCTACAAGCTCACTGTAACTTACATCCTGGAGAGCAGAGACATGCATTGGTCTATGCCTATGTAAACTGCCCTGTATCTGCCCTCAAACCTAAAAGCTATTATATTGTTCTCCAGTTGCAATGAAGGAAAGTTACTTCCTATGCGTTTACAAAGTTTTACAATTTGCAAATTATAATTCTAATGCGAATCTCACATAGTCCTCTCAGGCCTGTGGAAAAGATATTATGGATTCCATTTTATTGATAAATAAATTAAGGCTTGGAAAGTTTGTAGCTTTGTAGTAGATCTGGAACATGAAACCCAGATCTCCTTCTCTAAGTCCAATGTTCTCTCTGTTCCAGCACCTTTTCCCTCCTTGGGCAAGAATAACCAAGGAATGGGTAAGCTCTACAGGGCCTGGGAATGAAATGCTCTAGGCAAGCCTGATCTTCTCTGGTTCAGGTGACATCAGCTCCCTTTCAGAAGTGAGCCTTCTCCATTTGCATCCTGGTTGTTTCACTGGTCAGAGGCTCCAAGTGGCTATTGCATTTGTCTGCTGTGCCTTTTATTGAGGTTTTCTGGTTAGGGTGATATTGCCACTGTTCTTTCAAAAGCACTATTTTTTTTTTTGTATATATGCTAGTTTTATGCTTTTGTGCATAGGTATTTTTCCTTGTCACATCATATTTCTTTCCAGCTCAGTAACTAGTGAAACTCAAGTGCCACCACTGATCTGTAGGCTGAATTTCAGGTCTGAAACTCACAAAGTAGGTATACACTTTGGCAGCCCTTCACTTACAGGGATCAGCAGAAGGGCCGGGGATCGGCAGAAGGAAGGACAGAATCACTTTCTCATTTACTTACTGGATGGGCCTTGGTAGGTCGACTACCTGGCAGGTAGTGGGCACTCACACCAATATCGTTTTGGAGAGTGTATGTCTTAAAAGGATATGTTATAAACATTTGCAGACAACCTCAATGTCCTCAACATCATGAGAATGGTATTACCCAATAACCAGTTTCTTATGAAAGCAAGATTATACTGTTTCCTCCCTTTAATAGCTCTCTTGGAGCTAATGAAAAAAAAATCAGAAAGGATTTTAGTAAGTGTAAAATAAAGGATGCACAATATAAAAAAAGAAAAAAATATGTATTGGTAAGGAGTTTAGAAAAATGGTTCCCAAAAGGCATTCTTTGAATAATTGATGGGTCATATTAAAGTCACTTGAAAGATCTAGCATCAAGTTCCAGCATGACTGAATTGGCATATTCTCATGAGAATAAGTGGCATTCTTTCTATTCATTCTGGGGAGAGATCCTTTACTTGTTAGGAAATTGCAAGTGATAGACTTCCTGGGCAATGTTTCTCAGCCCAATGGTTTAATGCCCTGTTCAATGCCCTGGATGTTGAGTACCACCAGGCAGCTAGTGGCTGCATATGAGGGGCAGGCTGCTGAGCCAGGAATCAGAGAATCAAGATCTCATCTCACTCTTCCTTCAACTCTGGGCTTGCTTTGTGATCTCATCCAATTTCTCATCAGTCCACTCTTCCAAGCAGAGATGTCATCAGGATACCTGAGAACAGCCTAAAGAAGGAAGGACATGTACCAGAGTTATGGCCTTGGCAACTGCTGTCCATGAAGAGCCCCAGGGATAGAGGCACCTAGAACAAGCCTGTTGCATTCCTGGCTACCTCTTCCTGAAGCCCTTTTGGGTTGATGTGGAGGTGGGAAGCAGCAGAACATGGGTCTGTGGTACCTCACAGCCCATAACCCTCAGGTGTCCCTGCTCTGGCCCTTTGAAATTCCAAGCCATATACTTTCCAGGAGAGTGGTTGGTATTTCTACACTGCATGCTACATTTTAGCTTGGTCTAAATCTGTTAGGAAAACTTCTGTTTGTTGGGAAGCAGTGTGACTTTATGAAAAGAGCCCAAACTCTGGCAGAAGTCCCTAGGTTCAGACCCCATTGCTGGCTGAATGACACTGAACAAGCCAGTTTTGCTTTCCAGATGTAGTCTCTACATCTATAAGACGGAGTTAAATGGTTATATATGTAAAATTCCTACCTTAATATTTGACTGCAATCAGAACTCAAATGTAGTCATTATTATACTGATTGCCATTGTCACCCAGGCAATGGGGTTGGACTAAGGTGAGATTGAGGCAAAACATCTGCTTGGCTGCCCTCAGGTTCTATAATGGAACTTGCTGTCTGACTTTCCCTAATGCTCTCCCTTGCCCACAGCCCCATCCCTACTGCGCACTCTCACTGGTGAACTCCACTTGACAGTTCCTTGAGGGTGCTGCCTATTCTTGTCACCTTGATAAATACAGTCACCCGGCTCTCTGAATGCAATACAACATGCCTGGCTAAGCCTGCCTGAGACACTCCCAAATAGAGATGTGGCCACTCATCCCATCCATCTCCCTCCCCAGGCTCCATATAAAAGCAATAAAGAGAGTGGGATAGTTGGTGCCCAGACAAAAGCCTTTTTATTTTGCCAGGCTGCAAATGGTTTTAATAGTAATAATGGTAGAAAACTTGGTGGTGAAAACCTATGAGAATATCTGCTATCTGTTTAGGTGCTCCCTCATATCATTTAATTAATCCTTATTGTATTACTTTCACCTCCAAGACCTTGCTTGTTCACAAAACCTTGACCAAACACAGGGACCTGATCATCCAGCCTTTCTTCATTCACCATGCATTCTGAAGGAGTCCCAAGGCCTGATGTTTCAGTCATTTATTCATTTGGAGCTAGCCAAGGAGCCACAAAAAACAGTCTCATACCTAATAATCACAGCTAGTTACCTTTTTACATCAATCAACACCCCACAGCCTATTGGACTCTATGAGTATTCCATAAATAGTAAAACGTATTATCTTATGAGGGAGCCCTCAAAAGCTTCCCAGTGATTCTCAGGCCCCTGAGTTTCTCTATGACCTTCAGCAGCATAGTCAGGCTTAGCAGCAGGGGCCTGCAGAGAGGGTCTCCTAAGAGAAAGAGGTTCCCTTGGGCAAAAATCTCAAAATGTTTCTGGGTCTCGTCTTCCAGAGATTGGCCTCCTTCCTTAAAGAAGCAGGAAGAGAGCTTCTGACTTGGTTACGCTCATGTAGTAGTACTCCTGAGAGTGGTTAAAAGACTAAGGTATGTTTATGTGGGTGTGTGTTGGGGAAGGGGAATGGCGAATTGTGTTGCAGGTAGATGATCCATCATTCAAGTTTACCAGTCCCAAGCAAATCAGGGTGCTTGGTCACCTTAGCTTTAGAAGGGGCCTCACACTTACTCAGTTATTCTGGGAAGCAACTCACTGCTGTGGTTAATAATTTAGGAGCTGCAGTCAGACTGCCTGGGTTCTCACATACTGTGAGACCTTGGGCATGATAGACCCTGTGCCTCAGTTTCCTCATCTGTTGGTGGGGATACTAATTGTATCTACTTCATAGGGTTGTTGTACGGATTAAATGACGTGTCACAGTAAAGCCCCTGACATGTAGAAGGGTTTCAATAACTGGCAGCCATTGCAGGATTACTTGGGAGCACAGCCCACCTACATGGGCACTGCGTCTTGACTCTAGCCTGTTCAAGACAATCTAGTGTTGTCACTGCCCAGTGGGTTCATTTCGCCTGCTGCCCAGATGTAGCCCACTTATCAAGACAGGGGAATCACAATAAAGAAAGGATTTCGTTTACATAGAGCTGGCTGAATGGAAGACTGGAGATTTATTATGACTCAAGTCAGTCTCCCTGAATCGAAGACTAGGGTTTTGCAAGGATAGTTTGGTGGGAAGGTGACCGGGGAATGGGGAGTGCTGATTAGTTGGGTCAGAGATGAAATCCTAGGGAGTAGGAGCTGCCATCTTGTGTTGAGTTGGTTTCTGGGTGGAGGGCCACAGGACTGGTTGGTGAGTCTGGTTGGGGCCATCAGGTTGTCAGAAATGCAAAAGCCTGAAAAGACATCTCAAAAGACCAATCTTAGGGTCTACAATAGTGATGTTATCTACAGGAGTAATTGAGGAAGTTGCAAATCTTGTGACCACTGGAATGATGGCTGGTAATTATTTAACCACATCTGCATCTCAGTAGATTCAGGCCCCTGTCATCCTCATAACTTGGTGGACTTTCATTAGGTTTATAAGAATGGTTTAGTTTTTGGGAAGGGCTATTATCATTTAAACTATAAACTAAAATTCTCCCAAAGTTAGCTTGGTTCACCACCAGGAATGTGTGAAGACAACCAGCCTGTGAGGATAGAAGCACAACGAAGTCAGCCGTGTCAGGTTTCTCTCACTGTCATGATTTTGCAAAGGTGGTTTTATTGTCAGTGTTTGGTTCACAGCGACATCTGCATGGCCGTTTGCAGCTTCCTGAGGGGTGTTTGTTAACTGGTTGGAGGGCTTGTGTGAGACTGAGCGCTATGGGAGTGGGGGTGGGCCAGGCTGGTCCAGGGTTAGCATCTTTCCCAGAGATGGAGTCTGTGTTCTGAGCACCAGCTGTGATAAACGTCATGGTCTGAGGAGTGGAGCCTGAGGTGTCAGCAGGCCCAGGACCCGTGTCTCCATGAGTTCCCCTCCTTGAAGAAGGTGTGGGAATGGAGAGGAGAAGGCGGGAAGGGGGAGCATGAATATGGTGGCTCCCAAATGTTGGGGTCAGTCCCACAAAGGCACAGCAGGCCATTTTTGTTATCTGCTAGTCACACTGCTTATGTATTTTTATACACACAGGCACGTGCGCGCGTGCACACACACACACACACACCACTTTCTGCTGTTTCCACCATCCTCCAGAAGGCAAGGTGCAGGGCCTGCTTTTCCCAATTGCCTGACTTCTCTTTTCCCATCTCTGTTAGCTGGTACAAACTTCCTCCTCCAAATTTCTCCTACTGCCTATTTCTGTCCTGGTCCTGTTCCATGCCTGACTTTTCTTCCCTTTGCTTTGAGGAGTGGGGACCCTGCTTTGTAGGATAACAAATAGAACTGTCAAACCCATCAGTGCTGCCGCCTGCAAAGATAAATGGGGCGACACGTGCAGCAACCTCTGTGGATCCCGGGGCCCCAGCAGGAACTGACATTGTGACAGATGGGGGGACAAGCGACGCTGACACAATCGGGTCACATGAATGTCGAGGGGGTGAGGCTGGTGGCTGCTCCCCTGTTGACTCCCCCTCCCTCTCCACCACGGACATACTGTGTTGCTGGGGATCATAAAGAGATAGCAGGCAGGTTGCCGCTCCTCCCCAGGCCTTGTGAATCTTCTGTCAGTGGCACAGGGCAAGAAAGCAGGCTGTCTGCAGTGCATCCTACTATCTCAAGGATGACAGCTGAGTTACCTTGGAAAGAAAGCCTGTCCTAGGCAAAGAACCAGGGCAAAGTTTGTCTTTAACCTTCAACCTCATCTTTCTCCAGGCTTGCCCTGCTGATTCACACTTTCTCATCAGTCCTGCCTAACACCCAGGGAGCTCACCTGATCTCTGGGCTTTCACCCAGAATCTCCTCCCAGGCCTTGTTGATCAGCCTGTACAATGGCTGTATTTCTTTTTATATGAAAATGCACCCCATGTCTCATTTCATCAAGAATTGGTAGGGTGTCTTACTGATGACTCCCCAACTTCCCTCCTTGAAGAGGAGTGCATGCATCAGCATATTCCCTAGGAAGGACTGGACAGGGCATTCCAAAGCTCCTGAGGATGGCCCACAGTGTTGGAAACTCCACTCCAAAAAGATCCAAATGCTTGATCGTATTTAGAGGCATAAATTCGGGGTGGTAATTGCTCACTTGCAATTTCCTTTTTCATTCTACCTAAAGTAAAATTTTCCTTGGAACAGTTATCCTTTGTTCTGAGTTGGGGGCTTCTCTGGGTTCCTGCCTTCAATAGCCACTGCAGATCCGCTGCCCTAGTAGTCAATTCAATTCATTAAACACACAGTGACAGTTTACTTCCTGTAATGCCATGTGTTGAATACTGTGAATTGAGGCAGGCAGAAGAGTGGCTTCAGAGATAAATAAGATGTCACCTGTTGCATCTGGGGACTAACAACTTAGTTGAGAAGAGAGACTTTAATACGAAGTCAGCCATGAAAAAGAGTTAAAGGGGCAGAGAAAGATCAGCCTTGACTTGAGAGGAACAAGTACTTCCTCGAGAAAGAGCAGGACTTGAAGGATGAACAGCCTTTGGAGAGGTCGAAATGATGGGGGAAAGACTATGTAGACTAGGAAAGAGTATGAATTCTGACACATGGGAGATATAGATGGTACTACAGTCTGGACCTTGTCAGATATAACTGGGGAACATGAGGAGTGTGTGTGAATGTGTGTGTGTTTGCGAGAGAGAGAGAGAGATGCAGAGAGAGAACATTTGGTTGGGAGAAAAGACTGGGCACAGGCACAGGAGTTCAGATTTCATTCTGTATTCATCTATGAGTGAGGGGACAGAATGGTTCTTCACCTTCCATTTCACCTCTTGTCACAGAATTCTCAATGGAATTGGATGCTGTCCTTGGTGTTGAGGAAGGAAATACATAATGAATCACACAGTTCTCTTTGATGCCTGAAAAAACTGGAGGTGGTGGGCCTTAGGGGAAGAAAGGGCAGTGGGGAGGAGCCAGCACTGAATGCCTTGGAATAGAACGAATGCACTATCTTAAATAGGGATAACATATAATACCTGGCCTAAAATGGGGATACTACTACTTTCCCCATAGGGCTGTTGTGAGGTTCATGAATGAAAATATATGTAAAGTGTTTACACAGGACATCTGAATACTTGCTGGCTATTATTATGACTGTGCCCCTAACTCCTAATCCACTTTCCCAGGCAAGCACTCTCAGACACTGTTATGGGCAGCTGTGTGAAAGGAACATGTGGTCTGTTTATAGGAATGATGCTGCTGAGGGATGCTCAAAGTCTAGATGATGAGGAGACTTAACAAGATCAATACCACTTTTGGAAAAGATTATATGCTATAGTAGGCAGCAAATAGACCATTGAAACTGGATTTGAAAAGCATTTATGGAGTCATTAGAGATGGTTAAACATACCATTACAGAGAAAAATACACAGTGGATTATATACATGCAGCCTACTAGGATTGTTTTTCTTGGTGTTGCTCTCTCTCTTCCACCCTCTTTCCCCATCTTCAGGGTTAGGTAGGTAGGATCGATCAAATAACTCCTTTGAGGAAAGATGGAGAAGGCTCTACATGGTATTGTGGCTGTGCAGATCTAGCCTATTTACAGTGGGTGAAATTTCAGGAGCTCAGTAGGAAGAGATGGATTCTCCCTGATTAATAAACCGATGGACTTTCCATGAATAGCTTAAACCTTTTGGTTAGCTTTTTAAGGTTACTAGCAAGCAATTTAGTGCATTGGAGCTGTAATTCTGTGATCCCTAGTGGCTTGAAATAATTAGATTATTTTTTTGTAATGAATAAATGAGAAGTTAACTCACTGGCATGGATCAGTGTGGTAATATGATTTATTTCTTGTAAAGGTGAATGCTCTAGAGGCTAGACCCTACAAATAATTGTTTTGACTCCCTCCCTTTTCTCATTTACAATATGTTTTGGGTCATTTTGTGAGAGAGGCTGCCCAGTGGGATGAGAAGAGAATATAGGCTTTAGGATCAGCCAAGTCTTGATTCAATTTTTACTAGATGTGTGACTTTGGGCAAATCACTTAACATGCCAGATCCTGCTTCCACATTAGTAAACAGTGGTAATAATATTTACCTTTTATGAAAGGCATATCAATTCAATCAGTTACTGAAAAGAGAGGACCTAATACAGCTCCTAGCCCACATTGAAAACCAGAGTAAACATTAGATTCCCTTCTGTCTCCCTTCCCACTCTATTATTTTTAAATGATTAATGTTTAGAACAAGGAATATTCATTAATTATGGTCTTACTCATTTGTTCAGTTAAAAAGTACTTTATTTGTTAGGTTAGAAAGAATTTGTTAGGTTAAAAGGAAAGCCTTGTTAAAGTACTTTAATGAAAATGCTTACTGAGTCTCCAGTTTTGGGTGGCGTAAAAGGAACTCGAAACCTAAAAATACTTGTGGCAATCTATATTAGCATTTTACGTTATGGCCACTAATGACTTAATTCAAGGAAAAACCTCTATTTTCAAACCAACCAATGATTACCTTAAAATATATACAGTTTAAACAGAATCTTGATTGGGGAATTGGCTTTCTATTCTCTTCTGTGATGATATTATGTACAGTGGGCATTCTACAGC
Organism: Colobus angolensis palliatus; assembly: GCF_000951035.1. Taxonomy (NCBI): domain Eukaryota; kingdom Metazoa; phylum Chordata; class Mammalia; order Primates; family Cercopithecidae; genus Colobus; species Colobus angolensis. The sequence goes on along the minus strand of NW_012119487.1, from coordinate 8,389,644 downwards.
CCTTAGATAAAGTAGAGAAAAAAAATCAATAAACAAACAGCATTTGGAGATGGGAGGGCCAGTATATTCTGGTGAATTGATGATAGAAGCAGATCTTGCTTCTTGCAACTTTTCTGGATACTAGCAGACTAACCAGCCACAATGGGTTCAAATTAATTCAGCAGGGTGGAATGGGGATATGTGCTCTCGGTTCTTGCTAGAACATTACAGCATTGAAATTCTTGTTACAATTTGTTCCAAGCCTCAAATCTGTATATCACTTATCTACTGAATTGAACAAATTGAAAGTGATCACATTTAGGAGCTGTTGGTGGGAGGCTGGTGCTTCCTTCTCTTTAATAACATCTTGAGAGCTAACGGGGTTCTCTGATGTTCCTTGAATTCTTCCTACCTCCCTCTGCACAAACGAATTCAGCTGGAGGTCAGGTTTATTGACGTTTAAATGAGTATATTTGGCTCATTCTGGCATCTATCTAAATGAACACTGATTTGGTGCATTGAAATTTAACGATTTATTCTGCATCCAGGTGAGAGAGGGGCATGTTACGGCATTCAGGCCGGGATGAAGACATATGGAACACATGTCTTCCAGCCAAAAATTGTGCAAATTAAATTAATTTCCGTGATATATCATAGAAAGTTATTTTGATGTTGGGGTGGAGAGGCTTTAACAATGTGCTACTGAGGCTAGAAAAGTAAAATAATAGCTAGAGAGGGGAAAAATTAGAAGGAATGTCCAAGTGAGACTAATAGCACTTGCCCTGTCAGTGCTTCCCTACAATTTCATGGTCCTTCTTAGGGGACAAAAGACATAATCCATTTTGGCTTTGGTGACTGAGCTTAGAAATTTGCAAGATAAAATCCTGGAATCTAAAGTTTACTCCTTGTAAATACCAGTACTCTGTCATGACAGAACTCCTTCCCTGATCCCATGTGCTGCCTACAAACATTCTCTTCACATCTTCACTTCCCAATCTCTCTTCAACCTATTCATATCAAGTCTTTGACCCTACCAACTGATTGAACTTGATTTTGCCAAGATTTCCAATGATCTCCAAGTTACCAAATCCAATGGTTGATTCTCTTCTCTCATCTTGTTTGAACTCTCAACAGCTTGGGGACAGTGTTGATGATTTCCTTCTCTTTGAAACACTCTTTGTTCTTATCTTCCATAACAATATTTTTTCCTGGTTCTTTGACTTCATTGATCATATTGCCTGGTCTTGCTGGCTGATTCTTTCTTCTCCACCCAACCTCTAATTCATTAGAGCTTGTTCTTAATTCTTCAATCTTTTTTTCTCCAGATTCTCCTTCTAGCTGATCTACTCAAGTTCCATGTATTTAAATACAGCTTTTACATTGATGCCTCCAATATTTATATTTTCAATCTAAGCCTCTTCTCTGAGTTCTAGATTTATAAATCCAATTGTCTGCTTGTTATCACCAAGGTAGTAAGAGTACCCAACACGGTACCTATTTCCCAACTCCTCTCCCAACCCCTCAGCATCATATTCATTAACAGAGCCTATCCCTTCAAATTCTACAATAGACCTTGCTATGTCCTTTGCTATCCTTAATCTTGTCTTATTTCATTTTCCACCTAGGATAGTACAACCACTTCTTAATTGATCTTTTTTTTTTTTCTTTTGGTCTTACTCTATGCTACAGTCTGTTGTACATACAGCAGCAACTGTCTTGCATCCAACTTTCCAAATTTTCAAATTGTCCCTAGAATAAACCCAAGCTCCTTGTCATGCTCGCAAAACTTTGCCTTCTGGGGCCCTTATTACCTTTCCAGCCATTTCTTACCACCCTTTCCTCCTCATTCATCATGCTCCAGTCATGCCAACCTTCTTTCAGCCCTTGGACATACCATACTTCCTTACATATCAAGGTTTTGCACATGCTGTCTTTTTTGCCTGGAATAGTAATTTTGTAATTACTGTTAACTTAATGGCACTTATTGTGGGCCAGGTGAATTTCAAGTGCTTTCCCTGGATTAATAGATTAAATTTTCATATCACCCACCCAAGGTAGGAACTGTTATTCTTCCATGTAATAGATGAGGAAAATCACTCACAATGTACTCATCTGAATGCTCTTTCTCCCTTTCATGTGACAGCTCCCTCAGTTTTTTAGATCTTTGCTTAGACATCACTCTTCAAAGATGCTTTCCTTGATCCCCCTATCTAAAGTGCCAATTTCACCCTCAGCTCTTTGTTTTGACTTTTATAGCATTAATAATAACTTGTATTTCTTTATTTACTTGTGTTTTTGCCTGTGAGGACTGGGATTAGGTCTCTCTCACTCACTGCTGTATCTCCATGACTCAGAACAGCACCTGGCCTTAAATCTTTGTTGAATGAGTGAGTGAATGATTACCTCCCGTGGAATTTAGTCAGTGACCTCGGGTGAGGGAAGGGAAGGGGTGGGAGGGTATCTTCTTGGAGATGCTAAATAAATCATAGATGTGGTGCCCAGGTCCACATGATCTGTTCTATTCTATTCTACTCCTCCAGAAACAACAACAATAAAACAAAGTAAACACAAGCGACTGGAAATGAGCTTAAGGAGAAGATTGATTACTCATAGAAATTTCTCTGATCATAGCCTATACACTAAAGTAACAAATATCTATTGGGCACATACTCAGTGGGAGAAGTGGCATTGATGAAAAGGTAGAGGCAGGAATCAGGGTTTGATGTGACTATACCAGCCTGTCTGGGGTAGGGGATTTGGATGTGAGTGCAGTGAAAAATAGCTTCGAAAAACCAGATTAGGGCACTGATACGGTTTAACTCTGTGTCCCCACCCAAATCTCATCTCGAATTGTAATCTCCACATGTTGAGGGAGGGACCTGGTGGGACTGGATCATGGGAGTGGTTTTCCTCATGCTGTTCTTGTGATAGTGAGGGAGTTCCCACAAGATCTGATGATTTTAAAAGTGGCAGTTTCCCCTGCACTCTCTCTCTCTTGCTGCCATGTAAGATGTGTCTTGCTTCCCCTTTGCCTTCTGCCATGATTGCAAGTTTCCTGAGGCCTAACCATGGGGAACTGTGAATCAATTAAACTTCCTTTCTTTATAAATTACCTAGCCTCAGGTAGTATCTTTATAGCAGTGTGAGAACAGACTAATACAGGCCCTGAATGCCAACTTGGGAGTGTGGATGGGAATAATTGAAGGTGAAAAGCCATTAAAAATCTTTGCAAAAGTAATTTGGGGATTACCAAGAATCATAAAACCCTTAATATATTACAGATATTAGATATATGGTCAAATGGCCTTGCTGTTACGTCCTCAGCTTGCATTGAAGGAAGTTGTAAGAAACATTTTTTTTTCTCTATGCCACTTACTGTGCCCTCTATGAGGACTCATAGTGTCCATGCTAGTAGAGTGATGTTAGATAAAGTTAGCACATAATTATCTTGTAGCTAATTGTGTTTCTGCCTATGCTAGAGCTAAAAGGGGTCTGGACATCAAATTTAAATGATTTAAATAATTGTTCAGCTCTTGTCATCTTGCATTTCTCTCTATTGTCACTCCTTGGCTTCATATTACTATTAGATGTTGATTTTTTTCTTTATTTTAATGTTGTTATTTTTGTTTTTATTATTCTGTACTTTATGTATTTTTATAATCTCTCACAAATCCTTTTTGTTACGAGGGGGTACCCTTTGATTAACATCTACACAAAAGAAAGGTTCCATGGGCTTAGAAATATCTTTGGGGTGTATTATTCTTGTTTTCATTACTGCAGGGGCGACAGTGTTTATTTGACATGAAATTAGTATATGGATAATTGTATCTTTTTCTTTAAACCAGTTTTCTTTATTCTTGTGAGTCATTTGGTCCTCAAGAGGACCATACTGGATTAATGGGGCGGGAAATACTGGAGTAGCAATGATTCTTCCTCAACTCTCACAAGGCCTGAGGTAGAGTATTAAAAATTTCCGGAGAGTTGCTGTCCAACCTTAAAAAGTGGTTATAGATGGAGATTATGTCTCAGTTTGACTCTTTACATGCCGAATGGGCAGCTGTTCAGATGTTTGACACACCTAGGTGTTAGCATTTTCCTTTCTCTTATAACTTTCCAATTTCCCTCTCCCACCCTTTTTTACATTTCAAGAAAAGATAAAGTGGTATTCACTGGTTCTCTAAGTGTGGGTCAGGGATCTTTGGGAGTCCTTAAGACCTCCCAGGAGTCCATGAGTCAAAACTATTTTCAAAATAACATTAAAATGGTATTTTTTTCATTTCCATAGTCCCATGGTGACCAAGAGAAGTTCTCCAGAGGCTACCTCATCTATAATATCTCAAGAGACTGAATATAGAAGCAGATATTAAAAAAACTTTTTTCCTAAAATTATTTGTATTTTGAAAAATATACTTAAAAAATCAAACTGCTAACGTGTAGAGGGTTTATTATAGTTATTTAAATGAATGAATACATAAATATTTTAAATATTTCTCATTTTAAATTTTGATTATGGTAAATATTGTTAGTGTTAGCAGTTTTTATAAAAATGAAAAAGAAACTGTATTAAACAAAAGCCCTTTGGGGTCCTCAATAATTTCTTTAAGAATATAAAGAGGTACTGAAACCAAAGAGTTCGACAATCATTGCTTCAAAACTTCTAGCATGTCAGTCGTAACCTTTTATTAGTGAAGGGGAGAGTAGTTGAAGAATTGAAGGAATAGAATCCAAAGATAGCATTGGTGGAGGAAGGTAGAGTGGTGAGGGGCTCCCATTGGATGGAAGGCTCTTGGAGGGCAGAGACTGCGACCTGCCTGAGCTATCTTTGTCTCTCCAGTGTCCAGCATTGTATCTAGCACACAGGAGCAGCTCGATCAAATTTGGGTGTTGAAGAAACTGATGATTGAATGGTAAAATACAGTTCACCAGAGTGAAATGTACATCTGATACAGTATACAAGGTCTAATTAGGGCTAGTCCTGCCATCAGCAATTTGGATGAATTTTTATTCATTCAATTTTCAATTCATTCATTTATTCAACAATTATTTATTGAGTGCCTATTATGTGTCAGGCTTGACTTTGTATAAGTCAAATTATGTCTGCAATTTTTTCATCTCTAAAAAGGAAGCTTGGACAAACTGTGAAACCCCTTCCAGCAATGTCTTCCTCGGGATGATAGAAAAACTCTTCTCTTTGTCTCTCTTGGATAAGCTAACACATGAAAGAAGATAATTCTCCTCAGGCAAAAATCACTGTCCGCTTTAAGAGCAACTGCAGAAACTTAAGTGGCAGATGGTCTATTGCATTGGTGTGTTTCACAGATAGAAATGGTCAAATTTGTGAATGAAAAAAATGTAAAGTATGAAGTCAACTCAATTTATTTTTCCTAGATTTATTTAGTATCAGGCTTCAACTGAATAATTTTAATTTAGGGAAGTTGGAAACCCTACCAGTTTCTCTCCCCCAACAGAAAGATGATGATCAAAGGTCTTCTGTGAGAAATCTGAGGGATTTTGTGCAGTGAATGCAAGCTTGGAAACTCATTGCATTGCTCTAAATGGGCCATGACTTTGGAAAAAATGAGTGCCCCTTGTCTTTTAGTCATTTGTCCATAACTTCTGTTCCAGTTGGCAAAGTGTTAAGCATTCAAACCCCCCATGCCTGTTTCTTGGGGCCTTGTGTAGATAGCTTCCCACATGTATTAATTTTCTGTGGGTCGGGGGGGGGCGGAGCAAGATGGCCGAATAGGAACAGCTCCAGTCTCCAGCTCCCAGTGTGAGCGACACAGAAGACGGCTGATTTCTGCATTTTCAACTGAGGTACTGGGTTCATCTCACTGGGGAGTGCCGGACAATCGGTGCTGGTCAGCTGCTGCAGCCCGACCAGCAAGAGCTGAAACAGGGCTAGGCATTGCCTCATCTGGGAAGCGCAAGGGGAAGGGAATCCCTTTTCCTAGCCAGGGGAACTGAGACACACAACACCTGGAAAATCGGGTAACTCTCACCCCAATACTACGCTTTACCAAGGGTCTTAGCAAACGGTGCACCAGGAGATTATATCCCACACCTGTCTGGGAGGGTCCCACACCCACGGAGCCTCCCTCATTGCTAGCACAGCAGTCTGGGATCTAATGGCAAGGCAGCAGCCAGGCTGGGGGAGGGGCACCTGCCATTGCTGAGGCTGAAGTAGGTAAACAAAGCCACTGGAAGCTCGAACTGGGTGGAGCCCACAGCAGCTCAAGGAGGCCTGCCTGTCTCTGTAGACTCCACCTCTGGGGACAGGGCACAGCTAAACAAAAGAAAAAGCAGCAGAAACCTCTGCAGATGCAAACGACCCTGTCTTACAGCTTTGAAGAGAGCAGTGGATCTCCCAACATGGAGGTTGAGATCTGAGAATGGACAGAGTGCCTGCTCAAGTGGGTCCCTGACCCCTGAGTAGCCTAACTGGGAGATATCCCCCACTAGGGGCAGACCAACACCCCACACCTCATACGGCAGGGTACACCCCTGAGACGAAGCTTCCAAAGCAAGAATCAGACAGGTACACTTGCTGTTCAGCAATATTCTATCTTCTGCAGCCTCTGCTGCTGATACCCAGGCAAACAGGGTCCAGAGTGGACCTCAAGCAATCTCCAACAGATCTACAGCTGAGGGTCCTGACTGTTAGAAGGAAAACTAACAAACAGGAAGGACACCCACACCAAAACACCATCAGTACGTCACCATCATCAAAGACCAAAGGCAGATAAAACCACAAAGATGGGGAAAAAGCAGTGTAGAAAAGCTGGAAATTCACAAAATAAGAGCGCATCTCCCTATCCAAAGGAACGCAGCTCATCGCCAGCAACGGATCAAAGCTGGACAAAGAATGACTTCAATGAGTTGACAGAAGGTGGCTTCAGTCCATCAAACTTCTCAGAGCTAAAGGAGGAATTACGTACCCAGCGCAAAGAAACTAAAAATCTTGAAAAAAGAATGGAAGAATGGATAACTAGAATAATCAATGCAGAGAAGGCCATAAATGAACTGACAGAGATAAAAACCATGACACGAGAAATACGTGACAAAGGCACAAGCTTCAGTAACCGACTCGATCAACTGGAAGAAAGAGTATCAGCAATTGAGGATCAAATGAATGAAATGAAACGAGAAGAGAAGTCTAAAGAAAAAAGGAAAAAGAAATGAACAAAGCCTTCAAGAAGTATGGGGTTATGTGAAAAGACCAAATCTATGTCTGATTGGGGTGCCTGAAAGTGAGGGAGAAAATGGA
>NW_012119487.1:8362435-8377323 GCF_000951035.1 Colobus angolensis palliatus | reverse complement strand
AAAAAAAAAAAAAAAAAAAAAAATTGAAGAAGTAGCCACCACCTGGGATAACCTTTCTTATGGAAAATGAAACAGACACATGGTTGAATCATATAATGGCTCTTATGTAGAATATGGCATATGTCACTTTGGTTCCCATTCAGCTGGCCAAAGCATGTCATATGCAGCTTGAGGTTGATGGGACAGGGAATAGCTCCTTCTCACAAGGAGTTTCTGTATAACATTTGGCAATAGGCAGGTATGCATGTTTGTCAGAAAGGAAGAATGAACAATTCAGAACAATAATACAGTCTAGCTCACTATTTTTTCTTTGCAGGATATTGTATACATGGATTGTTCTCTCTACCCAGTTTATTTTACTTTGTAACATCTAAAGTGAAAAGGGGATCACAAAATTAAAAGCTATGGTTACGGTCCTGCTAGAGCACAGTTCTACATCATTTTTCAGCATCAAAGACGGGTCTTGGTGTTTCTGCCACGGAATTAGGAAAACACAGGAAAATGAAAGAACACCACCCTTCACCAAACGGAAACAAAATAAATACACAGTCACTATTCACACTTCCTTGTTGTTCTTGGTGTCCCACAAAGGAATGAAGCAGTGATTGAGAGGTCTGGCTGACGTGCATTTTCTCCTTCACCTCTGGTGCCTCCGCTCCACCTGTTGTGTCTCTGAGCTTAGATGCAATTGTAGGCAATGCCCTGCCACTGAACTGTAGAAATGGAGATTCAAGGCAATGGCCCAGAAATACAAAATGTACTCATTATCCCCTTTCCCCCAAAACTCCCCATTCCCTCTGCTTCTGCTTTAATTTAGGCCATTAACATTTTGCACCTGGACTATTACAACAGTCTTCTAATTGGTTTCCCTGCCTTCATATTTATACCCTGATAACCTATCTTTTCTCCACTCGAGTGACTTTTCTAAAGTATAAACTAAATCATGTTACCATTCTGTAAAAATTATTCCCCAGTTTCTACCTGTTTGAGCTACAGTTCAGTTGCTGGAAAAATGGCATAATATCTGCTTCGTAGGGATGGGTATGAGGATAAAAAGAACTATATGTAGAGTGCCTAACACAGTATCTCAATAAATGGCAGCGTAATGATTATTAGCATGATAAAATTCAGAATCCTTTATCAACACCTACTAGGCCTTCCAGTTCTGGTTGTCAATAAGCTCATCAGCTATCCTTGGCTGCCCATCCCTACCCTACTATCTCCACCTGCACCGTATGCTATAGCTTTGCCAAACTACCCTCAGTCCCCTGATCACACATCCTGTTCTTCAGTCCACAGCACTGCCTATGTGCTGATCTCTGGAATTTATTCCTCACTGAGTCCACCTGGGCCCCCCTCGTTAGAATGAAGATGTGTTTCAAAGTCTCCCGTGGTCTGATGTTGCTCCTGACCCTTCTAGGAGAACTAACTGCTTCCTCCGTTGACCCCCCTCTGATGTTGGATTGCCTTCTCTTTTTTTGTGCTTGTCTTTCCTGCTACTATGAACTGTATGAGGGCAAAGACTCCATCTTCATTATTTCTCCGTATGGACCACAGTGCCTATTAGGTAGCAGGTGGTCAACAAATGCTTTTTAAATAAATGAATATGATAAATAGAAAAAAAGACAGACAGTAGGAAGAGGTTGAATAAAAGATAGATTATAATCAAGCAAAGGCTACACTAAGATTTGAAGATTTGAGGCTTAGAGTGAGAAAAACAGAGTAGAAAATAGAGTATAAAACAGAAGCACAAAAAGAGAAGGCCGTCCAGCATTAGAAGTGGCATGATTCAGGGGGCATCAATGGAGGAAGAAGTTATCCTAGAGGGGTCAGGCTTAGAGTGAGAAACCAGAGTAGGTCTCTATCTTGTATGGTAAGTGGGTCAACACAGTCTTGGGTAAAACTAGGTTTAGTACCTTAGTCCTTAGGAAGATAAATTCATCATGAAAAAAATCCTGAGTTAAAAGAACCTACAGATGGGCATTTTCTTAATACAATAAGTAGGTTTTTTTTTTTTTTTTAAATAGATGTGCTCCTTAGTATCCTAAATTTTGACATGTCGTGCTGCTCCTGGGATTAACCAGCCATGTGAAGCTGAGTAGGAGTGCAAGAGTAAGATTAAACAAGTAATTCTATTTGTCTGCTGCACACACCATTGTTTAGCTAGAAAAATTAAATTCCTATTTAAGCCTTTCAGCATGTTTAATAAATGTTTCAGGTGGAAAGAACTGTGTTTGAGGCAGGGAGGAGAAAGGGCATTCCCTGGGACTGACATCTTTATTAACCTCATGGAGTAATGCAAGCCTTGCACCTAGGATGCCTGTGGGGAAATGGGAGCAGCAGCAAGAGAACCTGGCAGACAAGCACATGCAAGATGTCCATGCAGCGCCCCCTCTTCTTTCTCTGTGATACAGTGCAGCTTGGAGGACAATGGTCTGGTTTCAGCATCAGGTAGATGTGTGTTCAAATGCCGGTTCTGCCACTTTGAAGCTGCTATCTTGGACATGTTTCGTGTTGCTGAAGCTCTGCATTCTAGTTTTCTCAGCAGCTGCCATTTATGGAGAACTTTCTTTGCACTATATGATGTAGTTTATCTGCTTTTACCTCTGTTATCTTTTTATTGTGGTAAGTTATACATACCATAAAATTTACAATTTTAACCACTTTCAGTGGCATTAACTACAGTCACCATGTATCTGCCTTATTCTTACATCAATCCTATGAGGAAGGTGTTATTATTATCTTTCTTTCACAGATAAGGAAGCTGAGGCTCTGAGAAGTTAAGTAATGATGACTCTTTTAAGATACTTGGCACATTTCAAGTGCTAAATATGAGAAAGCTATTATTATTATTTTATTTTCAGGCCACAGGCCAGACATCTTATTTAGACTATTAGGGAGGGAAAGAAGACAATGGAAGTTTTAGATTTCCAGATGCACTAGCAGAGATACCTGCATCAGCAGAGGCAGTGAAAATAGGCGGCACTGCACAGCTCTGCCTCCCAGTGACAGGCAGGTGGGCGTGAAGGTCCTGGCCTCAGCGTGGATCTCTCAGGGCTGCGCCACTCCAACCAGAGCCCCAGGGGGAAGGAAATGAGTTAAGCCTGTCTTCAGACACGTTTGTATTGATTCTGTCAGTTTCTGGCTGCTTGCTGACAGGAGATAGATGGCTCATAACGGAGATAGGCACAGCACATTACGTCCCCATCTTGGGGCTCCTAAATCATTTTGAAATTTTAAATTCCCTAATCAATATTTTATCCCCAGCACAAGACAGTGATCAGGACTTCTTCCTGCAGGGGCATGTGCTCACACACTGGGACCCAGTGGACGTGAGTGGCCGGGGGCCATCTGGATTCTGGGGAGGACTGCAGGCAGTGTTCTTCTTGAAGGCAGTCATTTATTGCTTGCCAGGTCCAGAATGGTCCTCAGAGATCACATGGTTCAGTGCACTCCTTTAAAGGGGAAGAATCCTGAAGACGGAGAGATGATGTGGTTGGACCTTGGTTGCCTAGCTTGTAGCAAAACTGAGATCAGAATGTGGCCTTCTGATTCTAGTCCAAAGCCCTTTCCATGAACCCACACCCAGCAGGGTGCCTACTAGATGCTTAGCAGATATTTGTTTGGTGTTGAATGAATGCTGAAACTTGGGAAGAGCCAAAATCTGGGCTGAGTAAGACTTCATGCTTGTCAAGCACATACTAAGTGCCAGCCATTGTTCTAAGTTTGTGATGTGAAAAATATCAGTCTCCCATGAAAATCTCCCATGAAAAATATCAGCTCCCACGAAGCAGGAGCTATCGTTATTCTTATTTTATATATAGCAAAACTGAGGCACCAAGGGCGTGAGTGGCTTGGCCAAGTCCACACAGCTGGTAAGTGAGAAGCACCTGCATTGGAACACAGGCAATGAGGCTCCAGACCCGAGCTCATCTCTGCTGTGTGATGTTGCCTCCCACACAGATGGGCCTTCCTTTTCCCCAGTTGCCTTTGGACCTATATCCAATATGCCCATGTTTCATCACAAGGAAAGGACTGAGAAAAGAAAAAAAGAGACCAATTCTGTGACCAGCCAGTAAATCTGAAGGAACGCAATCTGCTCTCAAACCCAAGGTTTTCAATGGTGCTGGATGAAGAAAGATTCTGAAAGCACAAGGCAGACTTGAAGGTGTTCAGAGGACGCAGCAGCTGGATGGCAGGGCAGGGCTCTGGTTTCCGAGGCTTGTGCAGGAAGTAGGTGCCCCACAAAGAAACCTCAATGATACTGGCAATTGGCAGGCCTGCTGAAGTGCTGCAGTGGAAACTCCGAGAGAGAGAAAAAGTCCTAGACCTTTCTGCTGGCTTGCAAAGGCTTCCCTATAGGACTTGCTCCCTCCCTGCATTTTTCTCCTTCCTCCCTTCCCCCTTGCCCCTCGTCTCCACTCACTGAGTTCCTGGGTTCCCACCTCAGTCACTGCCTCATCACTGCTGTGCCCTTGGCCCGAAACGCTCATCTACATGTTGTACCATGGTTGGCTCCTTCTTGTGATTCAGATCTTAGTTGTCAGCACAAAGCCCTTCATCCTGAGCAGCCAGGACAGTGCCTCCACATGGCAAGTGATGAACAAATATTGCCTGAATTAAAGAAGTGAATTAAGAGGTATTTTTGAAGAAGACCCCTCACATGCCAGGCAGAGCACACTGCAACTAAGAAAGTTGGGTGAAAGGGAATGATAAAGTAGCCCTAAGGGAGGGCCAAGGCCTGTGAGCAACCATCCCCTGGGCCAGGGATCCTACTCCCTGCCTGCAAGGGAAGTTCATGCCATGTTTGGGCAGCTCTGACAGCTGCAAAGTGCTTTCTTTTTTGGGTATGAAACTCAACTCCTTGTGGCTTGTACCCGTTGGTCTTTATTCCAATCCTGGGCTGCCTGAAAGTGATGCTCCATCAGCAGAAAGCACCTGAGGCACAGGGAGCCCCACCATTCCGGGCTGACTGTGCATAGTGGAGCGCAGAGGGAGTAGCTATTGGGCCTGAGCTGCGGGGATCTTATGATATACTGTGTAGTGAATTCAGCTGTCAGAGTTAGCTTGCTTTTCCAAGGAAACACGCAGGGAATTCTGGGTCAACATTCTTACAATCTTCCTAAAGTAGAAGGAGGATTTGCCAAGCAGGGGAAGAAATGCCAAAGAGTTGCCTATTCTCCCTTTAAAGAGCCCTGTTACAAATGCAGGGGTAATAATAATGCAGTGTTACATGTCCACGTTGTTTATAAATTGTAAAGGCCTTTTAGGCATATTACTGGGTTGTCTCCTCAGTCTTGTTAGGTACCTGAGACAGGTATCACTGCCTTCAGAGAATAAAGGGCTTGTCTAAGACTACTCTGCTAGTAAGAACTCAACACCCTGTCCCTTCTCAAATGCTTTACTCACACACTATGGATGACTTCAAGCTTATCTGTGAATACAGAGAGCTGTGCTTCTCAAACCTGAGTGTGCATAAAAATCACCAGGAAGGTTGTTAAGCTTGTAAGACACTGATTCCCAGAGAGTCTTATTCCACAGGTCTGGGGTGGGGCTGGAAACTTTGCAATTCTAACAAGCTCCCAGGTGACACTGATGCTGTGTGGCACTGGCATGGACAACCCCAGCCCTGCCCGGGTGGCTGAGGCTGGCTGCCATATCACTGCCTCTTTGAAGTCTGGTAAGCAGCAGGTAAAGCGTGTTGTAAGCTGTTGCAGAGAGTGATTTGATTCATTTCATCCCACAACGACCCTATGAGATAACTACATTTATTATTCCCATTTTAGGTTCGGAGAGGTTAACTAGCTTGCCCAAAGTTCATTTGGTAAGTGGCTAAGTCCAACTTTAGCTGAAATTCAGAGCAATGAATTCAACCACAATGGTTAAATCTCTCTCCTTCATGAAAGTGAGAGAGATTTCTGGCTGAGTCTTCTCTTCTCCCTGGAAGAAGGACCTGGCATTCCACTGGGCACTAGTATCAAAGCTGAGGTCCTCTGAGTTTAGGAAAGAGACTAAACTTCTTTCTAGGAGTCACAGGTATCCCGACAGCTGGGTGCCGTCTGTACCACCTAGTTCATAAGGTGTCAGGTCCTACCCACGGGGTGACAAACAGGCCACAGCAACCCTGGGCAAACTTGCACACAGTCAGGTTGGGGTGGGAGCTCCAGCCCTGAGCATTCCCTAGCTAATGCCTGCCCTGCCTTCCCCGGGGCCCTTTCAAAGCTTTCCTGCTTTTTGATGTTTAAACAGAACGAGAGTTATTAAACTCCAAAAACTGATATGTTAGCAATTTCAGGACCTCCTCCCACAGATCTCTGCATTTAAAAAAGGATTAAGAGAGAAGGCAATGACCGGCCAACAGAATTCATCGGGAAACGCTGCAGTGCCGACACGATTGTCGGCAGGCAGGAGAGGTGGTTTGGGTCGGGGGGTCCTCGCTTTCCTCCGGGTGCTTTCTCGTCATAGCCCCAGCAGAGGTGTGGTTCTGCAGTTATTTGTAGGATTGCCTGTTTAATCACTGGCTTCCCACGGGACTAGAAGCTCCGTGAGAAGTAGACTTCATCTGTTTTGCTCTTACTGTTGCCCAAAACCAAAACATGTAGTGGAATTGAAGCTTAGTCACAACTCAGATGTGCAGAAATGTGACAGTGTTTATCTGTAACTGTCACTAGCCCCATTTTTGCTATTGTGGAAAGATTTAATCTTGACACTTAAAGATAGCTTAGTCAATTTCTGGCTGAATGTGTAGTCTCTTTTCACTAATTGCTCAAACAATTAAAACTCAGTCACTTTAAAATTCAAACTTCATAGCAGGAACATCTTTCCTTTTCAAGCATTCTTTTCTCTTCTTCTGTCTGGGATGGCACCTGGTGTGCAGGTAGAAGCTTATGGAATCAAAGCAACAAAGGTGGGGAGAAGGTTTCTGTCTGGTTTGTGTGTTGGTTTTGGTCCTGGCTAAATAGTGGTGTGCAGTAGTTGATCCTGTCTGGTCTGGGGGCGTCATCCTCTGTTCTCACTGCATTGGTTGTCTAAGTGGCTCTTGTTGGTGTAACACATGGTCTGTCTTGTTGGTTCAGTCCATGTGACCCTGCCCACTGCCCAACGAACTTGTGGCTTTATTCAGTTCTTGCTATCCACCGTGATCCTCTGAAATTTCCGGGGTTACATGTATGTGTGTGCATGTGTGTGTGTGTGTTTGTGGTGTGTGTGTGTGTGTGTGTGTGTGTGTGCAGTGAAGAAAACTGCACCCTCTCCAATAGACTGGAGGATCCTTTGATGAGAGAAGGGGCCTTTTCCCCCGACTTAGAATTCTGAAAGGCAACCACCTGGCAGATACCCTGGAAGGGACAGGCGGGGTCCTTTCGGGACATTCACCTACATGTAACTCTCTTCTGTGATTTTCTTTGAGCTTTTCCTCCTCCAGTAGAGGAAAATTGCTACCCCTCCATATCTATCATTCTGTCTCCTCTATGGAGTTCAGAAAGACCCATTTTCTGAAGAGCCTGGCTCTGACACTGGGAAACCAGGGCTTTCAAGATTATTGTGTTTTCTGTGGATTTAAAAAGTTGAACTTGAATATCAAACCCATTGTTTCTTGAAAACTGAATGCTTTGTTCTGTCTCCCACTCCATCCCACCCCACTTCCCAAGCCATGGATAACTCAGACTCTGAGGTCTGAGTTATCAGGCCCACACAGGCTACCAAATAACCAGGGATGAAAAATACATAACATGATGCTTCAAAATACTGTCCTGCTGGACTGTGGAATGTATTTATGAAATGAACAGTGGTAGTGTGGAGTCAGAGTGAATTCTCAGCTAAAATCAGGGTTCATTTTGAGGTCCTCAGAGCCTCAGAATGTTGAATAGATGAAGACCGACTGGGGACTCCAAGACATCACACACTAGGGAGAGCCCCAAATAACATGGTTATTATGATCATAATGCTTCATTTACAAGATTTTTTTTCCCTACAGACTATTTTATTTTATAATTTATTCTTCATTTTATTAAGCAATGACATTTTGTGGCACATAGTGTCGGACATGTTCCTATGTAAGGGGACAAAATTTATTGAATTGAGAGTGTTTATACATTTTCCTTTTTCTCCAACCTATCAAAATCATCTTGCTATCTAGCCCCATTTTAGCTCCTTTTTTTTCCAGAGAGAAAGGATTCTTATCTGTTGAGAGAAAGCTTAAATTAGTCTATATCATAAACTGCTGAGGGAGTGGGCAAGAGGATTTGGAAGAAAGTAAGTCTCCCTTGCCCACTCCCCTTGCCACCCTCCCTTTGCCCTCTTCTCTGCCTCTCCTTCTTCCTCCTTCCTCCAATTTCTCCTCTCTTTCTCTCCCTTTCCTTCCCTCCCCTTCCCAGGCATTCTCTTCAGAGCTTTGGGCTTCTTTCCCTCACGATCTAGCCAGAGGTGATAAGACACCGAAGGTCTGGATTCGGGGTCTGGAGAATCAAGAGCCTCCATTGGGACTCCAAGCCTGAGTTTCGCATCCCACTTGGCTCCGCCTGGGCTCTGCTCTGGGGGAACTGGGCACGGGCCCAGCTAATAATAAAGTGGTTCCTCTGTTCCACTGGGCCATGATTCCTCACATGCACAGCTCCCTCAAGAATTCCCGAAGAAAGAGCAATTGTCAGGCTGGAATTTAGGTTACCCTGTGTCAAGCACTGGGGTCAGTGGTGATGAAGAGAATGGATCCACCTCTCCAGGAGGTCCCTGTCCAGAGGTGGAGAGGGACAGGTGTACAGGAAATCACAGCATTGTATGGTGCGTGCTGTGCCAGGGATATGTGCCAGGTGCTTTAGAGCACCTCGGGGACATCTAGCCCTTCTGACCTGGACGGCTGCCTGGAGAAGTGGGTCTGAGCTGGGAAGGCAGTGGCACTGG
The DNA here is from genome assembly GCF_000951035.1 of Colobus angolensis palliatus. Classification (NCBI taxonomy): domain Eukaryota; kingdom Metazoa; phylum Chordata; class Mammalia; order Primates; family Cercopithecidae; genus Colobus; species Colobus angolensis. The sequence goes on along the minus strand of NW_012119487.1, from coordinate 8,368,425 downwards.
CAGAGTCAGGGAGGTGAGGGGCTGAGTTGGTTGTGGAGTAATCTGATGAGGAGATTGTTTTTAGACAAATTGAGTAGCGCTGACAGGGGGTTTTCAAATAGAAACAAAGAAATGAGTGTCTAGGATCAGGAAGGAGAATCAGGAGTAGGTAGAGATGTGGGCGTCATCTCCTTGGAAGTGAGAGTTAGAGTTGTGCATGGGAGTGAGGCCAGGGAAGGGAGAGGAGAGAGGAGGGCAGAAGGCCCAAGAGCAAACCTGAGAATACCTGAGCTTGGGGGCAGAAAATGGCAGGAGGGCCAGAGAAGGAGATAGAGAACCAGTGGGTATGTCCCTGCAACCTGCATCAAGGTACCAGCAGACCCTGGGGCCTCGTGGTATCCAGCTAAGAGTATGCAGCCACCCTCACTTTGTGTTGCTACTACTGCACATGGTATTCATCATAGCTGCCGCCTTTTAAGGAATTGCCAGATGGCAGACGTTAGGCTAAGCACTAGTGTACAAGATAATGTACACTACACAATGTACAAGATAAGGTACACTACATGATGTACAAGATAATGTACACTATACAATGGACAAGATAACGTACACTAATGCTTAGCCTAGCATCTGCCAATTTTTTTGTTTTTTTTGAGACAGGCTCTCAGTTTGTCACCCAGGCTGGAGTCCAGTGGCATGATCTCAGTTCACTGCAGGCTCAACCTCCCAGGCTCAAGTGATCCTCCTACCTCAGCCTCCCAAGTGGCTGGGACTATAGGTGTGTGTCGTCATGCCCATGAATTTTTTGTATTTTTAGTGGATATGGGGTTTCACCATGTTGCCCAGGCTGGTCTCAGACTCTTGAGCACAAGTGATCTGCCTGCCTTGGCCTCCCTAAGTTCTGGGATTACAGGTGTGAGCCACCATGCCTGGCCTATCTCATGAAATTCTTAAAAGAATTCCGTAAGACAGTCATAGTGTTCCCATTTTACAGAGCAGTGAACAAGTTCAGAGAGGTTAAGTAGCTTTCTCAAGGCTCTTGTGTCATGTTTCACAAGCTGAGTCAGAATTCGGATTGGAATCCAGGCTTTTGAACCCCATGTTAGGCATTGCTATTCTTGTCCTAAAGGACTACTCGAAGTGCAACATCAGCCTCTCCTAGGAGCTTGTAGAATTGCAGTGTGTCAGGTTTCATCCAACATTTAGTGCATCAGAATCTGCATTTTAATGAGGGTGCCTTATGTACTCATTAAAGTTGAGCTGCTCTGCTGTACATTATGTCTGCTCATCCCCTACCTTCTCACCACATGTGAAGGGTCTGCTCTGCCCTTCATTCTTTGCTTCCTTTCCTGTCCTCCAGCCCTTCCCTATTGGACTTGGGCATTGTTGGGTTTACCTCATACAGACCTGCTCTGCTCTGTGCTGACCAGAGTCTTGCACTTCAACGTCTCGCTTAGTTTTGCGTTGCATGTCAGTGTGGCACTTGAAGTTTATCAAAGGAGTAGTTTGTCAGAAAATCACTGGTGTGAAGGAACCAGGCAGCTTTTCCTTGGTGACATTCTGTCCCCGAAGATCTGGCACTGGGCTCCATATCTGTTATTCCCCAAGTGTGCTGATCAGATCCGGACTCTGTGATCCTGTTATTCTGACTGAATACACACAAAGCCCATAAAAGCCTGGCCCCTCTCCCTGACCACCCAGGGAGGTTGCCACTGCCCTGGATGTTCCCTCATTGTCTGTCTGCAGAGAGAAAGGTACTCAATAGTTATTTGGTGTTATACCCAGTCGGTGATTGACATGAAGCATCATTGTAACAGTTACTTTTCATCTAACACCTTCTGTATGCCAGGGACTATGCTAGGTTTTGTAATTCTCATTTTACAGATGATGATGAAACCGATTCTTAGAAATGTTAAGTGACTTTCTCAGGGCTACATGGTAAGTGGATAAGCTGGGATACAATTCCATGTTTGTCTGACTCTAAAGGTGACACCTTTCCCACATCACCTCCCTTTTTAAAGGCTTAGCATTCCTAATTTCCCTTGGTTAAAGGGACAGAGTCACTCAACTTCGAATCCTCATGAATGTCAAGTGTTGTGGTTAATTTTAGCACACATCAGAATCGGCAAGAGGGCTTGGTAAAACACTGTTTCAGCAGTTCTGGGGTGGGACTGGAGCATTTGCCTTTCTAACAAGTTTCCAGGTGCTGCTCCTGGAACAGGCCACACTTTGAGAACCATTGCCCTGGTGAAACAGGGAGGCAGGGAAGCCGAGAAGTGTGGGCAGCAAAGCCCCTGCTATTCCCATCCCCTCTGCCCCATGGCTGTCGCAGGGCAATGTTGCGGTAACAAGCTCATTTATTGCTTCCTGAATATTCTTTCTCAGTAGAGCAGAGCATTGGTTATTTGCATGTTTCAGCTCTGTGTCTACCCTTATCTGGGTGGTGTTTAGGCTGGGCCATTGCCCTAAACTTATAAGTGTCAGCTGGTAATGAGCTGAAGATTTGAAAAGCATTCGATCACATAAGTAAAGGCCTGGAAAGAGAAAGCATGTTTATTTATGGATATTTCCCAGGAACCAGTACTCCAGTTCAGAGAATAAAAAAAAAAAAAAAGCCTCATTCACTCAACTAGATGGCTCATCTGAAACTGCTGAGATTTGCAAACAATGGTATTAATCATTTGCCTTTCCCTGGAGTTCTTTCTTTATTGTGTATAGCCCAGGTTCCAAAAGGGGTCACATTTGAATATCCATCATGGGGCATACAGCATGTTTGGATGGACCACTAGGGGTCCTATCTGCATAGAAACCCACTAGGCATTGTGGTGGAGAGAAACTCATGATATATGGAGCACTGGCATCAGGAGCACTGGGCTGTGGAGTTAAATGGAGCTGGTTATGAATCCTGGCTCTGCCATTTGACAGCTGAGGGTCTGTGGGCATATTACTTAGCCTGTCTGAGTCTCATTTTCTCCAGAATCAGGGCTGATATAAAAAAAAATTTAAGCAATAGAAATAGCAGAGGCACCCACTAGTCAGAATGGATAGAGGCCAGATCAGAAGCAAAACGCCAGCTGTAAACAAGCCAGAACCGAGATGGACTCCTGGCTTGCATTTCCAATTTCCAGAATGATGTGGGTCTCACACATACATGGTTTATCTCTACGCAGGGGAAACAGATTTTACTAAGTAAGGAGGAGGCTGGGGTGTGTATGTGTATGTGTGCATTCAGAGAACAGCAGGAAGATTTCCCAACAGTGAGGCCACACATACTCTCTGACTGTCTCAGGACCAGGAGAGGTGCCTCTGTTGGAAGACCTCAGTCATGATCACTTTGGCCTGCCCCACCTCCTTCCTGCAGGTAGCTGGTGGATGTGAAGCCAAGTCTAAGATGGTTTCACTGACTGGCATTTCTTACCATGCTATCTGTGGGGAGGTATAAGGCCAGAAACAATTACTGTCTGTGATATTGAGACACAGTGCAGACACAGTGGGGAGGAACTGAATACTTCTGGCATGGCTGTACAACCACTGGCCGCCCTGGGTAATGTTTTCTGGGAAAGAGGACAATACTAGTACCTGCCTCATTGGCTTGAATTGAGAAGAAAATGAGATAATGGTGTGAAACACCTGGCACATAGTAGGACCACAACAAAGGGAAGCTGTATGTAGAACCATTACATAGGACCATTAATTTCCTAGGCCTATTCCTAATAGGAAGGAGCTCTTTAAGGCTCAGGAGGGCTCAATCTACTGCCTGAGGGCCAGTGGAGCAAGGAGGATTTTGCTTGCAATGCTGCGGGGACCTAGCTCATTGACTCCTGAGTCAGTTCTTACAGGAAACTTATATCAAATTCTTAGACAGATGAGGTAATTATTAATCTGGAAGAGTAAGTAAATGAAAATGTTGTTATGTTCGGTGAATTCTATCAAGTAGTATAGAGGAGGTCTTCCTGTCTAGGGTCTTGTCAGAGAGTTATAAGGTTGGTAGGAGAAGTATAACCTCAGTGCAAGCAGCGTGGGTGGCCATAGAGGCTAGGCCACGGCTGGCAACTGGGAGAGCAAGTGGGTCAGTATGTGTGAGGATGAAGGAGGCTGGCCGCAGGGCAGATGGACACCCAATGTCATCTCAAGATCAGATGTGACCTCTGACCACTCTTGCAGGGAAGTGTGGCACCCATGAAGGAACAGTTTGAAGGAGGAGGGTCTCAGTTCATTCAGGCTGCTATAACCAAATACCATAGACTGGGTGTCCTCTGAAGGACAGATACTTATTTCTTATAGTTCTGGAGACTGGGAAGTCCAAAGTCAAGGTGCTGGCAGAACTGGTGTCTGATGAAGGCCTGTTGCCTGGTTTGTAGATGGTGTCATCTCACTGCATCCCCACATGGTGGAAGAAGCAAAGCAGCTCTCTGGAGCCCCTTCATAAGGACATTAATCCCATTCATGAGGGTTCTGCCCCATGACCTAATCACCTCCCAAGCCCCACCTCCTAATTTCACCATGAGGGTGACAATATTAACACAGGAATGTTGGGGATATGTAAACTTCCAGACCATAGCAAGGAGCATCTTTACCATAGCACTAGAAGAAGCTGTGATACAGGCTACTGCTGCCCCCTGGAGCACCTGGGCTGGGGCTGGGGATCCAGCCCCAGGGCAGGTAGAGATGCAGAGCCAGAGCCCTCTATTTGCCTTGTGTTCTTTTAGACGGCCATTGCCTGGGAAACAATCACTCACCACATTTATATCTGTGGACAATATACCTGTCCTTACTTCCATTAGCTATGTCAGACACTACAGTCCTTATCTTGACTCTTGCATTATTTTACAAGTTGGCCATGCCCTCCTTCCTGATACTCTCTTGGTTCTTGAATAATGTGATGTTGCTATTTGTTGTCCTCTTCTCTCTAAAGCCCTTCCTTCAAAGTCTCTTTCCTCTGCCTGCATCTTTATTTTTGGTGCCTGTTCTCATTTTCACTCATCCACACTCCTCAAGGACCCCTCATGAGCCCTGAATCTCTCTTTCTTAAATATTTGGATGCCCTCTGGATATTTCCTCTTTGGTTCTTGCGAGGATTGTTGCACTGATCTCCGAACTCGGGTCCAGCTCCCAGCTCACTCTCCTCCAGTCCCCACTCCCTGCGCTCCCCAGGTTTCCTTTCTAAATTACCCAGGAGGTCATATCCCTGGGCAGCCTCAAGGACTTGCCGTATCTGCATGATAACTGCTTAGTGTGGCTTAAAAGAACCTTGATACTGGGGCCTTCTTCCTTGCTAGCTTTATTTCTTGTTTCTCCTTCACCCATATCTTGTACCCTGGCCTCACTGAACTTGTTTCCGTTTCTCAAATATCCCGTGTCCTTCTCCATGCCTTCAGACATGTTGTTCTCTTTTTCTGGAATGCTCTTCCTTTTTGATCTGCTGGTGACTTCCTGCCTTTTTAGACTTGGCTATAGCAGCACCTTTTCTGTGAAATGGTATCTGACACCCAACGCTGGCCTCATGGACATGTGACCTGTGCAGTTGCACAGAGTCCCACACTCAGAAGGATTCTGCATTTGGTTTAATGCTCTGCTGTCACCCTTTAAAAATTCGTAATCATTTTTGAACAAGGGACCCTGCATGTTTATTTTGCACTGGGGCCCATAAGTTATATATCTAGTCTGGCTGACACTTCTGAACCCCACGCAACATACACCCAGTACAGTGCTGGCATTTCTTAGGTTGGGTTGAAGTTGTTATTTGTCTGTCTCTCTGTGGACTCTTTGAGAGCAGACAGTGTCTCTTGTTCATTTCTATTCCACAACATCCGGGGAATGAATGACATAGTAGGAGCTCAATAAATGCTTGCTGAAAGAACAAATTCACATCAGTGGTTCCTTTTTTCTTAGTCTGTGAGAGCTGCCTTTCCCCTTTAAGGAGACTATACTGAAAAAAGCTTTGGTCTGGGCACCAGAAACTGGGACCTCTAGTTTGACTTTTTTTTTTTTTTTTTTTTTTTTTTTTTTTT
>NW_012119487.1:8358039-8361683 GCF_000951035.1 Colobus angolensis palliatus | reverse complement strand
TTTGCATTTCTCTGATGGCGAGTGAGACTTTTTTTTTTTTTTTTTTCACTTGGCTTTATGATCTACTTAACTCTGTTCACCTCTTGGGGCCTTAGTTCCCTTATCTGTAAAATGCAGGACATGACTGAAGAGCCCAACATATGATGAAAGAGCAGGCTGTATCCCCCACGCCCCTCGCCACCACCTCCTTTTCTAAGTTCTGGGTCTCTCAGGACACGCTTAAGCATCCTCATCCTTTAGCCTATTCTTTTCTCACCTTCTCTCTTACTTTACCTCTTTTATTTTATTTTTTTCCACCAGGAAAGGCAAGGCCAGACTCTTCACTCAGCAAAAGCAGTGTTTGTTGACATTTGGGGGAAAAAAAATGAAGAGAAAAGTCAAAGATTCTTCAAAATCTTGGTATTTGAATATTTAAAGACCATGGATGTTGGAAATGTTGACAGGCCTAGTGTCAGCCTTCATTCTGATTTCTAGGCCCATTATTTGCTCTGTAGAAAAGAAAGTAGCTAACTTCAAGGGGTCTTATGCAGAACAAATTTGCTGCTCAACTTTTCTGCCTGTCCCTCCTCCCCTGGGCAGCCCTGTTGCACCACTGCAGCTGTTCTCTGACTGCTCCATGTCCAGGGTGGGTGGGGGGAGAATGAGTTGGGAAGAGGACCAGTGAGGAGGACCAGGGCAATGGAGGCTCTGGGACCCCTCTCCCACTTCCACCACTTTCATGGGGTTTTCCATATTGGGATTCTGCCCAAGATCTTACTGGGAAGAAGTGTTATGATGCTAATAAATGCATAACAGCATTTGGAGGTAGAGCTTGGCCTGGGTGTGGGGCCCTGGCTGGTTGTACTGACTCTGGGGCCTGAATCTCATCAATAAAAAGGAACACAAATTATTAATGCTTCCTGCTCTTATTGAGGAGTAGGGTTCCGAGACTGGCCTCTTCACCATTCCTCCCTGGCTACAGGCTGGGTTTTGGCCAGGGATCAAATGTCTTGGCAAAGGCAAGGACAGAGCTGTTGATAGCATTGCTACAGATGTTAAATGGCTGTGCAACCCACTTCCTTGCCCAAGGGCCTGGGAGCTTGCTATGTGGCACATACAGTAGGGTGGGAAAGGAATCTCTGCTGACACTGAACACCTCCATGCTCCTCCCACAGACCCAGTAGTATCTTAATTGTTTTCCCATAGGACCTTCGGGTCTACCCTTGGAAAGGTGACACACCGCCCTGGGAGACTATCGAACAGGGGAAGGATGTAGCATGGAGCAGAGGTGGTGTGGAAGTCTGGAGTCCCTGCAGACCTGTGATTGAGTTCCAGCTCCGTTGCTTAGCTAGCTCATAAGCAACTATGTGTGCTTGGTGCTATGTCAGACCTTGTCAGGGACAAAAAGGGATTTGGATTCCTGTTGAGGAGAAACAAGTCCTAAAATAAGCCAGAGAGAACCCCAGGAATTGGGAAGGAAAACCTGGGCACAGTATCCCTCACTGTTCAGGAAGGTTGGGAGGGGACAAAGGCTTTTGGTAGAGTGATTAGTTCAAAATTATATTAACAGGAGAAATAGTAGCCCTGGTGATGGGTTTTGGCAGGAAGAGAATCCTTGCAGTGTGAGATGTGTCTGGTATGTTTAGATATTTTGGGAAAGAATAAACTGCAAACCAGAATAGTGGAATCCAAAGTCCTTCTGTTACTGGGGGGTCCTTGCTCCCAGAGCTCCCAAAATGGTGGGGGGCCGCTCCCAAGATGGTGGCAAGCCTCTTGTTCTCTGACCTGGGATTCTTGGCCCCACAGATTCCAAGGAATGGAATCTTGGGCCATGCAGTGAGTGTTATAGCTCTATTAGCAGCCGTGGGTCATGGAAGAGAACTGTGGAACCCAGCGACTAGTGTTCAGCTCGATTAGGACGAACCCGGGCACTTAGCCACACAGGATCAATGGCGAGCCTTTAGCCTGATCAGGAGCGGCAATGGGCACCTCGCTGGATCAGGAGCACAGCAGACACCCTGCCAGATCCGGAGGGGTGGAAGTCAGCGGCGGGTCTGTGATGGCAGCAAACAGCAGTGGTGGACAGCGAATGAAAATTCAGCTCCAGCCTTAACAAACATGGACCAGAAGAGTGTGCAGTTGCAAGATTTAATAGAGTGAAAACAGAGCTCCCATACAATGGAAGGGGACCCAAATTGGGTAGCCGTTGCTGGCTCGAATGCCTGGGTTTATATCCTGATCCTTGTCTCTCCCCCGTGCTCTCAGGCGATAGATGATTGGCTATTTCTTTACCTCCTGTTTTTGCCTAATTAGCATTTTAGTGAGCTCTCTTTACTACCTGATTGTTCCAGTGTGAGCTAAGTTGCAAGCCCCTTGTTTAAAGGTTGATGCGGTCACCTTCCCAGCTAGGCTTAGGAATTCTTAGTCGGCCTAGGAAATCCGGCTAATCCTATCTCTCACTTCCTTCCACACAGGGACCCTGACAACCCAGACACATACCCAGCAGTGCAAACTGGGGGCAGACTAGACCCATCTTCGACTCATCACAGGTAGCAAGCAGAGCTACATGATGCTTGGAGGAAGGGAGTGGGTTCTAAAGTGGGTAGGGGGAGAGTAAGAATGGAGGGGCAACTTCAGGAAGTGGTTAAAAGGGACTAAAAAAAAAGAAAAAGCAGCTTAGGGAAGGAAGGCTTGGTCTCACAGAAGATCCCTTTGGGTCTCAGGGTATGTCTGTGTTCACGCTGAAGGCATTATGGAAGTTTAGCCTTGGGGAAGTGAGAGACTCTTGAGGTGACCAGGAATGCCTCATGGAACAGGCAGGATTTGAGCCAAACTGTGAAGGACCAAGGTGGATGCAGCTGGTGAGGACATTTCCTGTGCAAGGCTAATGTGGTTCATATGGCCCTTTTTAGGTTCAAGCCTCTCCTGCACTTTTCTTTCCCCTGTCCTCTGCCCTTCCCCCAAACAAGGCTGCTGGGCCCACAGCTTTTCTAGGGACATGGCAGGGATCATGGACCCCTCTTCTTACCAACAAGAATGGAGCATTCACTCAAGACTGGGAGTGGCCCTTTCTGGGGTTTGGAGGAAACACAAGCTGGCCTTGCCCAGTCCTGGGAGTGGGAGCAGTGGAAGGCATATTTCACATTTATGTGAATTATGACACAATTATGTCAGTGTGGAAGTGGGAGCCTGTTGACTTTAACAGCCCAGCTGTTCCTGTCTTCGGGACAGCAGTCAAAATATCTTCCGAGCAGAGGCGAACAGTGTGAAGTTTTAATGAGAGTCCTCTGGGATGTCATAGAAGAGCAGTGTGTTATGGTAATGTGGCCCTGGGGTCCCCTGTGTTCCCTCCCCACACAATGCAGATGGGAACTACTAAGCTCAACTGTGCTGGGAGTGATGTCCTAAATGTCACTATCTTGTGCTAGGAGTAAGTCCCATATTTCTTAAGATTTAAGACCTGTATTACAGGAGTGTCATTTATTTGGGCCTCCCACTGCCTTACTTCCCTTACCCCTTATCTCCACCTTATTTATCCTCATTATGAGGACGTAGAAGCGAAAAAAAAAAAAAAAAAGCCTCATTTCTTTCTGATAATGGCAAACTTTGCATATTTGTCCCCACCAAATCACATGTTGAAATTGGATGCTAATGTTGGAGGTGGG
>NW_012119487.1:8277478-8357989 GCF_000951035.1 Colobus angolensis palliatus | reverse complement strand
CATATTTGTCCCCACCAAATCACATGTTGAAATTGGATGCTAATGTTGGAGGTGGGGCCTAATGGAAGGTATTTGGGTCACGGGGGTGGAACCCCACTGCCTTACTTCCCTTACCCCTTATCTCCACCTTATTTATCCTCATTATGAGGACGTAGAAGCGAAAAAAAAAAAAAAAAAGCCTCATTTCTTTCTGATAATGGCAAACTTTGCATATTTGTCCCCACCAAATCACATGTTGAAATTGGATGCTAATGTTGGAGGTGGGGCCTAATGGAAGGTATTTGGGTCACGGGGGTGGAACCCCTCAAAGGATAGACGAATGCCCGCCCTCAGAGGTGAGTGAGTTCTCATTCTATTAACTGCCTCCCAGGCTGGTTGTTAAAAACAGCCTGCCCCTCCACCCTCTGTTTCCCTCCCACCATGTGATCACTGCACACACTGAGTGCCCTTCACCTTCTGCCAGGAGAGGAAGCAGCCTGAGGCCTTCACCAGATGCCTGATCTTCCAGCCAGCAGAATCGTGAACCAAGTAAACCTCTTTTCTTTATAACTTTCCCAGTCTCAGGTTTTCCTTTATAGTGACACAAGATGGACTAAGACACTTGCTCTTCCCCATCCTTCAGTCCTTTCCCTCTCTTCCTCTTATTCTCTGTGCAAGGCTCTACAGGGGCAGAGAAAGCCCCTCTAACTACCAGAGTTTTAAAGATGTGGCTCCTGAACCTGCTTTTGGCTCTTGGGTTTTTAAATTTTAATCACCTTTGAATGTCTCACCTTCTTTTCCTACCCACCTTTTGAATTCCATTACTTGTTTCCGGCATTGTAGAAGAGGTGTCTCACCAAATTAATTGCAAAGCAATGGAAAATGTAAATGTAGTACGAAATATTATCAATCCCTCTTCTAAAACTAAAGTGCAGTAAAAAATGGGTTATTTATTTGAAGTTCAATTCTTTTCTAATTAACAGCTGAGCTGGTATATAGCTGCTTCACTTCTGGTGACAGTCAATACGAGCCGCCAAACCTCTCACCAAAATTCATGTTTGAAGTTTTACCATAAAGCCATCAGTATGATTTTTTTTTATAAGTGTACCAGAATTTTGTGAAATGAAAATAATCTTCTTCAAAGTTGTTGTCAACTTGTAAGTACTTTGCACATGCCAGCTGTGTGTTTAGAATTGATGATGCAAAGGTTCTCCATCAAAGTTTCATCTGGTTCCAGTCATAAACAATTGAAATATGTCAGAAAGTCTAGGATTTCAGCATCAAAATTGTATTTGCAAGATAGCTTCTTATTCTTGGAAGTGGCTTAAAAAGTCTTTGTCAGATCACATGGCCCAACTTTTAGCTTCAGAAAGCATCACCACAGTAATCAGAACTTCCTCCCCAGGATGCTGCCATTAGGTGAAAGCAGTGATCACCCTTCAGCATCAGTTTACACGTCACACAGGAAAAGCACATTCATCTTTCCACTGTTGCCCTCACATTGACCCAAAAGGTTTTTGTCTGCTCTACTCCAAAGACTCTTGACTGTTTCATGCTTGCAGATGAAACGTTGCTGTAACCAAAGGGTATTCAAAGAATGAGCTATAGACTCTGAATAGGATTTTCAGAGAAGAGCTCAAAAGCATTCTGAACAACGGCAGCTTCACAAAAAGAGACCATGTCCCACGGGTTCCACTTGAAGGAGATGGCTGTTGGGTTGGGGGCTGAGGAGCCATCTTTCCCTGACTTTGTGTACCTGTGTGAAGAGCTATCCCCTAGGATAACATTAATGGCCATTCTTTATCCTCCCAGTCCTCCCAGGAGGCAAGAGTAACTGAATCTGATGGTGAGTAAGGGAGAAGGACTGGGTTCTATTTTCAAATTTGCCAGCCTGAAGATCTCTTGTTCTGTTCATTGGGGAAGTCTGCATGAGTGGCTGCTATATATCTGGAGATAAAGTATTAGCAAATCCTCTTGGCCACAGATTTAAAACCTCATGGTCAAAGATATTGGCAATATTTTGAATTCTATCTATGTGACTCCTGTGTATTTCTCTCATTTGGTTTTAATCTCCAGGTGAAGAAGAAAGAGGTATTATTTATTAGCCCTCTAAAACTCCATCAACTGTGTTCATTTGGATGTATAAATTTCTGTTGCCTTTATTATGAGACCACATTCCTTGCTTTATAGTTATGCCTGGCATAGTAAAAAGTAAGGAGCCACAAGAGAGGAAGTCTTCCTTGGCCCTATCCCTTTACTTAATTAGCTTTAAAAATTCTTCCAGAAGATATGGAGGAAAAGGAAAATGCCTATTCCCTGCTTGTGGAATGGGGCTGTGAGTAACTCTACCTGTCCCTTGCAAGAGGGTGATTTTCACATAATGGGTTATTTTTAGAATTGATGGAAACAAAGAGCTTTTTGCTGCAATTCTTATTTTCCCCTATATCATAAGCTCCTAAAAGGTAGGACCACATTGTTCAATGTGATTGTACCTTTTCCACTGTGGGATGTGTTGCTATTTCTCTTTGTCCCCTCACTGGGACACAAGTTTAGCTGTTGGAGAACCTTAAGTGAGGTATTCTGGAAAGAGGCCAAAGGATCTCTACCCCTGAGGGCCAGTGTTACAGCTGAACTCTGGGAAGAATCCCTGTCTTCTTGTCTTCCAACCCTAGGAGGAGGGAGGACTCAGCCCACCTATCCTTGGTGGCTGAGGAGAACAGGATACTCACCCTGGACAGATAAAGACTTCCTTCTGGTGGGATGCATGTGTTTGTGTGGAAGGAGGATGTCCTAAGCACATGGAACTCTACCAGGATCTACAGGTTCTAATCAGGGCGTTCTGTAGCTGGGTCTCCAGGCTCTCAGCAGGCACACAGTGGAGAGAGTCCCACCAGTGTCTCCCACTGAGTCCGTAAGATTTCTCTCTATTCATCCTGGTGCCTACCAGCACCAATAGCTACTTAGTTGAGAAAATAGGGATAAATTGAAGATCAAAGTACAGGAATAGCATCTTGTGGTGAAGCCACCATCTTTCCAGAATTCTCTTGACTCCAACCTATCCAGACCAGATATCAGGCCCTTGCCTGCTTCCAGGAAGCAAATAACATCATAGTTTATAGAAATTCCTTTGAAAACCCCAGGGCACTTGAGAGTATGTTCAGTCTCAGTAAGGGATGGAGGGAATTCAAGACCTCCAGCAAGGGCTGATTTGAATTACTATGCAACATAATCTGATCCTTTTTTTTCTTAACCTGGTAAATTGTTCAGGTTTCCCCTTGTATTGGTAGCCTTAGGAATCTCTTCTTATCTAATTCATTTTAATTTCTCTTTGGGCGTTCTCTACCCACCTCTTCATGTGTGGTTTCCTTGCCTCTGGTCCTTTTGGCTTCTGGACTTGGGTTTGAATCTATTCTTTCCTGGGCTCTGTGTTTATTGTCCCTCTAGATCTTGTCTTGTAATTGCCTGATGGGTTCTTGCTGCCCACTGCACAGACAAAACCAATTCACTGAGATCATGGTGTTGTAGTAGAGAAGAAGCTCAATCAATGCTGAGCTAGCCAAACAGAAGGACTGGAGTTATTACTCAAATTAGTCTCCCTGAGAACTCAGAGGCTCGGGTTTTTATGAAAAATTTGGCAGTCAGAAGGCTAGGGAATGGGTGCTGCTGATTGGTTGAGGATGCAATCATAGGGGTGTGGAAAATGGTCCTCATGTGCTGAGTCTACCTTTGTGTGGAGCCACAGGACCAGTTGAGTCATAAGTCATAGGTCTGGGTGGGGTTTGTCAGTTGACAGAATGTAAAAGTCTGGAAAACATCTCAAAAGGCTAATCTCAGGCTCTACAATAGTGATGCTATCTATCTACAGGAACAATTGGGGAAGTCACAAATCTTGTGACCTCTGGCCACAAGACCCCTGAGCAGTAAGGGGTTATAGAAACCACACCTATATTTGAGTAGAATTCAAATGCAATTTTCCTCCCATAATCTTAATCTTGTGGCCTTTCATTAGTTTTATATATAGGTTTTGGTCCCTGAACAGGGTTGGGGGATAGTTTTAAGGAGGGATTGTCTTCATTCTTGCTTCAAAGTTAAACTGTAAACTAATTTTCTGCCATGATTAGCTTGGCCTATGCCCAGGAATGAATGACAGCCAGTGTGTGAGGTCAGAAGCAAGATGGAGTCAGCCATGCTAGACTTCTCTCACTGTTATAATTTTTGAATAGGGGTTTCAGTCTCAAGTAGGGAGCGCCCTCTATAGAACCCAATCCCAGTCCTGGACCCTTGGATGGTGGATCTCTGGAGATGGTGGAGTTCAAACAGGGGCTCTGATAACAGATGTGACAGAACCTGGAAACTGACTGGAGCAAGGAGGTTGCCTGAATACTAAGTACTCCTTTCTTATTGATAGGCCTGGACTTGAGTGGCCACATTCATCCAGAGTGGGTTTGGTGAGGATGGTTTTTGAACACCCCAGATGGCTCCAGTATTTTTGCAGAATTCACAAAGTTATACATACTTCTTAAAGCAAAGTTAATTTTCCTTTTGAGAACAGAACAATACGCTGTAAAACAAGATGAGCAAGAAAAGAAATGAGCTTGTCAAACAAATTGGAGACAACTTCTGTAAGATTTCTTTCTGTCCTGCTGTCCTTGTGTATATGCATGTGGAAATTAGGCCAAAAGAGGCTTAAACAGGGAAAAGGATTTTAATAGTAGAGAAGCCTTGCCTCTTGATCTTTTATTTTCTCCCTCCTCAAATACCAAAACCAGACCCATTGGTCTGGTTGTTTAATTCCTCTTTCTAGGACACAGAAGGGAATCCAGAGTTTTATAACTGTAAGAAAATTAGGAGGGATTTGATTCAAAACCCTCATTTTATACATGAGGTAACTAAGGATCAATTGGTGAGGTGACCAGCCAAGGCTGCACAGTCAGTTGGTGGCAGATGTGGAACTTGATACCAATTACTTGACTACCCAACTAGCTCCCTGTCCACTAACCCTCACTGCCAAGGGAGGGAAAGGAGGCCAGGGAATTGGGAGAGATGAGGTCCCAGTGTTCCTCCTCTCAGCTTGACAATGAGGAGGGTGCTGGCTGGAGGCTGGAAGACAGGAGCATGCTGGGAATGTGTTAAAGTATGGCATGATGCTTTTAAATGTCAAGCTCAGGCCAGCTTGTTGAGAAAGATGCAGAATCCATATCTAGATGTTCACCAAATTCCTTTAAATTATGCAATATAAGGTGTGTAAGTCATGTATTTAAAACAGTATCCAAAACTTCACAGAAGCAGTTATGAAATATTTTGTTTTACTGGCAATGGGACAAAAAATAATTGGGCATTAAATCAAAGAAATGGGGAAAAGGGAGCTGCAAATCAAGGGAAATGGTGGAAAATTAGGTCTTAGTGGAGAGAAATGTGTACATATGAACTGCCTGATGTTTCTGGAAAAGAAATATGGTCCTGTAAATCTTCCCTTTAACCCTTTAAACTCAAGGGCTATGCTGTGCTTGTCTGACTGCCAGTGTCTGGGGTGATGGCCACCCATCAGGGGGAGAACTGGCATCTCCCTGTTTCATATTGTCAGGAATGTGGTGTGATGATTTAGACCCAGTTCCTGTTTGAAACAGTAGTTTGAAAGCCATGCTGTGACCATATTCCTAGGACTAGCATAATGTCCTCATTTCTCTTCCTCTAACTGGGCAAAGGGTGACTTCAGTCTGACGGTAGCTGAGTCCAAGGAAGAAGAGGACATGAAGCCCTTCGCTGGAGGGCACTAGGGCCCTGCTGACGTGCCACCTGGCTTCATTAAATCACATGGAAAGCATGCCTTATTATCTGTCTACTATGTACATAATTCCTATAAATTATAAATTAAAAAATAAATAATAAACACCTTTTTAATTGCATATTCTCTTTTGCTCTTGTCAATTAAAATGAACTTGCAAAGCTGCTTAACACAAAAAACTACACAGACATCAACTCTTGTTAGATGTGGTACAAGCCGTTATACTGATTTTCCCATAGCTGCAAGGATTAATCACAGATAATCATCACAAAAGGATCACACCCATATAAATAATATAAAAATAGCAAAATGCCCAAAGTGGAACTACTGAGAATGAAGAAAGTCATTTAAAAATGGTTAGCTCTGAGTTACCAGTCAGGGAGCAAAGGAGAGGAATCAACTCTGGCTTTTGCAAGAGCCCAGATCTTCTCTGATTAGAGTTTGAGACCAGAGAAGTGGGCCAGTGACTGGCCCTGGACACAGACAGCCTTTTAATACCTGGTCCTCTGTGTTTTTGTCAGAGACTGGCCTTTAATTCACATTGACTAAATGTGAATTAGGTCATTAAATCTTAATAAAGATGAGGAATGTGCACAGCTTCTGAGAATGATGCTGGGAGAAATGATGTGAAGCTTCAGCTGAGAGTTCAGGTTAGACACAAAGAAGAACTTTTTTATTTTCTTTTAGCAAAAGCCAGACTTGATGACTAAAGAAAGCAAGAATCTATTTGCCTAGAAATTAAAAAAAATGAAAATCAGTTTTCTCAAATGACTTAGGCTTAGGCTGGCTCTGGGGTGGTGGTAGGGACAAGCCAGCATTTCTGATTTCCCCTTGTCTTGGGTTATGCTATATCTTCTGTCATTCTGGGGCATGTGGTGGCACTTAGATCAAGACCACAGACAAGGTCATCAAAGAAACAGCTGTGAAATACGGCCCGTGAGTGGCATTCTGTGGGCAGGATGAGACAAGTAAAACCATGTGGTCATCTGTAATGTGATAGTTGCAATGAGAGGAGAGTTAGTAGGATGAGGCTGCAGCAAGGAAGAGGAAGCAGGGCAGGTCAGGGCCCTGCTCATTGCTCACCAGTGGGGATCTGACACATGTGAGCAAGGAGTGGATGATCTTCAATGCTGGGAAGCAGCATGAGACCTGACAGGTAGGGGCTATATCCTAACCCGCCAGGAATTCCCATGAAATGCCAGGGGAGGGCTTCATTCACCCATCTTCTGGCTGAGATTCTCTCTTGCTGCACCTGCCTGAAACATTGGACAGGGGGCATATTACAGACTACAGCTTTAGCATTACTGGATTTGGTCAGAGGGAGACTTAATTTGTACCACATCCTGGATTATTCTTCTGGTTTCTCTTTGAGTGGCACACACAAGGAGCAAGGGTGTGTGGCACAGGCTGAGGCAAGAAGAGGCATGAAGAGACCTCAAAATGCTCATGGAAAAGTGGAATTAAAAGATAAAAAATATAAACAGTTTCTTAACATAAGCTCCATCAGTTCATGACACTTTTTAAAGCAATAATAATATCAGCCATTTAGTCTACCCCTAAGGAACTAAGGGTCCTGGGAATTTAACTATGTCAATGCAGTCTTTTTTACATTACTAATGGAAGAAAAATGGGTGCCCTTCAAAGATGTTTTTTAAGAATAGGAAACAAAAAGAAGCCAGCATAAGCCAAATCAGGACTGGAAGGTGGATGCCTAGTGATTTCCCATAGAAACTCTCACAAAATTGCCCTTGTTTGATGAAAGAAATAAGCAGGTGCATTGTTGTAGCAGAGAAGGACTTGCTGGTGAAGCTTTCTTGGGTGTTTTTCTGCTAAATCTTTGGCTAACTTTCTCAAAACACTCTTATAATAAGCAGATGTTATCATTCTTTGGCCTTTGTGTCCCAAAAAAGTGTTGCCTTTAACCTTTGCCCTTGACGGGTTCACTTTAGCTTTGACTGGACCTCCACCTGTTGGCAGCCATTGCTTTGATTGTGCTTTGTCTTCAGGATTGTACTGGAAAAGCCACAGTTTGTCTCCTGTTACATTGCTTTGAATAAAAGCTTCAGAATCCTAATCCCACGTGCCTAAAATTTCCATTGAAAGCTTTGCTCATGTGTGCAGCTGATCTGAGCATAATTGTTTTGGCACTCATCGAGTGGAAAGTTCGCTCACATTCAATTTTTCAGTTAGAATTGTGTAAGTTGAACTGAGATGGTTATGATATTGGCTGCTGTTAATTGTTGGTCCTCTTCAATTAGGACACAAACAAGATTTTTTTTTTTCCTCACAAATTGATATGAACGCTCTGCCATTGTGAGCTTCATCTTCAACATTGTCTTGTCCCTTCTTAAAATGTATTATCCATTTGTAAACTGCTGATTTCTTTAGGGCATTGTCCCCATAAGCTTCACAAAGCATCAGTGATTTCACCATTACTTCACCCAAGCTTCATCATCAATTTGATGTTTGTTCTTGCTTCAATTTTTGCAGAATGTATGTTGCTCTGATACGGGTTGTTTTCAAACTGATGTCTTCTCTTTCTTAATGCCTCAAACTAGATTCTGTTCAGACATGTTATAACAAGTTAGTATGAGTTTATTTTGGTCCAATTTTTAAAAAATCCATGCATAGTTTTTTCATAATGCACATTTTTCATGATTTTTTAAAAGAATCCTTGTATTTGTCTTTCCATCATGACTTCAAGGATTCACGAAAGGGTACAAGTTTGAAGTCATTTTTGAAACAAGAAAGACACTTGCTCTGGGCAAAGGTCCCGGACCAAAGGTGCACCCTACGTAGAGAATGAAGGTCTTGATATAATTGTGCTTAGAACTAGGTACTTGGTGCCGGGATGGGCAGGCTAAAGCTCACAGGGATCCATTTGAATATTGCTCTATCTGTACTTCAGGCTATCATCTGTATTTCCCCTGTGGGGAGTAAAATAAAATGGAGTTCAGGTGAGATCTCAGCAGGCTAACTGTATTGAGGTCTGAAATGCTTCTCTTTAGATCATTGATGAGAATTGTGTTTCTACTCAGCCTGAATTGACTCAGCATTTAAGTTTATAGGGCTGTTGAATCAGCATCTTTCCCCGACACTTGAAAGTGAAAATTTACAAAGGAGAAGGCTTTGTTCCTGCATCCTCATCTCATACACCTGGAAGTTTGTTTCTCAGTTGCAGCCTATGTTGGGGGTTCCCCACTATGCTGACGGGGACTCAGCCTCAGGGCAGCTCAGAGTGCCCTGTGATCACCTGTGCACCAGAAAGCCGAGATAGGGCAGCTCCAGTTGTTCTGCATGTTGCTTTTCATTGTAACCTTCAGTTAGTTCTTCTTTTCCTCCTTCAAATCTCCTGGTTTGCTTTGCTTTGGAATTGTGTGGCTGTCAGTCCTGAAAATGGCAAGACAAGGTGTCTGTAGGCTAATGAACAGCTGCAGGAAGATAATTAATGCTCTCCCACCTTCCTTGCAGCCTTTACCACCTCACCATGACACAGCCTGTAACATCTGTGCTTCCCAGAAGCTGAGCTGTAAAACACTCTTCCCTGCTCTTCACAAAACAACTGTCAGATGGGCTGGCACCCACGTTAAGGGCAAAACTTACAAAACACTACAAAAGATGAGCTATGTTATTCCCAAGTCACAGATGTTGAGTCTTCCCATGAGAGAGGACCATAGAGCACTTGGCTTGGATGTGCCTAGCACCAGTACATTGTGGATGGGTAGGTAAGGGGAGGGTGGAGATAAGCAATGCAATGAGGGAACTGCCTTGAGTCTTTTCTTTCAGGGCAGGTAGCTGAGCCTGTAGACTTTGGAACAGCCCAGAACTGCTTTGACAATTACCAGAGGGGAGCTCAGAGTCATCTCAGATTTCTTATTGTCTCACACAGGGGCAATATTCGAAAGAATGAACTCAACAACATGAACATCATTCAGAAGGGACATTGGTTGTAGGCACTTGTACAGGTATTTCAGTTCATGTACTGACTGCATATCAGACCTGTTCTCATGCTTCCTCATGATCCCTCTTCAATTGCAAACTTAATAATATTTATCTAGTACCTGCTTTATGCCAGAAATGGTTCTAGGTGCTTTGCATAATTTTGCACATGAAAGGTATGACTAGAATTCTTTTGATAGTAATGTTAATTTTTTTCTGGGTCATGAATGCTAATTTGTATGTGCTAGACATTAGCCCTATCTGCATCTGCAGCATCTCAGCCTCTTTTAGGTCTTGCCCACCCTACCCAACTACCTGGGTGTTTCTGAGCATTCCTAGAGGGTGTCTTCTCAATGATCAGGAATGGTTCTCTCATATGTATTTTCCTGATCCAGCCTCCTGATGGTGTCTTTTACCCACAGGCACTTGAGACAGGTACCCTGCTGCTGCTTTCCTGACTAGAGGGTACTATCTCCTGATGCTCCCACCTGCAAACTCTCCTGACATTAGTGTGCTAATAAAGTGCATCAGGGTTGTACTTTGTCCTCTGCATTCTGGTGCAGCATTGCTGTGCCTTGAGTATCAGAAATATCCCTGGGAAGACAGCTCCTTCACTTCTGCTTTAGCTCCTGCCTATATTAGGCAGGGTCCAACTGGAAATCTTGCACATAGGATCCTCTCTATTTCTTTACTTCCCTTATTTCTCCACTACCAGAGCCCTGACCCTCTCTCATTGTAGGGCAGTTTCCCCTCATGCAAATCATTTCCTAATGATCGTATCTGGCAAATGTGGTGGGAGTGTCACTGGCCTCACACAGGCCCTTTTTGGCCTTAGCCAAGATCACCCGGTATCAAGTAATTAAACAAATGTCAAGTCTCAAATTGCCTTGCCCAGGGGATGTGTACTGGTGTTAAGGGAGAAATAATGTGTCATTATGCAAATGTGGTCCAAATAAGTTTGAATCTGAGCAGAAAAAGACTCTTTTACCAAATAGGCTCTAAAACCACCCTTGCCCAGAATACTGAGCCTTCCCAGAGAATCTGCTATTCAGAGAAACCACAGAAATTGAGGATGGGGGTTTAGTACTATAGGGTTATAGAGGCACAGTCAGCATTTTGCAGAGCTGAGAAGAATAGCACCTTCCTAGAAACTGAGTTATTAACACTCAACTGCATTCCAGCCCCGACCAAGCCATAGAGCCACAACCATGTGGGACTTGCTGAAGAAGGTGTAGTCAGGCCCAGGGTTAATCACCGATTCTTCAGAGAGGGACAGGAGAGGGACATTGATTGGAATTCACTGCCTCTCCAGAGTGTTTCAGTGCTCACTAAATAAATTTTTTTTTTTGAGACGGAGTTTCACTCTTGTTGCCCAGGCTGGAGTGCAATGGAGCCACCTTGGCTCACTGCAATCTCCACCTTCCGGGTTCAAGTGATTCTCCTGCCTCAGCCTCTTGAGTACCTGGGCTTACAGGCACACGCCACCACGCCTGGCTAATGTTTTGTATTTTTAGTTGAGACAGGATTTCACCATGTTGGCCAGACTGGTCTCGAACTCCTGACCTCAGGTGATCCACCCACCTCGGCTTCCCAAAGTGCTAGGATTACAGGGGTGGTCCACCGTGCCTGGACTTGAATCCTTCTTTTTAACCTTCATAAATTCCTAACTTAAAAAACTCTTTAAATATTGTAAAAGTATAGATATCTGACCAGAGAGGATGTTTTCTGACTCAGGATTTAGCCTCTGATGCCTAGAGTTGGCAAAATCATTACCTATTAAAATATTTAATTACTTCTGAAAGTGCCAAGTGTTCCCCTTCATTATCTAATTTAACTTTCTTCTTTCATCTATGGATTCCATTCAGCTTGAGCTTGGCATATGAGCTCTTCATGATAACTGGTCCAGGGTAAAATAGAATAAAGGCAAGCGTTGGCCCTCACACTGCTCACAGTCTAGTGGGGGAAATAGACAAGTAAGCGGCATAGGGTGTGATAGCTGTTAACACAGGAGCGTGCTAGATGCAAAGTGAGCCCATGGAAGAGATCCTGGAGCGAGACTTGGCAGCAGTGGGTGAGAGGTGGGAATAAGGAAGGCTTCAGAGTGGACGTGACTCCAGACCTGAGTCTGGAATACTCCTAAGCATTAATTAAGTGAAAGGGATTCTCAGAGTAAACAACTCATATGTAAGTATGGAGGCTGGGAGAGCATGGCACATCTGAAGATCTGTGATTAACTGACTAGAGTTTAAAAACATGATGTGAGCATATCAGGGCTGTTATGAGACTTCTATGAAGAGAAGCCAGATCATGGAGGGCCTTGTACCTTAAGGAAATCATACTAAGGGGACGACAGCTTGTCCAAGAAGCAATGGGAAATCACTGGCAGATTTTAAGCCTGGGATTGACTTGATCAGAATTGCTTTTTAGAATGCTCATTCAAGCTCCAAGTTTAATAGTAGTTGTATCATCATTTAGTGTTACAGCTAAGGTAGAACTCTGTTTCTAAGGCAATATTGGGGACTCTGAGTACATGTCTGCATTTCCTGGTTCCCTCATGGTTTGCTGAAGAGCACAGAAGAGAAACACTGTCCCATTCACTGGAGTCCATGAGTGGGCTCCCATATGTCTTATGGGATTAGCATCTGAGAGACTTTGGTTGACCAATTCTCAGTTCACAAGTTCTAGCCAGCTCCAGCATGGAGACCTTTGGATGTACCTAGTTTTGACAAAGTGGGTGATTGAAGAATAAAGTTGAAGAGCCTCAACTGTTCTTAGAGAGCTATTTTAGTCTTGTCAGAAGACAATATGTTGACACAGATTGAAGTCACTGCTATGAGTGAGAGGATATGATGGCTGCTAGTTGGCTTAAGGCAACTTCCCTGGCTGGTCAAGAGTTATTATTCTCAGTCTTATGGAATTCAACAGTTTTTATTATCCAGCACACCATTATTTGGACAGAAATAATACTTTTTCCACACTGTGTTATTTCTGGAAATTTGATGTATCTCCACTGCTCTACCTGCCTGGAAGATGTTTTTCTAAAGTCAGGCAGAAGAAAACCTACACTGGCTACTGAAAAGTGGATGCCTGCTATTCACAATGCAATTACCATGACAAGTAATTCTAATTGCCACTTCCTTTCCTGCAAGCTCTCATTTTCTTCAGACATTGTGAATTTCTGGTAATCTTGGGTTATTATCACACTGAGCTGCTAACCTGAGTCTTGACACTCCTCCTGGAGACCCATGTCAGAAATAATTACAGCTCAAGTGAGGTGATTCTGTCTTTGTTATTAGCAGTTGTTGGTGTTGGTATCGAGCATTGATTAGCAATTTGGAACAACGCATTCCTTGAGCTTTGAAACACGTTTTGCTTCTTCTGTGCCTTGGAGAACAGCACACATTGCTCTTTGTTCTCGCCTCCCTTTGCCCTTGCGTCTGTCTGTATATTTTGAGAAGTTCCTTTCATGCTCCAGTGATTTATTTACTTCTAACGTTATTTTCTTCTATCTCTTGTTTTTCAAACCATTTGCTGGTCCTGTGGATGAAGTAGAATTCACCTCTTGGAATTAATGCAGTATGTTGTTGTGGGAGTTCTGAGAACTGAGAAAGGACCGTTTAGCACCCTGTAACCTAGGTCTTGGCCAATAGAAGTAGAGAAGACAGGGAGGGATGAAGCTGGTTTAAAAAGGAAGAAGAGAGAGGTAGGCGCTGCTGCTTGCACAGATGCCTATTTCCAAGAAGCCCACTTCTTTTCTTTTAGACAATCCCCTTCCCTTCTCATTACCACAAGGTCTGGGATTACTATGGGGTGGGAGTAGGGAGCGAAGTTTATATTGATAGCTCTGGAAGGGGCTTGCTCAGCTGTTGTTTCTGTCTGCTCTCAAAGGTGAGTGTGCAAGCACATATGCTGCTCAATAGCTCATCCTTAAATGTCACCCCTGTTCTGAAGAGGCTGTCTTGCATGTGGCTGTGTAAAGTTAAAGGCTACATAAACATAGGACAACTCCTTATCAGAATTCCAAGTCTTATTTATTTATTGAATTTGTTGAGCAAGGAAAGGCCAGTAAATAAGATACTTTGTTTTCCTGCTCTGGTTTTTTCTTCCTTAGATTCAGTTAAAGCCTGAATCTAGTCCCCAAGTATACTGTAGGCATTTCTGTGCTGTAATGTGGTTGCTGTGCCTTATTGAGACTATTCCATACTTTCATCTTTGGATAGATACAGACACTCTGACTCCCAAGTCTTTGAGAAGCCAGCTGCCCTTGAATCCCCTCAGTGGTTGGACTTACTATATCATGGAAGTCTAGGATCTCAGTGTTACAGCTTTATGTTACATAGAATTTATTTGCTTTATTATCCACTCAATAAACATATGTTAAATTACTTCATCATAGTGGGTGAAAGTCTAGGGATTATAATATTTGTTGACAATTTGTTGTGATCCAGGAACCTGCACACACATTATTGGAGTGGCTACGTTGTATAAAGGATTTTAAAATGGGCTTTGAGCTCAAACAGATCTTTCTGGAGTCCCAATTCCAACAGTTAGTCTATGTGTGACTTAGACATGTCCACCAACTTCTCCAAGCCTCAGCACACTTATTGATAGTGGCAGGAGGTAGCCGGGGCAGGTCCCTGATGAAACTCGACCTTCAAACCAAAGACAGTTGAAAGCCTGAAAGCCAAGCTACAAGTCAAATCCATGGACCAGATTGAGAACCTCTCTTCCTGTTTGGCATGCTTTCCTCTGATTGATACTCACCCTTCACCTATTTTACATATATGTACCGTTCTCTAAATGTTTTATTACACTGACGTGCCCACCTTTGATCGATATCTTTGTTTTAGCCTTTTTTGCATATTCACAAACCAATCAGCATGCACTCCCCATTCTGAGCCCATAAAATCCCCAGACCCAGCCACTCTGAGAGAGAGACCACCCGACTTCAGATGGGGGACCACCCTCATGTCCCCTCTCCACTGAGAGCTGTTTTGTTACTTGATAAAACTCTTCTCTGCCCTCCTCACCCTTCGTTTGTCAGCATAACCTCATTCTTCTTGGATGAAGGACAAGAACTCAGGACCCACCAAATGTGGGTACAAAGAAGGCTGTAACACTGTGGCCCTCCACCAGTGGAGGGCAGCCACCCCACATCATGGGAGGCAGCAGCAGGGCTGAGCCAGCCTCAGAGCCATGGGCTAGAGTAGGGTGATGGGACTGACAGAGCTGTTAACACACTTTCGCCCACTGGGTTGCAGATGGCAGGACTAAAAGAGCTATCAGTACACTGTAACACTCCTCTGAGGCTTCAAAGTTGCAGGATTCCCTGTTTGTGTGCCCCTGCATTCCCCTCGTCTGGATACCGGAGTCCACCTTGGGAGTCACTTGCAACATGCCTGGTCCAGCTTCAAGCTCCACACAGAGCATGCTCCTGTGCTGGCCCTCGGGGCAGTTGGCTGGATCCTACACTCACTTGCCCACACACCCCTTCCACCCAGGGGCTCAGTGCTCAGTGGCAGTGGCCACAGGATCCATGCCAGAGCATAAGAAAGGCATGGCCCAGTGGGCCAAGTAGTTGGGGTATCTCCTGCAGTGAATCTGGGGCTGAGTGAGGCCTGGGCAGCGGCATCACCAGCTGGAAGTCTCCAGTTGGCAAAGTGGCCGAGAAAAATCCTGCATCACTATCTGTGAAATGAGGATCATATTAGTTCCTATTTGGCAGGGTTGTTGATAGAAATAAATGACTTAATGCACATTAAGTGCTTGCATTGTCACATCATAAATTTACCTTTTCCATTTTCATTTTTTAATTTAATCTTCACAATGACCCTGAAAAATAGGTATGATTGTATCACCATTCGGTATAGAGAATCCAATGTTACAAACTTTGGAGACTTTATATCCTAGAATTTGATACTTTAAGTAGCCACATCCACCTTACTGTTTTATAGGCCAAGTCACTGGGGTGCAGAGAGGATGTGGAATCAGGCCCACAACCTGGGTCCCCTGATTTCCAGGCCAGGCCTCCTTTGTTACTCAGCATTCCCCCTCACTTGCAATGCAATCCATGGTTATGCAGAAAGAAGCTCTTTAAAGCTGTCTGTAGATGCCTGTCACCTACTGATGATAGAATCATCCCTCCCTTATTTGAAGGTTGACTACACAGTTCATATTATCCAGACAATTTTTGTCTCCTTTCTCTCTGTGCACTTGGGGCCTTTCCATCCTCATTAACACCTCTACCAGAAGGAAATGTAAAGGGAAAGAAAATTTAAGCCACTCAGCTCTGTTCCTTATTAGCAGCTCTTTTTAAAAGATTTGGGGGCTGAGCATGGTGGCTTATGCCTATAATCCCAGCACTTTGGGAGGTCGAGGTGGGTGGATCACCTGAGGACAGGAGTTTGAGACCAGCCTGGCCAACTTGGTGACACCCTGTCTCTTTTAAAAATACAAAATTAGCTGGGTATGGTGGCGGGCACCCGTAATCCCAGCTACTTGTGAAGCTGGGGCAGGAGAATCACTTGAACCTAGGAGCAGAGTTTGCTGTGAGCCGAGATCGTGCCATTGTACTCCAGCCTGGCTGACGAGACCAAAACTCTGCCCCCTCCACCCCTTCCACCCCAAAAAATTTTGGCGAATGGGAAGACTGGCTTTCAGCTACAGTGGGGTTTTGACTATAGTCATGGATTTAAATTAACTGGGCTACCTTTCTTGCTGTTACCATGGATAAATGAGTCAATCATCTGAGTTCCTGGAGACCCCCTGTCCATCCAGCCAGTCGCTCTGTCCCCTCTGGCTCTCCCTTCTCCCTGTTTGTGCCCCCATTACTGACCCTCCACTGGGAGTTCCTCATTCACACTGGAAGTAGAGAGAATCCTCTCCAAGGTCACTCAGCCCTTGGCCATGTTTGTTGGGGCTACCATGCTGCATATGTGAGAGCAGCCCTGGATGTGTGCAAGATGACGGCCCTGGGTTGATGTGATTTGGAAAAATACAAATCTGGGAATAAAAACAGGTCATACATTTTCTTTCATTCTTGTTTCATTTTAAAACCTTGCTCTTTTTCTAGCTACACTACATTTTCCTTAGAGAGGGCAAGCTTTCCTCTGCCTGCAGTCCTCAAGGTTTCCTGGCTGCTTGTTATTTTGACTGCATTCAGCCTTGGCCTAGGCCACTGTTGTCAGAGGTGGCCTTGCAGCCGAGCCCATGTTAACCCTGTCAAGTGGACCTCCTCCTGTTGATTTTTGATTGTGAAGGTGTCAGCAGAATGCAGTCCCCAAATCATTGTTCTCTTTCAGCTGATTTCATTTCCTAAGTCCTCTTCCCAGTTTGTCATAGATCTTGGACATTCGCTTTAGTTTTTTATTACTTAAAGGCCATCTCCTGTGGCCTGTCTTCCAGCAACCAAGTATGGGCTGAATTTTGATGGTGGATGTGATATTGGGCAGCCACTTGGGAACGGGGAATGGCAACTCCACTGAATAGCCTCAGTTTTCTCATCTGTAAAATTATAGGAGTGCTCTAAATGACATCTACTGCCCTTTTTGGCCCTAACTTTCTATGATTCTCTAAATACTTGTTTTACTCTTCCTATCTAAGCAACCATGGACAGGCAGGAAATCAGGCAACCGGCATGTAGTCTAATGTCTTCATTAATCATTGTTTCAAATCCTATATCCCATTTTTCCTCATAGAGCCTTCCATTAAAAGTCTTGTGAGAAGAAAAATATTGTGAGAAAAAATGAAATACCATCAGTAGAAGCTCTTTAAGCATTTCAGAAGAAAGCTGTTATTCTAAACCCAAGGCATTATTACTATTAGGTTGGTGCAAAAGTTTTTGCAGTAATGGCAAAAAACCACAATAACTTTTGCACCAACCAACAGTATTTTAAGATTCCTCCTAGTTAATAAAAAGTAGCTTATTTACTTTTAGAAGCTCAAGGTAATGCTCTCCGAGAATTTAGGGGAGTTCTTTTCCTGCTGTATGCTTGGAGTTACAAATAATTGTTTTTGTAAATAAAAATTTTAAATAAAATGTTTGGAAGACTTTAGCAAACTAATTTTGTTTTCATAAAGTAAGAAGATGAGACTGAGAAATGGAATGTGCTGGAGGAGAAAGTGTTCTAGACCAGCATTGGGGTCCTAGGTTCAAGTCACAGCTCTGTCATAACTGGACAACAGGCCCTGGAGGGTAGGGCTCTGATGCCAACACACAGAATAGCACCTGGATGGATTCCCTGGGACCTAAGGGACTTCATAAATATCATAAATATCTAGTAATAAATAAAAAAACAAATAAATAACTGGGTGACCTGGGGCACCTTGTTTAACTTCTTTATGTCTTACTTTATTAACTCAGAAAATTCAGAGAGCTCCCTGTTTTTGAGGACTGGGCAGTGTAAAAATAGATAACATCCTCCATTTAACCTACCTGTGAGGCTGAGTGACAAAGGGAACTGGACCTTATTGTTACTATTTGTCATTTATAAGGATGTGTAAAAGCTCCAGGCATCCCCACTCCTGTTGTCCAGAAACTGCTGGGAAAATCCATCACAGACTAGGGGAACTTCCTACAGGGATTTCCCCTTTCCATCTGTTTATTTCTACATCATTATCCTCAACCCCCAACAGGTAGAATTTATTCTGCCGAGAAGGCCTGAACCTTCATTTCTTTGGAAATCCTCTGCAAGCAACTACTTGAGACTGGGGTCCAAAGCTCTGCAGTGATGAGGAATATTTAAGAAGCTTTGTGAAAACAGGTGCCTTAGTGGGGATACTGAAACCTGGCGGGTTCTGATTGGCATCCTCATTCTCTCCTACCTAACTCCCTTCACCTTAAAAAAAAGAGTTCTTTTATTTTATTCAGCACCATCCCCTGTTCCCATCAGGAATTTGAAACTAAATGGCATTTTTAATAATTTGAGGAAGAGAGAATTTGGGAGCAGGAAGATGAGAGAAGTGGGTTGATTGCCAACAGTGGAACTTTTGCAGTTAAGGCTTGGGCAGGGGTGGGGGGTGGGACAGAAAAAGAAGAGAAGCAGTGCTGCCTTTTGCAGGCTTTCCACATCTCTTTTTCCTCCTACCAAAAGGCAGCACTGCTTGTTTTGAGGGGTGGGGAAACCAGGGGCTCAGAGCCTTCTATGTCTTGCTGTACTTGGCATGTTTCCTTGTGACATGACACCTGAGGCCAATACCCTCTGTATTGGGGAATTGGGATAAAGACCCTCTGGTGGGCAGTGAGGGTCCTCCTGGGTATGCTATAAATGCACCTCCAGCTTTTCCCATTAGAAACATTTGAGTTACTCTGCATCCCAAGAACCATAAATGTACTGGAAAAAAGAAGTTAACAAACAGGTCCCTCACTTCAATTCTGGGAGACAGCCATGCTATATAAGCTTAACAAATATATTTTAAACTCTGCTGGGTTTCTGATTACAAAAGTCATGCTCATCCATTGTAGAAAATATCAAAAAGCATCTAGAAGAAAATAAAAATCACCTAGAGCTCTCCTTCTCAGAGATGGCCACTGTTAACATCCTGGTGTAGGTTGTCTGTCCACACACACATATGTTTCTAACAAACAGGATTCTAATAACTATATCATTTTTGTAACTTGCTTTTTTAAAACAGCTTAATACATTCTGAACATTTTTTTGGTATGTATTTAAATATTTGCTTTCCATATAATGCTTGGTGGATGCCACTCATCCTTAGCTGGTTCTTTATGGCTGCTGATGCCACTGAGAAGCTTGGGGCAGATATTTGCTCTTCTTCACCTGGAAGTTGTCTGTGGTCTCTGGCTCCCTCTGCTTTGCTCCGTTTCTGAGAATGAAGGGCTCTTCCTCCATGCCAAAGCTAGAGCTTCAGCCCTTGCTCTCGATCTCATTCCCTTCAAGAACCTTGCTTGCCATTCCCTCCCACGAAAGGTTCTGGCTTTTGTGTGCATGTTCACGTCTCCAGTTCAGGCCCTTGTTCTTCACACTTGGTAAAGCTTCATAAGAGCATCCTTCCTTGTCTTCTCCCCACCTGTGTCTCTCCTCCAACCAGGGTTTTACACATCAATGGCATATTAATCTTATTAATGATCACATTCTTTCCTCATTCAAAAACATTGAGTATCTCCCCATGTCTACCATGTCAAGACCCCCACCCTAGGCTTGCACACAGGGCTTTTTGCAATATGGCCTCATTTCCCATACATGGGAAGAAAATTTAACCCTCTTTTCCCCCTGTCTTCCCACCAAATCCAATTGACCAAAATCTCCTATAGACTCTGCTCTGCTGTTACCTTGCTGGTTTCTCCTCCTTTCCCCCAACCTCTTTGCTCCTGCCTTGACTGCCACCCTCTTTATTTCTTATCTGAATTCCTACAAGAGTCTTGTCCCTGGCTTTCCCACCTCCAGTTCTTCGCTCTCTGTTCTGCTTTTCATGCTGCATAAAGCAGGATTTTCTAAAAGAAAATATGACTATTGTATACTTCCTTAAGATATTTAATGGCTCTCTAGAGAATTTGGAAAAAGTCCTGATTTCCTAGCATAACCTAAAGGCTCTTCCTGATGTGAGTTCACATCAGGCTTGGCTTCCCTTGGCTTCCCTTCTTACCTCCTTGATGTTGAGCCTGAGCCACGCTAAGTGCCTCCAGCCCCTTGAATGCCTCGGAAGTGCTCTCCAATCTTGTACATGCTGCTCTACCTCCTTTATGTCTCCCCCTCCTTTTCTCCCTGAGAATCTGCTCCTGACTCTGGGTTAAATGTCCATTTTAAGGGCATCCACAGCTTCTGGTACTTCTCTTTTCCTGGCTGCAATCATATTGCATTATAATTGCCCTTTTACTTGCCTGTTAGGTAAGAAGCCTTGAGATCCTTGAGGGAAGAGTTGGTATTTTATTTGTCTTAATATATCCCCAACATCCAGTACAGGGGGTACAGCAGGTTAACTCAATCACTTTTGGTGTGTAACAAATGAATAAGTATCTCAGTATCACATAAGAGTGTATCAAGGATTCAGATATGGAGAGAAGGGGGCAGTGGATACTTACTGTCCCTGGTTGGCAATCAGGCAGAAGTTTAATAAATAGTCAGTTGTAGCTAACATGCAATTCCTGTGACGGCCCTGAGTCTTCATCCTTCCATAAGTGCATGGGGCTATTTGTACAGACTCTTTTTCTGGGCTGTTTATATCAGTTTCTTTAGATGTCTGCGAATGCATTGTGGTTGAGGCACTGGGCTGTTGCTCTGATGGTAGATTCCAGAGAGGGGGTCCCATGCCTGGGGCCCTCAATGGAGTCATGACTACCCCAGGACCACTTTGATCTTGACCCATGATTTGATAGTGATGGCAATGGCAGTGACCATGATGGTGGTAATGGAAAAACACAAAGAAAGTTGATTTGTGTCTGTGTCAAGCCTGGGCTGGGGATGTGAGTGCTGGTCGCATTATTCTATAAGGGTCACAAGGCACATTCCTTGTCCATGAGGAGCTTGACATGTCTCTGATCCAAGTCACTAAATACTATCGAAGCTGCGTTCTAAGGGTCCCCCTGCTTTCATTCTAGGTTTACTCCATGAAAACATTCAGATCATGTGACTCCCTTACTTTTTAACCCCTCTAGCAGCTTCCTTTGCATTGAGATTTGAGGTCTTTATAATGACCTATGAGGTCTTGCCATGATCAGGCTTCTGCCTTCCAATCCAGACTCCAGTCACCCTTTTCTCCTTCATTCGCTGCATTCCAGACACTTTAGTCTTCTTTCAGTTTCTCGAATGCTCAGGTCTCTTTCTCACTTCTGTATCTCCTCTTGTGGTGCTCTTCCCTCTGCCTGGAATGCCTTCCCATTTGCATGACTGATGGCTTTTCTTGCTTCAGGTCTTAGCTTGGGCTGCCCTCCATGGCGCTCCGTCACTGCATATTTTTCACTTTCTTCAGAGCATTTCTCACCAGCTGTAATTATGAATTCATCTTTTGGTTTACTTGATTGCTAGTCTTCAATCCTTACTAGCTGAATAATTTTGGGCAAATTACATAACCAACTTTCACCCCAATGTCTTCATCAAAAAAAGGAGATATTGAGAGGCTTAAATGACAGCAATACATGTCAGTGCTATAACAATGCATAATGTTTAGTAAATGTTTAGTAAACATATAATGTTTAGTAAGGGCAAGGGGAAGGCATTTAGTGATTATTTTTGTTATTCAAGTTCTTTGAGAGCATGGCTGATATGTGTTGTGTTTACCTGTGCCGACCACAACTGGTACATATTAACCAAACAGCTGATTTTTCTTGAGAGCTATCACTGTGTCCCAGGTACTGCACTAATCACTTAACGTGTGTTAATTTATTTAGGCTTCCTAGCAGAGAGGCACAGAGAGAGTACCCAAATTGCCCAAGTCTGCATAGTGTAGATAGAATTTGAACCCATTCAGTCTGGCTTCACAGTCGACGCTCTTTGTCAAGCTAAGTGCAAATGTTCATTGAATTCATAAGCGAGAAGATTCCTCCTGAGCCCTCCTGATTTTTCTCTTTGAAAGCATTCTCTTGCAGGATAACAGGAGCATTGCCAGTTCTCTAGATCCATCTAGAATGCCTGGGTGCCCCCCCATCTTGCCACACTTAGCCTCCTTGAAAGGAAATGAAGCTTTCCTGACCCCCTGAAGACTGATAACCAAGCCCCAGCCCCCAGGGTGACCTTGATGCAATGGAGGCAACGGCCTCCTGCCTTTGTGCAGCAGGAGAGGTTTCAGCAAATACGCTGTGTGTGCTTCTAGCTGCATCTGCTCCCTGCAAACATCCCACTACAAGGAATTCACTCCAGGCTGATTCTTCTTTTATTTTCCTTGACAAAAGGCAAGAACTGTGCAGGGAGGAAACCCTTTACTCTAAAAGGAATTGTTAAGTGTGGAGCCGGTCTTACTCTTCCACTGATCAATTCAAGGGGCCCAGAAGGCTGACAGTGGGGTAAGGGGCTGTCCCTAAAGGCACCCAGGCTCTGAAGCCCCAATTTCCCTAGTGGTCCTGCTGTGAGCCCCTGACCTGAGATATGAGAGATGCTGGGAGAGATGGACTTTGCCTTCTGGCTGCCAGTGAAAGATGTCATCACACACAGGTCTATATTTTCCTTTCCAGAGCCTGCTTCTCCTTTTTTACAAAGTATATTGAAGGCCTGTTGGGATTCCTTTGAGCATCCCTCCTTGTAATGAGCCCCATCTTTGAGGACTTGCCTGCAGTAGCTGCCCTCCTCCTCTATCCTGTATCGTTTTACCAGATATATCTGTGTGTATTAGGCATGCAATAAGAGTCTTCTAAATGAATGTATAACCCTCTGTGCCTCTCAAATGACCCTGAGCAAGTCTCCCCTGCAGGGAAGGGCATTCTAAAGAGAGGAGGTGGTGTGAACCAAAGCACAGTATCAGGAAATTGTGTATGTAATTAGGAAATAGTGAGCTCATGCTTTTGATGGAAGATAGGGTACAAGCAATGAAATGTGCATTTATTCTCCTGATGCTCGCTATGTCTACGGTTTATTCTTTGCTTTTTTTATCCTTGCTCTGTGTCCCAGGAGACTGACTTCTTTGGCTGGATCACATGGGCCCCCTTGTCCTGAGGTTTCCTATTGGAATTGACCAATAGGAGGGATGACAAGCCATCAGAGGATGGGAATAAAGAGATGGGTTCTTTATTCCCTTTCTTCTCATGGGCCTCCTTCCTACTCCCAGCTGGCTGAGGTTCCATTGGAGGCTCCAGTTCTATAGCAACACTTCAGTCTAGGCTCATGTTCCTCTAGCTCCAGATGTCATGGGGGTAATCTAGTGACATGGTTCCTACCTCTTGCTCCTTCAGACCTAGGGACAGTTAGGGCTTCTCCTTGGTTGCTGGTTCCTCCAGGTTTCACCTTCCCTCAATGGTTCCTTTAAATAGTCCCAATGAGTGAGTTATTTGTAGTTGAATCCTTTAGTGTGTGTGCCATCTGGTTCCTGGTAAAAATCTGACCAATACATAGAGTCCTGGAAGACTTTGCTAGAAAGATTGAATACAGCTAGGTTTTGGAGAAAATTGAAGACTATGGGCAAAATTTTGAATTTTTTTTTTAAATTAGGCAACTTGAAAATCACTGTATGTTTCTGAACATGAGAAGGACTTGGGCAGAGCTACATGGTGGCAGTCAAAATAAAGAGCAGTGGATGCAGGAGATAAAGCAAAGGTAGAGGATGGACGGGAGTGGTAACTTACCAAGTATGTGAGGATGGAGAAAGAGCCTTTGAAGCTGGGTCCATGTCTCCAGGGTGGGGCTCACTGAGAGAATAACAGTGCCTCAAGCAGAACTGGGAACGGGAGGGGAGGCACTGTTACATTTGGTTTGAGATGAGTTGAAAATGCCTGAAACCTTCCTCTATAAATTGTGGTCATGGCTGTCCACCTCAGAGGGGCCATGGTAATATGAAATAGTTCATCAATCAGCCCCAAGCCTGTGATAACTCAGAAAATATCACACAAACATGCCGTCCTTCTGCAGAGCAGGGCTACTTAGTAATCATCCAGTACAGTCCTGGTCCTTCAGAGAGTTAATCCATAGTGGCCATCTGGGTTTACACATAACAGTGAAATCTCAAGTCTTTTTTGTAGATGTAGTTTTTAGTTAGATATGAATTGAGGCAGCAAAATATATCATAAGAGGACATCTTGGGGAACAGAGGGCTACTTAGTTTGGGGAAAAGGAAGCTGAGAGGAAAAACAAGGTTCATTCTGTGCAAGGCCAGGGGGCAGCTCTGAGAGAAGGGTGGGGTTAGGGGTTGGGGGTAGGGTGGGCGGTGGGTGTGGGGCGGAGGTCACCAGGAAGCTAAAATAAAGAAGAGCCTTCCAAGGATTAATTCACTCTGACCATTGGTGGGATGAGCCCTTCACAGAATGGTGGGTACCTGCTCCTAAAGGGGATTAAACTGAGGCTAAATGCTTGTTGGCCACCAACTCTGCAAAAAGACTTTCTGCATTGCGTTGTAAATTGGGCTGAGGAAAATCACATCATATTCCATTTCCATGTGTTCCAGCCCAATGATTCTATGATGCTCTCACCCTGTAAATACAGATGCAGAGGTGGACTCATGGCCACAAAGCTAAAATCAGCAGCTGTCCAGGTTCTTGGCCTTTCATTACAGGTATGTTCTAGAGAGAATTAACAGGGCAAAGAAAAAAAAAAAAACAAACTCTTTTGGGTCCGAAGTTGAATAATAGTATTTGTCCCTATTCTGCCACAATGGTTAACTTTATCTTCTTTAAATAATATCCTATTTCCTTTGAATTCAGATTAACAGTATGAACTTGATTGGCCAACCATGTAGGGAATATGTAGAAGAGAGAACAAATATGCCTTGATTCCCTAGTGGTTCTACCAGCTGCGGAGTTTCAAAGATTTCTTTTAAAATCTCAATTGAAGATGGAATAAAGGAAAGGTGCTATGATGAAAGCATGTCTGGAATGGCGAAAGGTGGCAAGTGAGGAATTTCTTGCTAAATGGGGCCAGAGAAGTTTCTCTTTCTTTGGAGTAAATGGGTGTTAAAAAATACATGCTTATTTAGAACCATAATACCTTGAAGGAGTTCAGAGATTTTTTTTTCCACTACAATCTTCCATTTCACAAATCATACATAATATGTATAAATTGACTTTAAGTTTACAGACCAATTTATATGCACTATCTCATTTTATCTGGTGAGGCAGGTAATACTCTTCCCAGTTACCAGAAGAGCAAACTAAGGCTAAGAGAGGTCAGTCTTCCTCTTCAAGGTCATGTAGATGACAAGGGGATGATATGGTTTGGCTGTGTCCCCACCCAAATCTCATCTTGTAGTTCCCATAATCCCCATGTGTGGTGGGAGGGACCTGGTGGGAGATAATTGAACAATGGGGGTGGTTTTCCCCATGCTATTCTCGTGATAGTGAGAGTAAGTTCTTACGAGATCTGATGGTTTTATAGTGGGCATCCCCCTTCGCTCAGCTCTCATTCTTCTCCTTCCTGCCACCTTGTGAAGAAAGATGTGTTTGTTTCCCCTTCCACTATGATTGGAAGCTTCCTGAGGACTCCCCAGCCATGCTGAACTGTGAGTCAATTAAACCTTTTTCCTTCATGAATTACCAGTCTCAGGTATGTCTTTATTAGCAGTGTGAGAATGGACTAATATGATGGATGACCAAGTTTTGAACTTTAATCTCACGGTCTTCCAAGACATCATGAGAAATTAGATTATAAACGAACACTTATTGCATACTTATCTTGTGCCAGACACTGGGCTAAGCACTTTTCATGGGTTAGATTATTCAATCTTTACAGCAATTCCTATTTTCCAGATATGGAAACTGAGGATGCTCCTCTAGCCTTCTGGCTCTTCCAAAATAAGCCCTGCTTTTTAGTTTCAAGGCCACAAGACTAAATCTAGCAGCTGCCTAGGTTCTCAAGGTCAGTGTAGGCTCCTTCTCTCTAACAGCAGCTTGAAAACAAAATGTCAGTAGTATTTAGATCAGGTGAGTATGTTCATGTCAGTGTGTGTAGAGAGTATGCGTGTGCCCAGAGCTCCACACTCTATCTTTAACTGCATGCTGGGCATCTATACTTGGTTCTACTCCCAGAAACTGGAATGCTCCATTTCTCAAACTAAACTCATTATTTTCTTCCCCAAACAGCTCTTCATTTCCTATCTTGGTCAGTGCCATCATTCTGGGTTAGCCCACACACCTGGTGTTTGTATTGAAGACCTCTAGATTCTACTTTGTCAAAATTGTGCATAGCCATTCAGCCCTCTCTATTTTCTCCACTCTGCCTTGGGTCAGACCCATACCTCTTGGACTTTGGAAGCAGATATCTAATGGAGCCTCTATCCTTCCATTCCTACAGATTGTCTCAAGTTATGTTTTTTTAGAAACATAAATCTTATCCAATTATTCTCTCTCCAAAACTTTCATGGGCTTCCTGTTATAGTCATTCATTCCACAGATGTTAATCGTGCAACCACTGAGTGCCAAACCCTATTCTAGGCGCCGAGCACACTGGAGTGAATAAAGCAGTTACAAAGCCCCATCCTTGTGCAATTTAAAAAGTACATGTTCTTCAGCCTAGCATTCAAAGCCCTCTACAAATCGATTCAACTCATCCTCCTGGCTTTTGTCCTCTCTTCTCTCCACCTGTGGGTAAGAGTCACATTTCCTGTAATCCAGTTGTATTGAGCATTCTGGGTGTACTTTCTAGACTTGTGCCTCATTTGATAGTTACCTCAAGCTGGAATTCTCTCCCGAGTCTCTAGATTTCCTGTGACCCAGCTTAGTTCCATCTTTTCAGTAAATTCTTTCTAGATCAAGCTCCTCTCCTAGTTCCCCTTGTCAGATTTAATCTCCCATTCACCTATACTGTGTGGACAATGTTTTTGTACATTTATCGTAACTCTCATGGTCCGCATTACTTATATATGCGTCTGTCTCCTCTGCAGACTGAGATCCTTGAGGAGAGAAACTATGTCTCTTCTGTACTCTTAGCACTTTGCTCAGTCCCTGGCACATAGTAGGTGACTAATATTAGCCACTGTGAAATGGCTAGATGCTGACTTTCTGGATAGTACCCTCCCCAACCCCCGACTCCCACCATCATGTGTCTCTATCTTTTCAAAGCTCTTCAACGAGTTTACTTATACGAATAAATAAATCTTGCATGAGAGTGTCCAAGTTCAGGAGCGTTCTTTCAAGCCTCTAGGTGGCAATGTTACTGTGCTCAAAGTAAGGGAATTGTGAGCCAAGTTGGGAAATTGTATCAACCCCTTAGGGCACCTGCCTTCCTGTCTCTTCTTCCTCTCTCCTACCCTTCTACCCTCCCTTTCTCTTTTTTTCTCTCCTTCCCTATCTTCTACTCTCCCTCTCCTCCCATCTCCATTTCTGTTCATCCATTAAATATCTTCCCCGAATTTTTTAAAATCCCAAGGTGTAACTGTAGGACTGAGGAAAAGGTACAAGGCCTCCTGGAGAGCCTGCCTCCTCCCTCACACACTTTGTGTAGAGTTTTAAATTTTAATATTTCTATGAAATTCCATTTACATTTCAGAGGTCTGGGTGGATTATGATATTCAGAGATGGGGAGATAGGAAGCAGCTGTTTTTAGAAGCAGCCAAGGAAATAATCCAAAATAGCCTTACAACATGTCTGGCATGTCCACATTCACCACACACCACTCCTGGACCTGTCATGGGTGTCTGGGGGTGAGAGGGACACTGGGCTTTGCCAGGCAGATCTGGACAGGACTAGTTGACCAGGTTTAGAGAGGGCCCAAGGCTGGATCCACAGACGATGTTTCAATTCAAATCAGGGCAGAAGTGGACTGGCAGAATTTCCTGGGAGTCCGAATCAGAGGAGTGGGGCAGCAGGAGGGAGCCAGCGGTGGGGGTTTAGGGGGTTGGTGGGGAAGCCGCAGCAGAGCTCTGGGAAGGCAGGGGAATGCAGATGGGCTGCTCCTAGCTGCCCAACCGAAATCTCCACCTGCCTGTTTTTCTATAATGCCCACTGCTCTAACAATTCCGCATTTCAAAGAGGGGATGGTGGAGGAGGGAAGTGGCGATAAGCATGAAAAATGTCATTTTGCCTCAGAGCAAACTGCCTTTCTATGGCCTGGCTCCTTTTGTGAGGTTTGGATTTAGGCATATCTGGAAGATCATTTGCCCAATCCTAATAGGAAGGCTCACTCTGCTCGTTTGTTATGAGATGTAATGGGACTTGCTCTCACTGTGAGGACAGCAGCCACCTAGTGCCACTGATTTCCATTTTTCTGTCACCATGAAAAGCTCTCCTTCACGTGTATGTGTGTGCGCACACACACACACGCACACGCACACATGCGCACACACACTCATGCATGAACACACACACATGCACACATATGCACACACTCATACATGCACACATGCACACACATTCACACACATGCACACATGTGCACACACTCATGCATGCACACACGCACACACATGCACACATATGCACACATTCATACATGCACACACACGCACACACACATACACACACCTTGCACCCACACATACACATTAAAGAACGCTCGGATTTCCACTTATACATTTCTCTTTGAGACAATTAAATCCATTCACTTTCCTCCAAATCCCATTCTTTATTCTTTTCCTGCCTTAGATTTAAGGTCATTTGGTTTAGAAGAGAGGCCCTTTCTCTTGCATACAGTTAATTAATCCTCCTCTTTCTTCTTGCCAAACTCCTCAAGATACTTTACTTTCTAAACATGGGCTGTATTTTTCTCCCCTTTCCCTTAGAAGTAGCATATGTTTGTTATTTATAACTTTTGAGGGCCATGCACTTATTGTTCAGTATTTGAGTTCACTGTTGTTATTTGTAATTTTGAAAAAAATCCAGATACATCCGTAACGGAGGTTTAGTTTTACTTGGTTTTTGTGTCTCCTTATTAAACTATGTCTGTTTGTTTTAAAAAAAATCTTTAAAATTCTGTCCTAAATTCTTTGATTAGTGCCATTGATCCCTGTCACCTTTTGGGTATTTGGGGCCCATGTATGAGGTACCATGTTTCCCCTAAACTGTAGCGCTGTTGTCTCTTGGAGAGTGAGCCTCTTCTTTGTCCACACACTAAATATGGGGGAGAATGGACAGAAGCACCTGTCAGATTGGTCTGTAATATGGTCAAAGTCTTTACAATTCCCCAAAGCTCTTTGGATAAAATGACGTTTTTCATTTCTTTTTCTTGCCTTCTCAGATGGTTTCTCAAATGTGGTTCAAACTACATGTTCCTGGGACGTGGCTGGCACCCTCTGTAACTTCCTGCTGGGTTTCTCATCCTTTCGTAGGATTTCTTGCAATTTGGCCAGTGCTCTAGTGCCTCAGGCCCACTCTGGAACCGTGAGAAAACTCACAGCTGCCCAGTGTGAGGCACGCATGCAAGGCCTGCCTGCCGTGCCTCCCTCTGCCAAAGGCATTTTTAGCAATTTCCTAAAAATGTGGCTACAATGGAAAATGAAGCTGTTCAGGGGGAGAAGTGATGGCCCGGAAATGCACCCAACAGCCTGAGGTGTGGCTGTGGAAGAGGAATGTGTATGGCTTAGCAACTGAGAGTGTGGGTTTCCAAGTCGGTCTATTAGGTTCTCATACCCAGTCCACCACCGTGTGACATTGGGAAGTCATTTCACCTCTCTCAGCCTGCTTTCTTTATAGAAAATAGGGATAGCCACAGTACTTGCAAAGATTATGCTGAGGATCGAATGAGATATTGCACATAATGTTGTTAACACAGTGCCTGAATCATGCTGAGTACCCAGTGAATGTTATCTACGACCAAGATGATGAGTCTGAAGGATGGAAGGTACCTTAGAGATCATCAACCCATTCCTTCATCTTGCAGCTGAGCACAGGCCACTCAGCCAGTTGATGACAGCAGCTTCTGTTAGAAGGCAGACCTCTTTTTTTTTTTTTTTTTTTGAGACGGAGGCTCAGTCTGTCACCCAGGGTGGAGTGCAGTGGCACAATCTCGGCTCACTGCAACCTCCGCCTCCAGGGTTCAAGTGATTCTCCTGCCTCAGCCTCCTGAGTAACTGGGATTATAGGCAAGTGCCACCACACCCGGCTAATTTTTTACTTTTAGTAGAGATAGGGTTTCAC
Source organism: Colobus angolensis palliatus (assembly GCF_000951035.1). Lineage (NCBI taxonomy): Eukaryota > Metazoa > Chordata > Mammalia > Primates > Cercopithecidae > Colobus > Colobus angolensis. The sequence continues at coordinate 8,327,621 of NW_012119487.1, read as the reverse complement.
CATGTTGGTCAGGCTGGTCTCGAACTCCCAACCTCAGATGATCTTCCCACCTCAGTCTCCCAAAGTGCTGGGATTACAGGCATGAGCCACCGCACCCAGCCAGAATGCAGGCCTGCTAACCCTTAACCCAGCATGCTTTCTCCTACGGTTGCAAGCCCTAGGCCTTCCGTCCTACTCTAATGGTGGTAGTGGGTGGTGATGCAGTACTTATGATTACATAGCCAATCATTCATAAACTGTTTATTGAGAAGATTCAATGGCAAGCAATACACAGATCCTATATTCAGTGATCCTATTGTGCTATAGTGGGAATAAAATGTGCACTGGTCACTAAAAGTCAGAGTACTGTAAGCAGTCATTAAGGATTTGTAAAAAGTGCCATGGAGGACAGAGAAAAGAGGCTGCAAATAGCTGAATACTAAGGTAACACTCAGCAAACATTTATGGGGACCCTGTTATGTGCTAAGCACAATGGGGCACAGAGACTTTTGTTGTTGTTGTTTTTGAGATGGAGTCTTGCTCTGTTGCCCAGGCTGTAGTGCATTGGCATGATCGCAGCTCACTGCAACCTCAGCCTCCTGGGTTCAAGTGATTCTCCTGCCTCAGCCTCCCAAGTAGCTGGGACTACAGGCACACACTACTACGCTCAGCTAATTTGTGTATTTTTAGTAGAGATGGGGTTTCACCATGTTGGACAGGCTGGTCTCGAACTCCTGACCTTGTGATCCACCTGCCTCAGCCTCCCAAAGTGGTGGGATTACAGGTGTGAGTCACTGCACCCAGCTGGGGCATAGAAACTTTAAGAGTAGGAACTATGTTTTACTTATCTTTGAATACCCAGCATGGTGCTTGGCAAGTGGTGAGTGGACAACCAATGTTTGCAGAGTGAATGAATAATGCAAGGTCTCTATTTTCTATCATTACTCTAGAGGTCACCATGAGGACTAGCTGGCAGTGGCACCATCTCTGCATCTTTTTTCTGCTGCTTGTTGCTTTCCCAAGTTTTGTGCCTGTAGGTGCCCATAATGAGTGGCAGCCCTCAGAAGTTAACCCCGTGGTGGTCGCCATGATTGTTCCGCCTTAGGGAGGACTCTGCTCCGAGGTGTCTGACATCTCCCAGGGGCCATTGTCTCCTTTCCAGCCAAGCACGCCTGTCCTTCCTCCCCCGCCCACAGTACACAGCATTCTGTGCTATGCTAACCTGATCAACATTTCTATCATGTGGTGTTACTGCCCAGCTTGGCTGTTCTGTTATAAAGCAAGTTGAGAGGTGTGATCTGATTTCTGGTGGGTTCTGCTGTTTTTGCTGGAGGATGGAGAGGAACTGTGTGGGTAGATTTATTTCTCAAATAATCCTCTGCAGAAACCTGTGTTGGCTGTCTTGGTGGAACAAATGGATATCGTCAGTGTTATTGATCTGACGTTTTGCCCCTCTCCTGGTGGCCAGTGTCTGTACCCTCATTATTCTCACTCTTGGGAGCACTGAGACAATTTAGAGCCATTTCTAAGAAACCCCTGCTCTTTGGCATTTTGGAGAAAGAAACACATTTTTGACATGAACACAAAATAATCAGGTTGTAACACCCTAGACTCTGGTTATGTGACACACCGGAGTCCATGGAAAGCAATTTGGTGGGCATAGTTCTAAATAAACATTTCTGTTGAAGTTTCCTTCTTTGCTGGAAATCTAGTTGACTGGTTGGGTTTTCAGGGATTTTTGGTGGTATAGAAAGAGAAACATTCTGATTTTTCCCTTATTCTTCAGTGAGGGAAAAATGTGGGCTCAGAGAACTTCTTAGTCTAGTACACGGGCTGCTGCGGTCAGTGGTGCTGTATGCTCCTCTTTAGGAGTGTGAGGGTGCAGGAAGAGGAAGGTGCTCAAAAGTGGCAGGCCCAGCTAGCATAGGCAGTTTCCAAAAGACAACTTTTATGTTGTTTGTTTTTTATTATAAATTACATGTGTTCATTAGGGAAAAATCAGGAAATCAGATAAACAAAATTAAGAAATAATTATTAAAACATCAGACCTAGCATGGCCGTCTTTCGGCATCAGAGGATAGAAATGGCATTACTCTCTCTCTACGATTAATTAAAAGTAAAATAAGTCTACTGTATGTTAACTGAAGTATAATCATGAAAATATCTTGTATTTGTACACCTTATTTTATTTATAAGATGCATTTAAATATATTATTTTATTTAGTTTTACAATGAACATCTGAATTATGTTGTTACTATCCTCATTTTTTAATTAAAAAACCTCTTAGACTCAGAAAGGTATAGTGAAGGTATAGTGACTTCTAGCAATTAAATAGCAGGTAAGTGGCAGATCTGGGACTTGAATTAAAGTCTTTAGAATGAAACTGCAATCTACTGAATTCCAGCCACCTCATCATTTTATGGGAACTGTGTGTATCAATTGACTATTATTACCATAATGCTGTGTAACAAACCACCTCAAAATTCAGTGGCTCACAACAAGTATCTATGCTATCACGTATGGGCCTGCAGATTTGCTGTAGTTAACTGATCAATCTGAGCCCACCTGGGAGGCTCTACTTCAGGCTTCAGATCTAATGGACTTGGCTTAAGGCTGCATTTTTGGTTCAGGTCTGTTCCATGTGTGTTTGTTCTGAGGACCAGATAGAAGGCATGCCCTTTATATGACAGATCCAAGATAAACCATCAAAACACATTTAAAGCCCCTGATCCTGCCATGCCTGGTGACATTCCATTGACCAAAGCAAGTCACCTGACCAAGCCCATGGCATTAGGAAGGATATACTGCCCACAGTAGGACGAAGGGTTTGTACAGTAATGCAAATTATCACAATCTGGCCTCTTATTCACTGTTCTTCTGCATGCAAAATATACTTATCTTTACTCTAATACCCTTACATGTCTCATCCAATCCATTACGCTTGAAGTCTAGGATCTTGAAATTACCCCAAATCCTGATATAGAGATACCTAGGAACTAAAGAGACAAGTTATTTGCTTTTCAGTGACCCAACATACAATGTTGAACAGACATAGGCAGAATACTCCCATTTGAAAAATGTGAATGGTAGACCCATTGCAGTCACTGATCTACAGCAATTCTGAAATCCTGCTGTGCAAGTGTAGCTACATTTCTGTGGGTATAGAATATTCTTTTACTAGATTAGGGGTTCTCGACTGTAAAGAACCAGTTAGTAAATATTTTGAGCATTGTCAGCCTAGCTCCTATTGCAACATTTCAACAAAAGCAGTGTAGACAATTTGTAAATGCATGGATGTGGTTGTGTTCCACCATAACTTTATTTACTAAATCAGGTGGCAAGCAGGGTTTGGCCTATGGGCCATAGTTTGCTGAGCTCTGGATTAGTCCCTAGTTCTGCTCCCTAGGAGTGACTTACCAGTTCATTGTTCTCCATATCTTTTGGCTCCAACCTCCAGGAGATTCTTCTGTTTCCATAATCCATCATGCCTGGCCACCACTGAATAGAAGTTTACAGGATAGCCTTTCTTTCTGGCTATGCAACTTCTCGGTCTGTTTTCTGCTTATAAAAATTTGGGAGCCAGATATCTTTTTACATCTCGAACAGTTACAGTCTCAGGTTGATGGCATTTTACCAATATAGGTGCTTTAAAAGTTTTGTGAGTTTCTTGTGTATACGATTTCAGTCAACTCCATGTAGCAAAAGTTACAACTATGATACATTTTGAGATATGTCTCTCTCTTAAGACTTAGTTTTGTCTATTTTGGGTATACCAAGCCTCTGTAGGAGCATGCCTTTTAGCTTTCTAGGAGCACTTTATTCAGCTGAAAAGAACAGCAAGGCACCAGTTCAGTTATTTTTAGAAGCTGTAAGAAAGGATGTGACAGCCACCCCTTCATTTAGTCTTTGTCCTGAGACTGATAAAATAAGATGAGAAAGTTTCACTTTTCAAACCCACAAGTTCTGAAATTTTGGGGCTTTCTATAATCTCTCTCAATTCAGCTGGCAAACTGGTCAGTTCTTTTTAAAACTCGACTTTGTCTTACAATATCTTATCCTGCTACTAACAGCTAGATTACACTATCAATATTCTGGCTTGACACTTTCTTGCCCAATGCTTCAAGTTCATTAGGTACATTTTCTGTCTTCCAAATGATCACAGATGAGTTTTGCCAAGCCCTTATCCAAGGGCTTGGATGGCATCTTTCTGGCCTTCCACTACAGTTCCCTCACCATCTGCTGCCTGGTCCCCAAACCACAGTTACATATTTTAGGTTTTTATTACAGCAGTACCCCACTTCTGATACCAATTTCTGTGGTAGCCAGCTATTGCTACAGTGATGCTACATAATAAACTATCCCAAAACTCAGTGACTTCCAACAACATGCACTTATGCTCACATTCACAGGTCTGTTGGTGAATTGTTGTTCAACTGATCTGGGATGGGTTCAGCAAATGGCCCTGACTTAGATTGCACAAAGACTAGGATCGGCTGTAGGCCATGGTTTGGCCTAAGGTCTGCCCCATATGTGTTTTCTTTCAGTCCAGGCTGAAAAGGGGCAGCAGCTACTTGGGGATCAGCTCTTCTTATAATGTATTGCTGGAGCACTAGACCAGCTGAACCACACAACACATTTAAAGCTTCTGCTTGCATCAAGTTCTAACATTCCACTGGACAAAGCAAGTTACATGGCCAAGCCCAGTATCGGTGGAACAGGGAAGTATACTGAGTCCACAATGGTCAGCAGGGAAGGGAATGAATTTTTTTGCCAAACAAGAATGCAAATGATTACACTATGATTCATTTTTGAGATATTAATGTCAAAAAGAGAAGGAAAATAAATGGATGTTTATCACATACCTTTCTCAATGGTTTTTCAGGATATTTTTTATAACAACTCTATGACCAAGTTCTGGCTAATGGGATGCAGGTGCTGTGTGCTACTCTGAACTGGATCCTTAAAGAAAATTGGCATGTTCTCCCATTGTCTCTTTCTACTTCCTGCTGGCTGCGGCATGACTATAGTAGGAGTTAAGGAGTCACCTGGAAGTGAGAAGTTTCAAATGGAAGCTGCCTGTTGGTAATGGCAGGCTGCCGTCACAGCTCTGCACTATTATGTAGGAGAAAAACGTTTGTCACTTTTCTTGTCTGTCTTTGTTACAGCAGCTTAGCCTGTACATAATACTGCTTCTAGATTGTTACACAATAGATGAAAATCCTTCTTGTTTAAACCACTGCATTTTGGGTGGGTCAGGGAGGTCTTTGTTAAAGGCATTTAGTTTGTTCCTTAACAAATAGAGATTGTAATACTACTGTTTTGATGGTTGTAAGGATTAAATGAGATAATGTAAGAAAAAATCATAACTAATGAATAACAGTTATAACAAAAATGATACACTGTTATTAACGTAATTGATATATAAAATGCATTTAGATTTTTATATTTAAATATGTTTAATATATTTAATATAATATATAAAATACAATTAGTATAGTATAAAAATAATATTAATTATTGTGCATCAAATGCCAGCCATATTCACTGCAGAATTGCTAGTTCTACTGAACTGTCAACCCTCGTCTGCTGAAGAGCTCCTCTTTCTTCTGTCTCCATCTCCCTCAATGTAGTAGTTGCCTCTGCCATTTTCTTCTTCAATTGTGGCCCAATTCAACTTCAACTAGTTCATGCATAAATAGTTCTGAGAATAGTGATGACTTGGAGGTGTCTGAGTGGGAGAACACCAGCCATGAGTGAGATTTGTTGAGTGTGGTTGAGGTGTTTTGTTGGTTTCCCAAATAAAAGAGTAGGAGTGTTGTGTATTTTATAACCTTAGAACCACATATTCTGGACTTTTAAAATACAGTTCAATCCCTGTCAGACCCCTCTTGAATGCATGCCATTTGGATTAAAGAAAACAGGGTAGAATGTAGGTGGTTCAAGGAAAATTCATCACCATTTCTGGAAAAACAGCCTTACGTTTAATAACCTATGGGCAGACGATCAATAATATTTTCTATGCATAGGAAGAACAGTATATTTTCATTACATATTCAGAGTTTATAGAGAAGTGTCACGAGAATAGTATATTTTCACCACATATTCAGTGTTTATAAAAAGGTGGCTCTAGTACCTCAAAGAAAATATGCCCTTCATTCCTGCAATAAGCATTTGTTGAGCAGCCTCACAAGCTAGGTACTTTGTTGTAGATGCAAAAATGAATGAGTTATATTTTCTACTTGTAAGGAGCTCACTATCAGATAGTTGCAAGAAGGCAATATATGTACTGCTTAAGAGAGCGGTCTCTGGAGTCAAGAGTCTAATTGGGTTCAAACCCTGGCTTTGATACTTAGCAACCTTATGACCTTGGGCAATTTACTTAACTGCTTTGTGCCTCAGTTGCTTTTTCTGTCATATGGAGACAATAATAGTAATGCATCTTATAGGGTTGTTGTAAGCATTAAATAAGTTAATACAAGTAAAGCACTTAGAACACTGTCTGGGACAGGTAAGTACCCATTATATCATTATATATTGGCCATGATTAGCTATTAGACTGTAAGTTTCTGAGGGCAGGGCATCTTGTCTGCTTCATTCACTGCTGTATCTTTAGCAGCTAGATTAGGGCCTGGAACCAGTAAGTAAATATTTGTTGAATGAATGGATGATGAATACAATGACATTCAAGCTTTTCAGCTTTTTGTTCCTTCCTGACCCTCTACCCTCCAAAACGAAGGGTAATATTTATTGAGCACTTACAATTCTCTAGACTCAATGCTAAGTTATTTTACATATTACTTCATTTGCTCCTGTACAAACTTTATGAGTTGGGTGTAATCATCACATTTTACAGATGTGGAAACTGAGGATCAGAGAGGTAAAGCAACTGGACTGAAGTTGCACAGATGCTTATTGGCAGATTTAGGATTTGAACACAGGACTTTCTTGCTCAGATGCTTGTGCTTTTGAACTACTGCCCTCTCCTGCCTCCTGAAGGCCTCGTAGCTCGCACCATCAGGGCACTCACATACACCAACCTGTGTTCCCTTGTACAGGTGCCATTTGAAGTGTGCAATGAGAGCTGGGCATTATGGGAAAGAACACATACTGAAACTTGCATTTAGTGTTTTGACCGCAGTGTGTGCTTCACATGGCTGAGAAGTGGAGAGCAGGCTCTGGCTGAGTGCTGAACGGCTCATTGCCTTGGCTGCTCCTGTCTTCCTTCACGTTCAAGAAACAGAAGATGCAGTCAAACTTTGAGTTAATGGAACTGTTATATTCATTATTTACCCAGGGTAGTACTTTATCACAGGAGCTCCTAAGTGTTTGACAAAGAAAAAGGCATCTCATTAGTGCCTGGGAGGTTATGGACTGGGCAGATGGTTTCTGTTTTCTTCTTTTCCTGGACGGAAACACAAATGTCTCAGACAGTGTGGCAGAAGCTTAAATTCTGAGACTCCAGCAAACAAGTTGGGTATCTCTTTCCCTGTTCCCTCCATTACTCTTTTTTAAATATAAAATGAAACCCTTTCTAGCTTTCTAACAGCTTTCCTGCTGTTATGCAGGTGTTGTTGAGTTGGTATTTACATGCAGCACGGTCCTAAAGGGACAAGAGGGAGCAATAGTTTCTAGATGTATGCTGATATACATGCTTGACCTAGCAGCTGCCCCCACCCGTGGGTGTGTTGGCCAAGTAGGTGGGGTGGGGCTGCGGTCTACAGGTGATCTGGCACCTTTGGTCCTTGGCTAGTGGTGTCCATAGATAACAAGATGTCATATATAGTGTCAGAAGATTCTAGTTAATGTAGGTCTTCCATGTCTAGGAACCAGTGGGTGGAAGAACCATGACCTCACTAGTTAATAATATCCCTCATGTTGGATGGAAAATGTAATAGCCACCACGAAAACAATAGGTAACATTTACTGAATGCTTCTGTATTCCTGTGTTAAGCTAAGTGCTTAATGTGCATTATTTAATTTAAGCATCTGAACAATCTTACGAGGTTTTCGTGGAATAAAAATTAAACACTTGCCATGTGCTTCTCATTGTTTTAGGCACTTGGGATAGATTAGTGAACCAAACAATGGAGATAATAAATAGTAGACATAATAAATGCATTATATGGAATGCTAGAACGTGATAAACACTATGGAAAAAGAAAAAGCAGAGTGGGGAAAGAGATGTTTGGAGTAAGCACAGGGTAAGTAGAGTGGTCATGAAGAAGGTGATGTTGGATCAAAGACCTGACACAGTTGAAGAGGTGAGCCATGCAGAGAGGTGGAGGTAAGGGCACAGCCAGTGCATGGGAGCATGCTGAGTGCTTTGGGGAGATGCAGGGGTAGGGGAAGACTGTGGAGTGAATGGGGGAGTAGAGTAGGAGATGAGGTCAGAGAGGTCATGTGGGGGTGGATTGAGTGGGAATGCAATCGAGCCATTGGAGGGTTTTGAGGAAAAGAATGAGAAGATCTGATTAATTCTGGCTGTGGCAGAATAGTAGTTTATTTTTCCTACTTTAAAGCCAAGGAAATTGGATTTAGATGGGTTAGATAACCTGCCCAAGGTGACAGAGCTAGTAAGTGGCAGAGAAGGACATTCTTTTAGGTCTAGCTAATGTCAAATCCCATGCCCTTAAAAACGACACTGGATAACTATATTATTTATACGCCAAGGCATCCTTTCCTGCAAAAAGATAATTTTCACTGATTCCTCATAAGTCTTCCCTCCACTATACCTGCCTCTCTTTACCCTGTCCAGCCATGCTGGGAGATGGTAATTTTTGTTCAATCTTGTAAAAAGCCTTAATCTCTTACTATCAGGGTATCCTCTCACCTGGTGGTTTATTTGCAGATTCATCTCATAGTAAGAGAGAATTCCTTGAGATTCTATCTCTCTTTTGTTACGCCACTATGGGAATGGTGAGTGTGTGGAGATAGTGCTTCATGTCTGTGCCCACTGGAAGAATGATTCCAGGTATTTGACACCCTGGTACCCTCTTCAGTGGCCTAGAGAGTTGATGGCCAAGGGATCATAGCCACTCAGTGGGAAATCGGCTCTATTTCATCCCTTTTCCCGAACTAGCACTTCTGTCTCAGTAGGGGCCCTGTTAATGAATCAATTAAGGAGCGTATTATTATTGGAAGCTGTTTTCAGACCAATTAAGACCTTTCGACATGTCAGTTGTGATAATAAAAGTGAGTTAAGTCTCAATTTTTCTTTATTAGGGTGTTTATTAGAAGATTGAAATGTTCATTAGGTGGAGTAAAGTGATACATTCATCTTCTGCTCATCAGAAGCATAGTGGAACCTCTATTGTACTTGAGACTAATGTGGTGGCCTTTTTTCATATAGAGAGCTGAGTTCTAACCTTGCTTTGGCTGCAGGTAAAAATAAATTTGTGAGAGTCGCAGTTCTGGCTAGGGAATTTTCTTTGCCTGATGGGTGCCTGGAAATGTCTGCTTGCTTAGGAGTAAGATAGTGGATCAATGATTGGAATATTGATGAGCCATGCATGAAGACTGGGGAGTGTTGGAAGCTTGGGCCAGACCCTGTGATGAGGCCAGGGACTAAAATTATAGGTTTTGAAACTTTATAACTTTTGGCCATAAACATTTTCAAATACATACACAAATATAAGGAGTAAATTATTAACATCCATATAGCCTTCTCCTAGCCTTATCAAATCTTAACATTTCCCCCAAATTTACTTCCATTTTTTTGGTTGCTAAAACACTGTAGATTTAGTTGAAGCTTCTTATGTAGCCCTCCCTGACCTCATACCCACTCCCCACCCTGCATTCCCAAGAGTTAATGATCCTCCTGAATTTTATATTTATCATCACCTACAGGTTTTTATGCCATTATTCTACATACTCTGTGTATGTATTCATAAGAATATAAAGTAGTCTTTTGGTTGCTTCCAAACTTTGTATAACTTTTTATCATATGGTACATATCTTTTTGCATCTTGCTTTTATTCATGCAATATTTTGTTTTGGAGATTTATCCATGTTGACACATGAAGGTTTATTTACTTTCCTTGTTGTATAGTATTTCATTGTCTTCATATTTACCTCAAGGAATTTGTCCATTCTCCTGTTGGTGAACATGTTCACAATTTTTTTCTGATTACAAATAATAACTGCAGTGAATATTCCTGTGCATGTTTCCTTACGTACACTTGCAAAAGAGCACCCTATACTAGGGTTTCTCACACTAAAAAACATGGAAATGCATTTTGCACTGCCACTTTTGCATGTGCACACACACACATATCCCACAAATGAAGGTTTGTTGAAACAATACTTCTATATCCATGAAGAACTCTGATATCTATTACATTCTGTCTATTCTGACCTATCCCATTCTGTTTATTTCTTTTAATATTGTATTTCTTTTAAATTAAAAATGCTGGTTGTGACTCACTAAATCTATTCACTATTCTATGGGTCACTGCATGCAGTTTTAAAAGCACTGTTCTGTAGTATATTACCAAAAAGCGAGAATTTTGGTCGTCTTGGTTTCACTATTCATAAATTGTTTTCCTAAGTGGCATGCTCTTTATTTTTAATATTGGGGTGTTTTGCTTTAGGTATAAAGCTTTAGGTGTCTGCTTGAAGTAATAATAATAATATTTTAAACAAATTCCAATCTGATATTCTCTGATGTTTTATTGAAATTTTAATCTGTATACACACAGTGAGATATTTGGACTTATTTTGATATTTTTGTTTTGTGTTTCTATCATCCTTTTCCCTTGCTTCTTTTATCTTTTTTCCTTCTTGCCTTCTGTCGATTGATAAATTTTCTATATTCCTAGCATCAACTTCTTAGATTTTCCCTGCTGGTTTGGAAGATAAAGATTGTGGTACTATTCTTTTATTGATAGCTTCCCCTACCCTTTAAAAAATTCACACTTCATTATAAATATTTCAAAGTTCAAGTTGTTAAGTAGTTTTATCCTTCTCCTGACTGTGGACCTAGCACCCTTTATCCATTGAGCATAACTCTTGTATAGCATCTTGTCATTGTCTAGAGTTTAGCTTTATTCGTTCTTTACACATATAAAAAGTTGTCAACTTTTATGTCAATAGTTAATTAAATTTATTGATTTCAATAATTTTATGTTCTCAAATCTTATTTCTTACATTCCATGCTTACCCTCTGAATTCACTTTTCTTCTTGTTGAAGTACATCCTTTTGCATATCTTTTAGTGAGGATATATAGGAAACATACTTTGTCTTTTTGCAATGGAAAGTTACCTTTGTTTTGTCAGTATTGAACAGTATTTTAACAGGGTCTATAATTCTAGGTTGACATTTATTTTTCCTTAGCATTTAAAAGACATAACTCCATTGTCGTCTGTCTTCTATGTTGGTGGTGGGAAGTCTACAGTCATTTGAAGTGTCAGTTTTTAATTTTTAAGGCAATCTGGCTTTTCTTTCTGGAAGCTCTTAAGCTTTTTCCTCCCTTTTCTCTCCCTTTTCTTCTTGCTGGTTTGCAGGTTAACCAGGAGTGTCAGAGGTGGATTTGTATTTCTTTTTCCTGCTTAGTAGTCAGAGAATAGTCTTGGTTTGATGACTCTTGCATTATTAAATTTTGGAAAATTCTTAGTTTTCTATTCTGGAGCATCTCTCATTTTATTAGAAATCTTTCATTCTATTCTCTGTTTCTTAATTGCCTTTTAATGTATATTTTCTCTATGATATATTCTGAGTGAATTTCTTAATACAAGTTTTCATATATGAATCATCCTTTTGAATGTCCATGCTAGTGTTTATATCATTACTTGAAATTTAAATTTTAATGATATCTCTCATTTATAAGGTTTTAAATTGGGACCTCTTGATTTCCACTCAGTTTCCGTAGTTTCATAATTTCTTGCCGTTTTAAAATAGAAACTGTGACTTTAGTCTCTCTGAGTTTTCTAAACATAATTCTTTCAAAGTTTTTGTCAGACTGTTTTATAAAATTAATTTAATCTGGGATGGATTTATGTTCCAATGGGTGATTCTGTTAACTGTTTTTCTTAATATTAGATTTCTTCTTGTGTTTTGAAATTTTAGTGTACTGGCTAAATATTGGGGATTTCATTTCTCTCTCTCTGTCTCCCTTTTCCCTTTATACATCTTCCATAGCCAATGGTTTTGTCATTTACTCCACATTGTCCATGGCACCCTTGGTTGAAACCATGTGTGACTCTTGCTTCTGAAGGGACAGTAGTGATAGCACAGATCCAGTCACCAAGCCATGAACCACTGAGTTCATTTTTTGATGGAGAGAATGTGCCTGGGTCTTCTAGCCATCCTAGGCCTACAGTTTGTTAAAAGCTGGGCCCTGTGAAACTAGGGGACAGAGAAATCTCCCTGCCAAGCTCCTAGTCTAAAGCAATAAACATTCGTTTATTACTTTGTCTAGGTGGCCAGCTTCCTGGTTACAATTATTTGTATCTAGATTCAGAATCCAGTAGGCTGTGGCTTTAGCCCCACTCATTATTTTCTATTTCTATTATATTTCTGGTCCATAGAGCCCTTTATCTTATTGAGCCAACTTCTGCCTTTTCTTTTTTACTTTCCATTTTTTATATTTTATCTCTCATTGCTAAATGCTTGGAGCAGAGAGTGCTACAAAGTGGACATTCCCTGTACATGCTTAATGGTCTCTGTTCCCCCTTCTTCAAGGTCAGTTTTACAGAAGAGCTTCTAATATCCTTTCCTTTTTCTCTGATCACATTTAAGAACCAGACCTATTTTCAAATTAGTTCTTTACACTTTAATCTCATGCTCATTTCTTTATGCAGATATCCGGTGTGGGCTATATGCCACTTCTGGATGGTCTGGCCTGAGACTTTTAGGGTTCTGTTGACTCATATAGGTTGGTTTAGACATGTGAGCTCTGGAGTTCAACCTCCATCTGAATCCCCAGAATAACTGTTACCTGATGTAAGATCTTGGGTAAGTTACATGAATACCATGATTTAGTTTCCTCATGTGTAAAATAGAGATACTAATTGAACTGATCTCAAGAGTTTATTAAAAGGATTAAATGAGATAATGCCTATAAAGTGTTTAGTTGTTTCTTGACATGATAAGCATTCAATAAATGTTGGATACAATAATTATTCTTACATTTACAGATAAATCTGGACATAGCTATCAGGATGAGAAGGCTGCTGGAGAATTATTCTAAATAAAAGACAGGTAGGACAATAATGGGCCATTGTGAGGGCACCAATAGAGCGAGAAAAATTCAGGAAAGAGACCAGAAAGTAAAAAAGGGTATCCTTTGATGCATTTGTATCCGAAATCTGTATGGCTGTTAATAACTCTCCTAAAGTGAATGGCTCTTTCATATCCCAAATATAACAGCTGGTAAGAAGAAGTTGAGTTTCTAATTTTATTGAACCAAAACCTGAAGCTTAAATCCTGTGGCAGCGAGGGTACACTAAAAAGAGCTCTGTTCTTGGTAAAGGCAGATCTGGGTTTGGTCTTGGCTCTGCCTCCCTGGATTAGTTATGCCATTTCTTTAAGCTTTGGTTTCCTCATCTGTAATATGCAATGGTAATTCTGCTTCTTAGGGTTGTACTGGGGATGAAGTGAGATAATGTAAATACATGATGCATCACAGGTACTCAGTGATTTTTTTAAAAAAAAGAAAGGCAAAGGGATTTTATGACAAATGCTAAAACACTATCTCTGGATCTCAACCTCAGTCCACATTTGTGTAATTCTTCCTGGCAGGCTGGCTCCCCTCCAATCTTCCCTACCTTCATGGTTTCTGCAGGCAGGAAGCAGTAAAGGAACAGACTTTGTGAATTAGTAAAGATGTCCTGCGGCAAAGGTGGTGAAGCTCCATCGCACACCTATGTGGTAGATACTGCTCTGAGGAGTAGTATCTACCACAGAAGTGCATAAGGTGGTAGAAGTGCATAAGGTTTTTGATTTTAGAGATGGAATGATCCATTCTTAAGACTTAAGAGTTTGAGTGCTAGAGGTTGGGGCATGCGGCTAATCCTACTTTCTCCCTCTTTGGTTTTTTTTCTCTCTACCAATGTCAAACTCTCTTTGGGGCTTTTCAATACTGTTCCTTTTAGGATTATTTCTCACCCCTTCCATAGACTCTGCTCAGTTTTCTCTTTCAAGGCTCCTCTTTCATTTACTTTGCATTGAGGAGTTAACACAAAGGGGTAGGGAAAAGGGATAGACAGGATTGTTTCTCAGAAGCAGCCAGAAAGGGGACTCTTTTAAGACCATTGAGTAGGGAAACTGCTAAGTTTTTACGTTTTTTTCCCCTTTCCACTTCACTCCTAATTCAAGTGTGTACTCACTGCAGTATAGCAGGCTGGCATCTTTAAATCAGTTATTTCCAGAGGGGGTTTTGTGATTCTAATTCAACTGTAATCCTAGCTCTAAACTTCTCAGAATTTTCAACATAAATTCTTGCTAACTGTGAAAAGAATATGTTATGTAGCATTTTTAGGGTGAATGCTAGGGAAAGTGCATCATAGAGAATCAACACTTTTCAGACTTTGGGCACCATTTAAAAGATGGTGATTGAAGAACACTGTTGTAGAAACCAAGACATTCACACCTATTCATTCAAGAGAGAAACTGTCAAAGTAAGTGTTTCCCAAACTGGCTGCACATCAGAATATTTTGGGAAGTTGTTTTAGCTTCAGATTCCTGGTCCCCACTCCAGATTTACTGTAGCAGAATTTCTGGGGATGGGACCTGATAATTTGGATTTCTAACGTGGGGCATTGAACAGGGAACAAGTGATTCCCATTCAGTCTACAGTTGGGAAATACTAGACTAAATGACTAAACGACCCTCACATCTGCCATAAAGTTTCATTAAGTTGGGAATTTCACAGAATCTTAAATTTCTATTAATATTTTGAAACCTGGTAGTCTTTGCCCTCTTTCGTTTTTCCCAAGGGAAGACTGAATTAGCTCATGTAATAGCTTGACATCTCTCTGAAAGACAAAGATCTTAATTAAACACCACCTTTAAGCCAAAAACAAAAACAACTAAAACCAATGCATCCAAAGTTAGGCAAATCATGAGTAGAACTGGACTCTCACCCCAGTAAAGTGACGGAGAAGATGATTGTTGAGGGCAGAGAAATGTTTGATGAATTTATTTCACATATTAGAACAGTTGTTGTTAACCTGGCAGAATGTTAGAGCTGCTCTCCAGAGCAATTAAGTCAGCATCTCGGGGCAGGGCCCAGGTGTTGGTATTTTTTTAAAGAGCATCCCCCTGCGACTCTAATATGTAACTGGGTTGAGAACCACCACCGCATTAGCGGCAAAGACGTGCTCCTAGGGGGAAGGATAGGCAGGCAGGTTGTTAAAGCAACACAAGTGAATCTCCCTGGCTGAGAATAGCAGCTCCTTTCTCATTTAAACAATCAAGCTTGGTGGCTTATTGTCTGGAATCTCTGAGGAGGCTGAGCAGGATGGAGAGGAAGAAGGAATGAGACAACAGGATTTGCACTTTCATGCTGGGTGGGCTCCTTTTGAGGTCCTAAAATGTGTCGCTGTCCTCATTCCCATGCTCACCCTCCAAACTGCTAGAGTTAATGACTCTTCAGTTTAACCTCAAAGAATCCAAAATAGGACAACAATATTTATCATGACAATACTCTGGAGCTTTTACAATGAGGCTGACCCGTGGAGCAGGCGGACTGCAGAGAATCTTATCTTTACCTTTCAAGAAAGAAATAGGGAAGTTAAACAAAGTGTGGGAGAAGAGGTGAAGAGTGGGGCTGGGCTTCCTCTATCTTCCCCTGATCCTCAAACTCCCAAAGCATTTCTGGATTACAACAGTGAATCCAACTCTTTAGAGCATGAAGACCTCAATTTAACATCACAACTTTTGTGCCTCTCACATTGTAGTCATCTTATAATGACAAAATCTGTAAACACACCAAGGTGTTATATGCATTTAAAAATGCTATATGCTTGCACAAAACACATTTTTTTTGATTATGCAGAGACCTCTTAGAATAATCCCAGGTGTTTTTGGCCCACCTTCTGTTCCTTCTTCCCTCCCTCTGCCTATGCCTCCCTTGCTCCTCTTCTTCCCTCTCAGATACCTTCTTCTTCTTCTTTTTTTTTTTTTTCTAACTTAAAAAGAAATCTTCATAGTCAGGAGTTGTGCTGAGGTAAGGAATACTCTCAAGCTTGATGAGTTCCAGATCCAGAAGATGCCACATTATCCATATTGAGGAAAAACTGTGTTCTAATCTTATCTTGGTGTCAAACGATCTCTCAGCTTTTGACTAGGAATTTAGCTTTGGGAACCGTAATTTGTGTTAAGTGTCTTCTTCCATAGGAACTGAAGTCAGGAATCACACCACAAATCTTTAGCAAGAATATATGTGCTGAGTTTTCTGCCCTTGCTTCTATACAGTTCTCCACTAATGACAGCCCTACTCACCCATTTTAGCTGCTAACCCGGTTTCTTCAGGAGGAAGCAGAAAGGACTTTCTACTTCCACCTCCCTTTCTTGGCTCAGCACAAGCGTCAGCTTATAGGATGAATAACTTTCAATGAGAGCAGCAGCACTGAGGAGAAGATCCTTGGGAGGAGTCCGTAGCACCCTCATTTCCATTAACTCCATCTAAACTGCGGTAAAGCAAAGCAGTGTGCTTGTTCTGACAATGCAACTTCAGCCTTGTTGTCTAAGTTGAAACAAGTTACTCAGCCTCCACGCCCCTACCATATGGACATTCTGGAGGTTCTCTTTCCCTTCTCCCTCCACCTTCTCTCTCATGAACTCCACCATACAAAGTCTGTGGCATACAGTTTTGTTCTTATTAAATGCTGCCTGCTGTTATATTATGTCTTCTGCATATTGAGGGCAGAGGGCACATCCTCACCACTTTTTTATGTGGCCCAGTGCCCAGTGCAAGGGGTAAGCAGTGCATGCTTACTGATGGAATGGGCTTCCCACCACTGCTCTGCCTTCTTCATTTCTCCTTTCCACCATTTGTTTCAGGTTTACAACAGCAGTCTGCTGGGAAAATGCTCATTTCTAGTGCTTTGACTTCGACGTAAAGACCTAGCTGAGGGGAAAACTTGACCAAGAAAACGTTAACAACCAGCTGACTCACTGCCCCACAACACGGTTTTGTGATCACAGGAGGGCTCCTGTGAGGGGCCCTGGATCTGCGGAAATTATGTGTTCCTTTTTGAAGGCACTGTGGGAAGGAGGGTGAGTTGAGGAAGTACTATGGGTTTGGGGAAGGCTGGCTCTTTAAAGACCATGAAAGGCCTATCAGAAATGCCCAGAAGACTGAAGGTTGAACCAAAGCATCCCCTCCAAACTGGAGTTCCCTGAATGTGTCTCAGAAAGAAAGGCTGTGCTAGCAGGATTGGAGAGGGAGCAAAGATGCTAATGAAGCGTGAACTGGCTGCTTTCAGCAGAGCCTTCTGGGCACCATGCCACCATCTCGCTTTCTTTCCTACCCATTTATTTATTTATATTCTTAATTAATGGAAATTTCAACTCCCATTAGATCAGAAGGAGTCAGTAATAAACAGCTAGAGCATTAGACAGGCAGGGCCACTAGGGAAGGGCTCAGGCTCCTCGTTCTACTCCTGGATTCCAGTCACACGGCTCAGGCATAGGGAGAGAAAATCCAAATGTCAGTTCTGTGTAAGAGAGCTGGGACACTTCGACGGTGGACCACCAACCTCTATGGTATCTATGGGTTTCCTTTTCTTTAGGTAATATCAAGAGATTCCTTATGCTGGAATTAGGCAGCCCAGATTTTAATCCTATCTAGCTGTGCAGCCCTGGGCAAGTTGACCTACTTTTCTGTGTCTTATTCTCCCCTATTAAAGAAGGTAAAGTACCTATCTCAGGGGTGGTTTTGGGTCTTAAGAGACATAATGTTTGTTAAGCACTTGTCACAGCACCTGGTCCACAGTGTGTGCTCACTGGATGTTAGCTACTCTTACCATCTTCAGGAACCCACGTGCACATATCAACACTGCTCCTTCCTCAGGTGTCTCAAGCAGCCCAGAGAAAGCTTCTAGGGAGCAGGGCTGGTGAGCATCTTCCTTCAGGAATATCTCGGGCACTCCACTTCTCTGGGATCTGGCACGTGATATGTGGTTTGTTTTGGGGGTCATGTGGGGTTTTTAAATCCATAGTCTTGAATCTCCAAGCCTATTGGAATCACTTATGAAACCTGAAAACCTCTGCTTGGTCATAATCCAGGACTTGGACGTTAATATAGAATTTAGGCACAGCCAAATGATGAGCCAAGACATGGTAGAGTGATAAGAGCTGTAAGAAGCAAGCAATATCACATAGCTAGAGAAAAGCTCCCCAGCTCAGATCTAAAGGAGGGCTTTGGGGGCTCCTAGACCATGCGGCCAAGCCCCATGGAGGTGGGGCCGAGAGAGTGTGATTGGAACTTCATGCTGAGGTTGCAACTTCTGGGTTTGGTTCCAGACTCCACAACTTACTGGCTATAGGATCTGGGAACAAAGCTCATCACGTTTCTAAACCTAAGTTTCCTGACATGAAAAATCGGAAAATGATAATAACAGTGTTCTCCCCATAGAGTTGAAGAGAGAATGACATGAGAAAACTTATGAAGTGATTAATAGAATGTCTGCAAGTTCTCAGGAACTGTTAGCTGTTATGATTAGATCTGCTTTATTCATTCTTGTATATTGAATGCCTGCCACAGTGCCTGCTTATAATAAGGGCTCAAGAAATATTTGTTAAAGGATGAAATGGAGAATGTGAGACATGTGACAAGTCACTAACCTTTTGGGACTTGGTATCCCTGATGGAGTGGGATTCTACTGGTTGGCCTTGCATGCCACTTCCAGATCAAAATACTAGGATCATGTGCCAGGTTCACTCATGCCTTCTGGGTCTGTCCCCCTGGGCCTGAGGGTGGTATGCTGTTTCACCTGAAGGAAGAAATTTCCCTCCCTCTTTCTGGAGAACATGACACCCCGTATTGACAAAGAACTAAGGTCTTGGGTAGTATTCAAGAGAAAAATTTAAAATGCTGTGTTTGAATCTTTTTGGGTAAGAAGGATCCACTGGTTATCTTGGATATGCTATTAGACTTCATTTCTAAAGAGAAGGGGTATCTTGAAAGGTGAGCAAGGCAGTAGTTTGCATTAGGAAATACTAACTGGAGCACAACTGGGAGAGTATTGTTATCCCACCTGGTGAATCCTTGCTTGCCCTCACCTTGACTACCTCATTCACATTGAGGCTCACGGGATTCAAATGCCAGCTAACCTCGGGTAGGACACAGTAGAAATAGGAAAGGTCCTTGGAAGGGCAAAGCAGATGAATATGGAGGAGGAAGTGACTTCTGCATCAAGAAAGATGAAGTATTACATTCTGAAATAAAGCAGAGGAGAGGGGTGAGCACTCTCCGAGGTGCTGAGTGTAATGAACGGGGAGCAGCAAGCCAATTGCAGGCTCCCACTCGCCCTTGCCCCTAATGGAGAGAGAGGAGAGAGAGGCAGCACTTGATAAAATTAAAAGGGAACAAATTTAGAACTGATGAAAGAAAATGCTTTCCGCACAATGTATAATTAACCTATGAAGGAACCTAACCTGCTCGCTATTAACTGAGGCAAGTGGTTAGCTGGGCTTTCAGACGGTTGCAAGAAAAACAGCCGCTACGGTTGTTACCCACGTTAAGGCTGCAGTTCCTGGGGTAATCCATCCTCTGCTGTAAGACACAAAATGATAGCAAAATTGAGAAAAGACATATCTCCTGGGATGCAAAAAAAAAAAAAAAAAAAAGGTGAGGGGAGGGAGATGAGATTGGGCATTTAGACAGAGAGGATATCAGCACTGCAAAAAGCCCGTGGAAATGACCCAGGGAAGCTCTGAGATTTGTCTGAGGTCACACAGCCAGACAATGAGCTGTGTGAATGAGCCCAGAATCTTAGATTCCTGACTCTTCAGCCATTTCCATTTCCATTATATGTGGCCCCCAAGAAGGTTTTGAAGGGTTGCAGTTAGTGCCAACTCTTGTTTCTCCCTTGCTTTTCATTCTCTTCTGTGCTTGCTGCAGAGTTAGTGGGCAGTTGCCTCCTATTGAAGGGTATGGTTGGCCTCTGGTCCCAGGAAAACATCAGGACAGGTTGGTCTGGGAAGCTGTCGAGTGTGTTTGTTCTGGGAAGAAATTCTATCCCACTTTACACCCCTGTGATCTCAAGTCTACCACAAAGAGCACATCAACAGAACATAATAGAATAGAATAAAAGAAACTTGTGGGGTGAAATTAGGATTACTGGATTCAAATGTCATCTTACCACTTCTTAGGTGTATGACCTTGGGTACCTTGATCTCTCTGAATCTCTGTCTCATTATCTTACTACTACTTTCTTCATAGATATGTGAAGGCTAAATGAGAATATGGAAAAGAATTTAGAATGCAGTGGTACACAGCAAACATTCAAAAACTGGCAACTAAAATTATTATTAGGACTAGAATTAGCATGAAATGGACCTATTGGGAGAAACTCTTGCTTTAATATTTTAGATCTATCTATCTATCTATCTGTCTATCTATCTATCTATCTATCTTCCTATTATCTACCTATCCACCTATCTATCATCTTATTCTTTTATCCTCTCATTCACTCAACAAATACTTTTTGAACACCTTGTATGCACTACGTTAGATCCAGGACATATAATGATGCATAAAATATTTTCCTGCCCTCCTAGAGTTAACAATTAAGTGAAGACAATCATGCAAAAAGAAGAAAAATTCCCTGCAATGCAATGTGACAGACAGACTGCATTAGAGGTAGGCATCTAAAAGGTATTGGGGACTAATAGAAAAAGCTGTGGTTCATCAAACAAATATTTATTAAGTACTAGCTATGGGCAAAGCACTGTGATAGGCATTTGTCAAGTTACTCATCAAGTAAATCCAACCCTTAGGAACAGTGAGATCTTGGAAAGACCTTTTATACTTATTGGGAATCCCAGAAAACATTCCAAGAATCTGAGCTTGCACTGACAATGTAATCAAACATAGCTCCAAGTGAGCACTATTTATTACCAGACAACATTTTGAATCACTCAAAAGTGGTTCAGAATCACTCAAAAGTGGTTCAGAATGGCTTTTGTTGTCTTGGTGAAAGATGTTGGTCAAGAAGCTTCAGAAAATAATCAAGAAAGACCCTGGAAGACATCCAGCACTCTTCTAAGAATTCTGTAGGCTCTGGGCTCTAGATTCTCTTACTTTGGGGCCTTATCCTAGATCGTTGCAAACATACCAAGCATATGGTGTGATATAAATGCTTCTACTTTCCCCAGTAAATTTATCTCTTTTTGTTGCGGTAAAATTTGAAATTACTTTCTAATTTTGATGTTAAAATTACTTATAATGGGTGATTTTTGACAAGGACATTTAAACTTAGGAATTCTCATAGGATCACAAAATCTTAAAATTTTTTTGGGGGGGTGAATACTAAATTGAACGATTAATGAAGTTGACATGATGTTACAATTGCAGATGTTAAATTAAACACCTAATTTTAATTTTACACTTTCATTTCATATTTGGAGCCAATTTATTTGTTTTGCTTTGTTTTTCAGGCCCAAGACATTTCTATGGGCCTTTGGAAAACTTTCAAACTGGAGGTCTCCTGCCTCTCGATAGAGAAGCCCTGGTGGCAGCAAGCCTTTTCAGCCAGGCCAACACCCATCCCTTGCCTCAACCAGAGGACCACTGAGGCTGACCTGGCTAGGTGGACCCTTTGGGAAGACTGCTGTTGGTGAGGTCCACATTAGGGTAGATTTAGGGGCAAGCTCTTCTACTTTTTTCATTATCTCTTTTACCTTCTCTCCTGTCTATGACTTTGTCCATCAATGGCAGCCAAGAGAAGCCAGCGGCTCCCTTAGACCCAGTCCACTCAGCTGGTGCCACTGAAGACATTTCTGATCTCAGTGAAAACATCATGGAAGGAGAGCTGACCACAAACCAACACTTGTGGAAATAAAGCTGATTATGTAGACACTTTGATTAAAACTGGGAATGCAAAATGCTTGCCATGTGTTCTTTACAAAACCAGCATCCTAATGTCTTTTCAGAGTAGCCAATGTGGAATGAGCTGCTGAACTTTTGTCCTTGGTAAAGCTGTAGTGAGCACACAGACTGCTGGAATTTTCATGTTAGATGGCATCAGAGGTGTGTTCAGCTTCACTCTCCACAGAATGCCTTTCTGCTGTCTGCCTGGTGGCTGCATCCCTCCCACCTCAGCTGCAAATCACCTCCTGTGATTCCTTGACCTCTCTGAGACTGAATGCTCTTTCTTTTGTGCTCCCAGTGACTTTAATAGTGTTCACATATCCATTAAAGCATTGTCCACCTCCTGTTGTAGTTGTTTGTTTTACTGGCACATTTGATACCCACTGTGAGCTCTTTGTCGGCAAAGGCCTTTCTTGCCTTCATCTCTATGTCTTCAGCTCTGAACATGGCACTTGGCACATGGTAGGGCCTAAAGCAATGAGGTAACTGGTTGTAAACAAAGGACCTTTCTTTAAGCACTGATTTTGGGTCCTTTTCAACATTGTCTAGACAAGCCAGGAAAGACTGCATGCCCAGTTAATGTTCAAGAAGTCATGATGAACATTCACCCACCCTACGGCATCCATCTTCCTTCAAATGTCCCCAAATCATGAGTCGTCAGCTTCAAGTTCTACCACTGTCGTAGATATTTTAAAAACCAAGATAAAGAAGCAAGAGTGCAAGTAGGAATAAATACCTCCAGTAGTAAAAGTGAAACAAATCAATATCACTTCTCAGTGTCCAGAGATGCTTAATAGGCAAAGATCACTGCTAGATTATAAAAAATGTGTTTAGCAAGCAGGGAGGGCAAATTTAAGTTTTAGGAGTGAATATCTCAAGTGCTCTTTTCATCTCAGAATGATGTAAATTTTCCTAGCATTAGATGATGAATATAAGTCTGTATCCACAGTATTTGATTCTGAAAGTAGTAGTTTTGCTTCTTGGGACAAGGTGGTGTGAGCTGCTCAGGGTGACTGGGGACTTTTAGCTGTGGATAGAGATGCCTGTTCAGGCACTTTCATTGACTTCCCTCGGCTCCTATGAGGCATCATCTCATGTACCATCACCTGATTAGATTAGGATACAGCTCCTGCCGACAGCCTTGCCTACCTCTCCACTCTCCTTTTCAAACTCCTTTCCAGGCATTTTCCTCTCAGATCTTCCGGTCAGGTCTTCCTAGGCTACTTGGGCCTTCTCTGGACATGCCCTGTGTGTTCCTGCTCACATCTTTCTGCACATGTCTCTCTACCCACCTGATATGTTCCACTCCCCAGCTTTGTACACAAGATTTGTCCTTTGGGTCCAAGCTCAAAGGTCCCTTGAAACCTCAGCTTCCTGGAGGAACTAATTTATTCTTAATCTTTGATCCTACATGGCCTTATGTGTCCCTTAATTATGGCACTTACCACTTTCTGTCATAGTTTCTACAATTATAATAATTAATCCATCGGCGAAGCTCATCAGCACTATCCTCAAAATATATCCCAAATCAACCACTTCCCACCACGTCTGCCTTTACCACTCCAGTGCAAACTGCTGTCCTTTCTCATCATGATTACTGTGATCACCTCTGAACCAGTCTCCTTGCCTCCATGCTTGCCTTCCACAGAGGGGCTAGCGTGGCCCTTATAAAGCATGCATTAAATTGAGTCACTCATCTGCTCAGAACCTTTAGCGCTTCCCCTGTGTATTAGCCCAGGCTCTCCAGAGAAACAGAAACAGAACAGTACACACACACACACACCTCTCTATATCTCTATCATCTATATCTATATCTATCTATAGGTATATAAAATAAGACATTGTCTTATACAATTATGGGGGCTGGTGAGTCCAAAATCCTCAGCATGCGCCGGCAGCCTGAAGACCCAGGGGAGCTGATGGTGCAGGGGAAGTCTGAAAGCAGTCTGCTGAACCATTTCCTCTTGATCCATGAGGCTGGTCCTTTTGTTCTATTCAGGCCTTCAATTGATTGGATGAGGCCCACCCACATTAAGGAGGGCAATCTGCTTACTCAAAGTTCTCTGATTTAAATGTTAATCTCATCGCAAAACACTTTCCACGTTGACATATAAAATTAATCATTCCATCCCTGTCAGCTTGGAACCCATACACAGCTCCTTAAGTCATGCTTAATCTCCAAATAAAGACAATAATGAAGTCATATTTCTACCGAACATTAAATAGCTATCCTGCCTACAATTAAAAAAAAAACAAAACATACTAACTCTTTTCTCAGAAGAAGATTCGAAATCCTTGCATGCATCTGTAGGGCATCTCCTGTACTGAAGTATGAAATGGTGAGGCAACTTGCCCAAGTCACCCTGTAAGAGTCAAGACTATCTGGTCTCACAGCCCACTCTTTAGTGGTGTCTGTTCCCTGACCCAGTTGTGATCTCTGTAAGGATGGCAACTGTGACTTGTCTTTCTTTATTTCCCCAGTTCCTTGCACAAGGTTGGCATCAACTAAATGTTTATGAATAGAACGCGTTCCAGCTTGTTCATCTTCCAGGTACTACTGTGGTGACTTCCTGAGGCTCAGAGGTCAGAACTCCTAGTGGGTGACATTGTACTTAGCCTCTCAGTGCAGAGCATGCAGGAAAGAATTCAGACTTTGCCATGAAACAAACTCAGGCTCTTTATTTACTGCATGCTGTGTGACCTTGGGCCTCAGTTTTTCCATATGCAAAATGAAGATACGAGTAATATCTGCTTCCAAGTATTATCTTTAAGGTTAACTAAAATAATGTATGTAAATCATTTAGTTCTGAGATTTGAACACACTAATTGCTCAAAAAATGCTAGCTGTTATTATTTGCTGACCTTGTTCTGAACTTCTGCAGCACATCACTTGTTATTTGCACTTGGTCTATCACTTCTCAAATTCACAGTGTGTCATTTACCTCAAGATGAGCCTCTGGAACATGGGGGTGGGGAGAGACTATGCCTTGCACCTCTGTGTTGCTATGCAGGGCTGAGACCAGAGCTTTGTGCATCATGGTTGTTCAGTACTTAAATGAATCAATTTATTCCGGCAGCTCCCACAAGGGAAGTTTGTGTCACCTGATCTCCACGATGATTCCATGAAAGTCTGAGGTAGGTTTCAGATGATGGATATGGGAATTTCTGTCTATACCAACATTCAGGGAATCTTGGATTGTAGGTCAGTGGTTTGGGTGGACCAAAATCAGAATAAAAATGTATACTTTAGCACGTGAACCTATGGTCACGTTTCTTCAAGCTCTTGTCCCTCATTTCTTTTTTCCCATAAGTATCATAGTAGTGCAGATGTCAAACAAAAATGCTGAAAAATTCTGATTTGACCTGGATTCCCGAACACTTGGAGTACAAGTCAAAGCACCCAGAATTCCAAAGGCATTAGACCATTATGCAAGTGGAGAGATCTGGTAAGGGCACAGGGAGCAATGGTAGAGACATATTAGAGAAGATAGGGAAGAAGGCGCTTGAGCAGAGATCTGAATGACATGAGAAACCAAGCTGCGCAAGTCTAGGGGGAGAAGGAACAACTCAGGCAGAAGGAAGAACAGATGCAAAGGCCCTGAGGCATTGAATATTAAGTGTGTAAGAGGAACAGCAAAGAGGCCAGGGTGATAGGAGTCTAGTGAGAAAAGGGGGGGGGGGTGGCTGGAGATGAGGGAGGTGAGGAATTAGAAAGCTAGATCATCTAGAGCTTCACAAGCTAGGGGAAGGGCATGGATTGTACTGTGAGTGATTTGGGAAGCTTCTGGAGAGTTCTGAGCAGAGGAAAAACATGGTATGATTTATATGGTTTACTTCTCTAACATTTCTTGGGCTTCTTTGTGGAATGTAGGTTGTAGGTGGAGAAGAGTGAAAGTAGGAAGTCCAGTTAGGAAGCTACTACATAATTTGGGTGAGTGACTGTAGTGGCTTGGTGGAGGTGGAGGTGATGAGGAAGTGGTTTATTTTGAAATATATTTGAAGGTAGCTGTCACAGGATTTTTGGATGAATTTGAAGTGTTTGAAGTAGTATAAAGATACAGGATAAATAGAGAAGGCTTTTTCTTTTATCTGGAGCAACAAATTGAATGATTCAACTCAATGAAATGAGGGGGACTTGGAGAGGAAAAAGCTTTGGGCAGCTGTGGAAATCATTCAATGTTGGATGTGTTAAATTTAGACATCCTAGTGGAGATACTGAATAGGAAGTTGGATAGAAAAGCCTGAAGAACGAGGGGGAGGGCAGAGCTAATGATACACATATTTTGGAATCATCAGCAAACAGAGGTATTTAAAGCCATAGAAGTGGACGAGGTTATCTAGGGAGTGGGAGAGAGAGAGGAAAAGAGAGACTTTTCAAAACCTCCATCCTGGGGCACACCAATGTTTAGAGATTTGGAAGAGGAGGAGCTGTCAGAGGAGACTGAGACATGGCAGTGATGTTGGAAGAAAATAAGAATGTCGTGTTTCTGAAGTCAAGTTAAAATTCCATTTTAAAGATGGAGTGATCACCTATATCAGATGTCCCCAGGAGGCCAAGGAAGGTGAGCACTAAGAATTTGCTATTGAGATAAATGCAAGAGTCCTCATAGAAGCATTGTTTATTTTTAGAAAAATACTAGAAGCATCCCAAAATGTCTATCAACAAGAGAATGAATAAATTATACTGTGTTTTTACGATGGAATTCTATTCAGCTGAGAAAATGAAAGAGCTAGAGTAACATGGATGTATCCCATAGGCATTATAGTAAGTGAAAAGTTGAAGAATATATGCAGTTGAATACCATTTATAAAGTCTTAAAGCATGCAAAACAAATCTATCTTGTTTAGAGGAAGCTACATAGTAAAAATATAAAGGAATACATGGGAATGAAAAGTGTGAAATTCAGGATTCTAGTTACGTCAAGATTGGGGGAAGTGGAGGCAATCTGAGAACAATACACAGAAACATTCAATTGTATTAGTAATATTTTTGCTTTTTAAGCTTGGTGGTAGGTGCACAGATAATATTGAATCATTTATACTTTTTAATACTCTAAATATTGCCTGAGAAATTCTAAGTATAAAAGAAAGACAATAATTTAATCACTGAATTTGTTGATGTGAAAGTCATCTGTGACTTAGACAAAAGAAATTTCAGTGAAATATTTACTGGGCACGCATATTGATTGGCATGGGTTCAAGAAAGAACGGTATGGAGAAAGTGAAAATGACAAAGAAAACTCTTTAGAGAAGTTCTGGTATAAGGGAGGAGGAAAATGGAGTGATAGCTGGAGGGGCACATGAGGTAAGAGGGAGGTTTTATTGAGAATGACTCCAAATGTAAAGTTTGCCAAGGCCAAGTAATGTATGAAATTAAAATATAGTTTTTGTTTAATTATTTATCATTAGCAGATAATTTAAATACCCTTGTTTCCCTTTGGTGTTTTGACATTTGGCTTTTGCTAGTATTCATTAGCATCTTACCCAGTGAGGGGAAGAACTCAAATCAGTCTCTTTGGATATTGGCAAAAATAACTTAGTAAAGGCTTCACTTGGGAAAAAGTTGGAAACCACTTATTTAAATGACACTTGAGACTATTTGTGGATTAATAATAATGGAACATTGAACAAAAACGTTACATAAAATGTGTAAATTATTTCAGATGCTTTAGAGTACATGGTTTCTGGAATTAGGGAGATTGTTCAAAATGATATATAAAAGTCATTGATATCCATACCTTTCAAGAAAACTTCTCGAAGAAGGTAGATTTGAAGAGGCTTTTCATGTGATTGTTATTTTGCATATAAGATCTGTTACCATTAAGGAATGGGTATTGGGTTTTCGTTTTTGTTTTTTCCTAGTAACTGTTGCAGATTTATAAAGATCTTTTCACCTTATCTCCTGGAACCCATTTAGACCAAGGATATACCTCCCTATCAGCACGTTAAGAGTTACAACAAAATACATACGTGTTCTAAATACAACTTGTAATCTATTGTGTGCCATGCACTGTTCTAGACATTAGGGAAGATTTTATTCAACTCTTACAACCTCCTTGCAAAGTAGGTTTTATTATCCCAACTTTACAGATGAGGAAACTGAAGCAGAAAGGAGTTCAACAGGTGGTAAGTTCTAGAACTGGGACTGGAATACAGGATGTATAATTCTAAAGCCAGGGCTTTCTCTGCTTTTCTGTGCAACCTCTAAGAATGGCTGTAATTAGGTCCTTGACACAGAGTCACCTTAAACCCCATCCATGGGGTGGCCGTTTCTGACAAAAAGGCCAATCTTCTCCTTGGTTTGTGATGTTTTGTGTTGCCACTGCACAGGGGACAACGTGGATAGGAGTGGCCATCATGAGAAATACAGTAGTACACCAGTTAGAAATTTTGAAGTCTGCAATTAATTGGGAATAAAACTGTGACTGCACGTTTTGAGGGCTTTTACTTTGAAGAACATCCTGTGTTTTTAAAACATCCACAGTGACTGTTGTTGTTCTATATTATTTAAATGAGTAAGTGTCCTAGTTTCAGGAGAAAGGAATTATTTTTTTCATCAAATTTACTGCACATCTGTTTAAAGAATGTGGCAACAGTGTGCATAAATCTCCAATCAAAATATTACAGAACAAGTCAATTTTATGATATTAAAAACGTATGGCCAGACGCAATGTGCTGAAAATATAAAATTACCCCATGGTGATTTTTTTGCTCTTCTTGTATTGGACTGTTCAGTCCTGAATTAAGTCTTGGGCAAAAATATGCTGGAAAAAAAAGGAGTTAAACAGTTAAACTTGGCTCTGAACAATTCAACTGGTGTTATAAAAGTACGTCTATATAATATGCCAACGTTGCAAATATATTTTTATAGCAATAGAATTTTTGTAGTATCTTAAATAGATTTTGAAACATTCAAATTATATATGCCATTACAAGTAATGATATTTTATAGTTATTGGATAACATCCTAATATAGAAAAATTTAAAAACTTCTTTAGTAGAAAATCTTCAGAAGTTTTACGAGCAACCAGGAAACTATTTGGAGAATTTCTAGTGTAATTGGTACTTTGTGTTTTGGGGTAAGATCAGCACATCAGTGAAAGTCCAGTTGGACTTTTATATAAGCAGGATGATACCTTCAGTTTTCAGAACAGAGACATCATCATTATCTTCTTTCATGGAATATCACCACCACCATCACCACTGTGGTGACACCGGAATGTATGACTACCTTCCAGTAACATGTAACTATTAGGCATTGCCCATACATCATTTACTTCTCTATATAAGCCCTATGAGATGATCCATATCAGCCCCATCTTATAGGTTGAGAACCTGAGGTTTGGAAGGTTAATTGATTTTCTCTAGGTAACACAGCCAAGATCTCTGCCCTTGAGGAGCCTGCACGTATGTAATGCTTGGCAATTCACAGCCCTATCCCAGCTGTTTTGTCTTGGACAGCTCTCACGACAGCTCTGGTATGGAGGAGCCCTAGGAGGTATGCCACTCAGAAGAGCAGTGGCTTCTCAAGGTCATCAGTGTTGGGACCAGGCTTTGAATTACTGACTTGTGTTCACTACCAAACTGCACAGAAAGCTTCACTGTGAAACAAAAGCCCTTTATTGATTGGGCTTGTAATGGAACTCCAGGGGGGAATGTGGATGACAGAGATAAGACGAGGAGGAGTGGAAAGGAATTCAGAGAAAAACACTTCATTTTTCTTGGAGATTTTCTCTGCCAGTCAGTCTCCATGGCTTTACCTCTGATTCTTAGGAAGAGAGGCTTCAGGCAGAAACTCAAAATGTGGATTTCACACAAACCCTCTGTGAGATTTTGGGAATACCCAGAAGCTCTCTTTCAGGAATGTAAATTTGGATCATGGTCCCAGAGGGTGTGTGGGTGAAGGGAAATCTTCCCTCTTGAGTAGTGTGGCTTCAGCTGTGTGGTACTGGCAGAGGAAGAGGCAGGATGGGGCTGTGCACAAGAACTGATTCTATCATTGCGAGGAAAGGCAAGCACATGGTGGTGCACTGTGGGCAGGATTGGAGCAACCAAGGAGACAGAGCACTGGATGCAACATGGATGTGGAAGGTTCTGAGTTTTCCCAGAAGTCACTGAAAAGACCTTGGGGAGGCATGGCACTAAACTACAGAAATGAGTATTACAACTGTAATCAAGGCCAAATCTCTGATGCATTTCACAAGACAGGCACAAATTTACCTTTGGAGGGTAGAGATTGGGATGGGTGTGGGATGTGGAGGAAATCAAGGAAGAGAAATATGTGGGTTATTGGAACTTGGCTGGGAAGTGAGGTCAGGGTGATTAGGGGATACTAAACATGGGCAGGAGGAGAGTGAGGTAAGAACAGAGAGGTTAGTTGTAGGTTGTTCTGGAATAAAGTAATATAAATTTGTATCATGATTCTAGAGGGTATACGGGTGAAGGGGAGTCTTCCCTTTTGAGTGGTGTGTCTTCAGCTCAGAGTGTCACGGGTAGAGGGAGACATGGGATCTGGCTATGCATAGGAAATGGCTCTATCATCAGAAGGAGATACAAGCACATGATCTCAGATAGATGCAGTTGTTTTGATAAGCAGTGGGCATCACTTGAAGATTTGAGATCAGGTTAGTAGGGTGATCATAGCTCAGCTTTAAAAGATGAATTGGGAAGTGATATACTAGAATTTTTAGAGTGAGAAGAGTCTTGGAATATGAAGAAACTGGTCAGGAGTTGTTTTTGACAATATGTGGGTATCTCATTTAGCCCAGGACAGAGATTTCTGAGAATGGAAGTGCTAAGTAAATTGGTTCCATAAAGACTCAATATAGCATATCAACAAAAACATGACTCAATAATGCATTATGGTGCATAAGATGCATATGGGCTTAGGGGATGGAGGGAGGAGAGGTTAAAGAGGACAATGGACTATAAATCCCAGTGAGCAGGGAGAACTGGTCTTATAGGTATAATTGAGTGAGGATACTAGAATGATGGAATTTTTTGTGATTAGATAGTTCACTCTTTGGGGGTGAAACAATTTCTGGTGAACACAAGGTCTCTGGGTAGAGAAGTTCTTTGCAGTTGAGAAAGTCAGAGTGTTTGGAACCCTCAGGATAGTGGCAGAACTTGGTGAGCATCTCAAAGATATCAGCAAATGGGAAACGATATCCATGAGGGCAGTAGGTGACAAAGCTGATGAGGACTGAGCATGCTGCAGGGAAAGGGACTTGGGGTTGTTTTTTAAGAGGGTGAAATAATGGTCTGGGAGCTGGAGGTAAGAGGATTTGGGGCCTGACTTTGAATTCTGCATGCCTTCCAGTTTTGAATGATGTGAGTAACAGGAACACCCACTTGAGATGGTTGCAAGAGAATTAGGATTTGGGCACAACCACATTAAGATCAGGGAGTAGGAAGACCCTCAGTGAAGACATTAAGAGTGTAAGGTAATTTGTTAATCAAGGAATCGAGACTCTAGAGAGCATAGGGCAAGGGCTTTGGAGAAATGTGATGCTAGCACTTGGATCAGGAAGGAAGAAACACCAAGCTATTTAGGAATCAGGAAAAAGAAAAGGACGATCATTAGTAGGACCTCAGTTGGAGAAGAGAGTCATGTGGCTGTTTGCCAATGTAAGAGGTCCCAGCAGTTTTCTAGTTTGAGTGGTGAGGTGCTGCCTGGCCCCACAGGATGAATGTGAGGCCGGGTCTCTGGGTGGTGATAGCACGAAGGAGCTCTTCTATGTGTAGGTGTGATCTGTGTGCAGAGACAAGGCTGGGTGGGTGTCCCATGCTCTGAGCTTTTGAGGCTACACACCAGAGATGTAGGGCTGGGTTCCGACAGGAAAGTTTTGCTAAAAAAAAAAACTTGTGTCACCTCTATGCATAAAACCCTTCACATGGCACCACATCCTCTTCATCCTACAGTGAAATTGCTTTAACACAGTTTACAGGACCCTCAAACATCTGGCTCCAGCCTCCCTCTCCAGACTTCTGCCCCTTCCTTAACAAATCATGTTCCAATTATCCAGAGATGCTTATAATTTCCTGAACATTCTTTGCAGCTCCTGACTAGAATTCTTTGTTTCCTACACACCTTTCCCTCTCCTCTACACAGCAATAGTCCTACAGCCTTCACTTTGAAGATTTAGCTTAAAGAATCTCCTTCACCAGGAGGCTTCTCTGGACCACCTTATATTGGACTACATGCCTCATCTCTCATAGAACCTCCATCCTTATTAACACCCTCTTCTATCAATACCCTCTTATTATCTTTGTCAAACTTAACTCTCTGTATTAAATGTGCCACATAATGTGATCTCCTTTACGCAGAAATTCTCCACCAACAGCACTTGAGTCTGAGAAACTTTTGAGCAAGACTCGTGTCTTATTCACCATCATGTTCTCAATATCTTGCACGATACCCGGCACATAGAAAACTCTCAGTATGTATTCAGAGAATGATGGACATAACAGAAACTGAATTAGGTCAGTGTTGTGGGGGAATGAAATGAAGAATGGATTCTAGGGACATTTGGTAGAGAACTAAGAGTTAACAAATGTATTAATGTGTAAGTATGCACATTTGTGAGTTCAGTGGAGAAAAGAAGGACTCAAAGCCAGTGACCTGTTACCCATGAGTAATATTTACTTATCTTTACTCAATCGCCCCAGAAAACCTGAGCGTTATCCTCAGGATAGGAAGCAGCTGGCGAGGTTGTAATGGAAGAACCATCACTGGATATTTATCCTCTTTCCTGTAGGCATTTAGTAGAAGAGAATTACTGTTATTATTATTGGTATTATTCTCCTTAATACATGAATGCCATAGATTTGTTTAGACTTAATTTATTTAACATAAAGCGGAAGAATGTCTATTACCTCCTCTCAATCTCCCAACACTTTTCTGAAGCGAGTAAAGTACACATTATTCCCATTTTGCAGATGAGAATTAGGGTGTGGTGCTTACAATCTCAACAGGGGCGAAATAAGCATCAGAGTGCTTCTTCTAGCTTCCATCTGCAGCTGTTTGCACAGAACTGCTCTGCTACCTCTGAGGGTGAGAAACACACACTAAACAAGAGATTGTAGTTGGTTTCCACTTCATTGTAGTTTTTAACAACATACGGGGGTTGGAAGTTAGACCTATTTTCTGTGGTTCTCAGGTCTTTGCAGCCCTTTTCATAGAAAGAAGTTGCTCTGGCAATCAGCTACTATGTTGGCATGTGGCTATTTGTAACTTCAAGGTTACAATTTGGCCAATAGCTTCAACATTTCATCCTCGAGTTCTTTCAGACCCTTGGGTGGGTGTCATGTATTCCTGGTGATTTATTTATTTCTAAATTTGCCAATTTTGTGTAAAGCATCTGTTTTTTACTGCATTTTTATTTCCCCCTAATTTCTATGTTCCAAATGACAATTGGGAGCTAAGAAATTCTTCAGAGTATTTCAGATTACATACTTTCTAAGTAAGGTTGGGGTTTATGTAGACCAAGTCTGAATTAACATTGACCAAAGATGCAAAATATTCATCTGTTGTGGTTTATATCCAGATGGGAAGTGGGGTGAAATATTCCTCTACTGTATCAAGGGTTGTGGTTAGGGTTGAGGGTTGATTAGAAATAATAGCAATCTTTTAGTCATGAGTGATACTTACTCCTCTTTATTTATCAGCCTTGGAAAATCTATTATCCCCAACTTTCTATTGAAACTATTATGAAAAAGTCAACAAAGAATTTCCTGAATATCAAACCCAAATGGTTGGCATCTCTTTTGTTCTTCTGGAATTTTCTGTGACACCTGTCACATTTTCAGGCCATAATCCTAGGATTATTTATCTTTGATTTTTCTTTCTCTTTTATTTCCCTAATGATGATCACGTGGTTGTTCTTTTATTAACTTTTCAATGGTGAGTTGCAGTGATTGATTTTTTTAATGTTAAATCAATGTCACATTCCAAGGATAAATTCTACTAGGTCATGACATATTATCCTTTCTATAGTTTCTTGATTCCTTAAGATATTGTTTAGGAATGTAGGATCTATGTAAATGAGGGATATTAGTTGGGAGTTTTGTTCTCTGACAATGTCTTTGTTTTGGTATAAGGAAAATATTGGTCTTGTAGGCTGACTTGAGAAGTATTTTCTCCTCTGTAATTTTTTGGAGGAATTTGTATAGAATAGGTATTATTTCCTCTAAAGTTTGTTAGAATCTATCAGTGGAACTATCTGGACCTAGAGTTTGCTTTGTGGGAAGGTTTTCAAGTATAAGCTTAATTTCTTTAATAGAAATAAATCTATTCAGGTTACATAATCTTGAGTGAGAATTATAGTTTGTGTCTTTCAAGAGATTTGTTCACTTTAAGTTTTCTAATTTATAAGCACAAAGTTGTTCATAATATTCCCTTATTATACTTTTAATATCTGTACAACCTGTAATGATGTCAACTCTTACACCCACTACTGATAATTAGTGTTTTCTTGCTGTTGTGTTTCCTGATCAGTGTTGCTAGAGGTTTATCAATTTTATTGATCTTTTCAAAGAAGCAGCTTTTGGTTTCATTGCTTTTACCTGTTGTTTTCTTGTTTTCTGTTTCATTAATTTCCATTTTGATCTTTATTATTTCCTTTCTTCTGCTTACTTTGGGCTTAATTTGCTCTTATTAGCAGCATCCCACAAATTCAATATATGTATTTTCATTTTCATTCAGTTCAAAATAGTGTTCTAATTTTCCTTTTGATCTCTCATTTGACCACGAGATATTTAGAACTGTGTTATTTAGTATCTGAATGTTTATGGATATTTTCCATATATCTTTCTGTTATTGATTTATAATTTAATTCCATTATGGTCAGAGAACATATTTTGTATAACTTGAATCTTTTAACATTTAATAAGACTTTGGTTTATAGCCCCCAATGCTTTCGTAAATTCAATGGGATTCACCTTTGGGGGATCACATTTGCGATGGTCAATCAGCAATACCCTTGATAGCAATTTACAGCTTTTCAGTGGGCAACACCCAAATGGGCTGCTCCTCATAAAACTCCCTTGCTTCCTCTTTTTGTCTTCCCAACCCCTTATGTCCCTTGATGCACACAGCAAGCATGAAGTTCACTCACCTTATCTGATAGAATGAGAGGGAGGAGTGTGGAATTAGGCTAAATAAAGCCAGGAGAGAGGGAAGGAGGGCAAATTAAGCAGTAATCCAAGGAAGGCTGAGCTGGGACTATAACGAGATATTTTATTTTTTGGCTCATAAACTGACTCTAAAGGCAATTCCAAAAATGTTTTGAGCAATGAAAGCATTACTGTATGAAAAGTGTAGCCTTGGAGATTTCTTTGAATGACAACACTCATTTGGATGTATGAGTTCCTGAGTGCTTTAGAAAAAATTAATCATTATTTTTAGTTAGATATGTAACTATTTTTGTGAACATTTCCAACTCAGTGCAGTGCGAGCATCAAACAATTTTTCTTTCTCTGATCGCTGCCTTCAACCATATTTTGTCAGCTCTAGCTTTACTGTCTTCTAATAGTATCATGAACGTTTTATCAGAGCTTTCTAGTCACCTGCAGTTATTAAGTCCAGTAACAACCTTATCTCATGTTTTAGCCCACTTCTGGGATTGACTGTGGCTACTGATCTGCAGTGAAGAAAAAGCAATGTTTCTCCCCTTTCCTCTTCTCTTCTGTATTCTTTTTATCTTTCAGCATGTTGCGAAGAGGATCAGAGATTAACAAAGGGACAAGTATCTCAAATTCAGCTGTTGCCAAGTAAGGTGCTGTGTGTGTATGGAAGACAGGGTCCCAGTAAATCTTTCACAGGAATTGGATACAGGGCCTGTATAAAGGGCAGACTGGCTTCCCAGGTGAACATTTGCTTATGCAGTGGTCTTGATGAACTGCACTTGCTGTAGAATCAGCCTGGATGATTCACAGGGTTTTCCTTTTGTCTGCCAAAATCACTCACATTTTTGATACGAAAAACAGTGAATGTTTAGTCAACTGATCTACTACCCCTCTCTCTGCCTTGCTGTCTTCCTTCCATTCATTTTTCATTGGCTCAAATAGGCATCATATCCATTACCCAAGCAAATACTCAATAGGGGAAGAGAGGCTGTTGTCCATTTTTGCTGCCCTTACGTTTACCTTCGAGGATGATAAGGACCTAAGTTGGTGGGAAGGATAAAAAATCATTGTACTCCCTCTAATTCCTGTTGTGGTAACAACACCTCCTAAATCTCAGGAGTTTAAAAAAACAAAGAAAAAATTCTTGTTTAAGTTACTTCTCTATCACTAGTTGGTAGGGAGGCTGTATTCATTATTGCTCACATAGAAGCCACCATTTGAATGGTGACAGATGGCACTGGCCTAGAAGTGACACATGGCCTACCACTAGTCACATGGTCCTGATATAACAGAAGGGTTGAGACATCCTACCAACCCTACTATGTGCCCAAAAGAGAAAAAAAAAGTACTTGATTGATAGCACTAATGATTACCATATGTAGTCTCCATTCCATGCCTCCAGTGCAGTGGTTCTCTCTCTCTCTCTCTCTCTCTCTCTGTCTCTTTTCTCCTCTCCTCTCACACTTTCTCAGTCTTCTGCTTATATAGACAGTTGAGAGGTAGCGGTGGCAGGAAAGCAGCTGAGACGATGGTTGAGAGGCAGAATCTTATTCCACATATTGTTACACACGCATTCATGCCACACACATTCATATGCCTATGAATCACACCTCAGCAAAGCAAAGTTCAAGACTAGTGCAGGGATGGAAAACCTTGGGTTTGTAGATTCATAATCCAGCTCAACACCAATGATTACATCAAGTAAGTTCATTAAAGAACTATTTGTTATGCAGGCTGTGTTTATGGATCCAAAAATATAGTCATATGGCCTGAAAAATTCAAATGTACTTCTGTGAGCAATGGAATGAAATAAAGAACCCAACTGTTTCACACAATCCTTGGGTTTACAGTGTCTCAGACTCCAGCCAATAAGAGGAGATACAGTTGAAAAGATCACTAGGTAGGGGCATTCTCATTTAGACTCTGTTGATATTTTAAATTGCTACTTCCATGGGAGATACCAAATCCACAAGAGAGACAGAAGCTGGTCAGGGCTCTGGGTTCTATTGATAGAACTTTTATATAAGCAAAAAATGACAGATACCAGGATTCCATACTACAGTTCTACAATCCTATAAATATCTCTTTCTTCTTCTGGAAAGTGTGTCTGACCAAAACATATGAAGCAATGTGACAGGCTAGTAAAAGAGAATAGAGGTTTAAATGTCGGCTGAAACAATGTTCATTTCCTTAAAAAAATCATTTGCACAGCTCTTCAAGCCGCCAAATGGAACCTCTTGCGGTTTGAAGTTCATCCAGAAAACCCTTTTACAAAATATTTGCTGAAACACTGTAATGTAGGAATAGTAAGGGATTAAGGCTTGTTTGCTTTCTCCTCCCCCACACCTATCTTTCCTGAGCTGACTTCGGCAGCCCAGAATCTTAAATCCGTGTGTCTGAGACCCAGATTCCAAAACCAGCATATTGCTTCCCACCACCACTAAAAACTAAAATATTACTGAAATGTCTCACTTCTAACTAAAATCTGCCTAACTGAGCAGACCAATGGTCTTTCATACAATTCTACCAGCCTCCAAACACCTCCAGTAGATCCCCTTTTTAAGAAATTGTAAATTGATAATTTACATTTGCATGAATTTATGGGGTACAAAGTGATGTTATGATTTATGAATACAATGTAGAATAATTAAATCAAACTAGTTGACTTACCCATCACCTCAGATACTTAACATTTTGTGTGGTGTGAACATTTGAAATTTACTAAAAATTTTGAAATGTTTAATACTCTATTATTAACTGTATTCACTGTGCTGTGCAATAGAACTAAAAAAAAAAATTCCTCCTGAGATTTTGTATCCTTTGACCACCATCTCCTTATGCTCCCACCCTCCAGCCTGTGTAACTGCCATTCTCCTTTCTCATTGTATGAGCTCAGTTGTTTTAGATTCACATAAGTACATGCAGTATTCATCTTTCTGTGCCTGGCTTATTTTAGCATAATGTTCTCCAACTCCACCCATGTTGTGGCAAATGAAAGAATTTCCTTTTTTAAGGCTAAGTAGTATTCCATGGTGTATGTATATACTACCACATTTTCTTTATGCATTCATCTGTTGATGGACACTTAGGCTCATTCCATAACTTGGCTATTGTAAACAGTGCTGCAATGAATGTGGAAATGCAGACATTTCTTTGACAAACTGATTTCAACTCTTTTGGGTAAATACCCAGAAGTGAGATAGCTAGATCATATGGTAATTCTGTTTTTAGTTTTTTGAGAACGTTCTATACGTTTTTTCATAATGGCTCTACTAATTTACATTTCCCTCAGGTGTTCCCTTTTCTCCACATCCTTGCTAATCCTTATTAACTCCACCTGGTTGTGGGAGGGACCAGGTGGAGCTCATTGAATCACGGGGGCAGTTTCTCCCATCCTGTTCTCCAGATAGTGAGTTAGTTTTCACAGATCTGATGGTTTCATAAGGGGCTTCCCCCTTCGCTGGGCACTCATTCTTCCGCTTCCTGCCACCATGAGAAGAAGGATGTGTTTGCTTCCCCTTCCACCATAATTTTAAGTTTCCTGAAGCCTCCCCAGCTCTGCAGAACTGTAAGCCAATTAAATCTCTTTTCTTTATAAATTACCCAGTGTCAGTTATTTCTTCATAGCAGTGTCAGAACGGACTAATACAAGGTCCTTGCCCATTTTTAAGTTGAATTTTAAAAATTCTTTGTTTTTGCTATTGTATTATTTGAGCTCTTTTTATCATTTTGGATATTAGCTCTTTTCCAGTTGTATGGGTTACAAATACTTTCTCCCAATCTGTAGGTGTCCTTTGCACCCTGTTATTTCCTTTGCTGTACAGAGGGTTTTTCATTTGATGTAATCCCATTTGTCAATTTGTGCTTTTGAATACATCTCCTTTTGGACCTGTATGAAATTTTTTTTACATATGTAATCTAGGAACAGACTTGCTAGGTTTTAAAATGTGTGCATTTAGTATGTGTAAGTAGTGGAAGGCTATTTCCCCTGATAATGGCATTAGCCTGTATTACGATGAGCAATGCGTGGGAATTCCAATATAACTAATTCCTTCCCCCAACAATTGGCATTATCCAGTTTTCTAATTCTTGCCAGTCCAATTGGTATAGAGTGAAATCTTAATGTTGCTTTCATTTGCATTTTTTCTGACTGTTTATGAGTTTGAGTGTCTCTTGATATGCTTCTCAGGTTTTGGATTTCCTCTTCTAGGAATTATCTGTTTATATTAGTTGCCCATTTTTCTAATAGAGATGCTCTCCTCTTGATGTTAATTTGCAGTTCTTCCATATTCTAGATATTAATTCCTTGTAGTTCTAAACATTGAAAATATCTGTCTTCTAACTGACTTCTTGGTGTTTAATGCACAGAAATACTACATTTTGCTGCTATAAACTTCATTGAGTTATTGTTTTAGGATTAACACTTAAAATTTTTAGGAAGTTCTACATTCCTACATTACAAAGATATTCTATATTTCTTCTGTGTGGTGTTAATTAGAGATTCAGTTGTTTTTCTCTACTGAATCAGTTTCTGCCAAAATGGCGAATTCTTTCCTCATTGATTTACAGTACTACTTTCTTGTACATTCTCCTATAATGTCATAGATCTCTGATAGTTTCTTTGGTCTATATACCTGTTTTTATATTAATACCACAGGGAATTTTAAAAATCTATTTTTTAACAATATTTTGCAGGGCAAGTCTGTTCCATTTAGTCTTTTGCTTTAATCATGACTTTATCTATTGGTACTTTTTTTCCATCTACATGTTAAAGTATGCCTATCATGTTTCACAGAAATTTGACTTAAGATTTTAATTCAGTTGCCTTAATTTACCTATTAATTTATAGATAATCAACACGTTTAGACTATTCCTCTATCCAAAGGCATGAACCTTCTTAATTTATGACATCTGTGTTATTCTCTTCTATGTTCTTTATTAGAGTTTTACATTTTCTTTACAGAGGTCCTGTGTACTTTTGGTGAGGTTAATTTCTAGATACTTTGTAGTATTGAGTTTGTTGATATTGTGATTGGTATTTTCCTTTTTTCAAAATAACATTTTCTTGTTGAGTTTTGATAGCGCAGAGAAATTATTTTTATTTTTAAGGTCAATCTTGTATCTGGCAATTGTGTTGGTTCTTCTAGACAGATGATCATATCTACCTAGAAGACAATTTAATCACTGGCTTTCCAATCTTTATCTTTCTTTTCTTTTACTTCGCTTGTAACATTGATCTCCTGTACTAAGTTAAAAATAGTAGTGAAGATGGAATGCATCATCCTTCATAGGTGTGAAACCTTATCAGCTGTTCCTTCTGTACCAATTGCTATTATAATATATGATGTAATTCATTTATATGCATTTTAACAAATTATATACAATTACTATATACTTTTTCTTTATCCTGAGTGTAGTAAATTATGTCATTAGATTTTTGATACATTTCTTGATAACACCCCTTGAGCTTGTTACACAAACCCACCCACACATCATTGTCAATTCTATTTTCTACTATTTTGTTTAGTATATTTTCATCTAAATTAATAACTGAAATGGCTCTAAAATTTTCCCCTCTTACGCTGTGTTTATCTGGTTTTTAGAATCAAGATTATATTTTTCTCATAAAATAATCTTAGCAGCTTTCACCTCTTTTTCTATTTTTAGAAACAACGTTTAAAATTGGAATTCATCATTCCTTGAAAATTTCATAGAACTCTCCTATAAACTATCTGGCTAGTTTTGGGGCAGGAAAGTCATTGAATTTCCTTTCTAGCTCTTCTAAATATTTGTTGTTTTCTTTAAAGTTTCAAAATCTTTTTTTTTTTTTGTCTTTAAAAATTGTTTTAGGCTTTTGTTTGTTTTATCAACGTTTTCAAATATATTAATTAACAGCTATTTCCTTCCTTCCTTCCTTCCTTTATTGGGAGGGCATGTAATTTTTCTCTTGTATGAAAATCAGTCTTGTCAGATGGCTTTTATATTTTATTTTTAGTAGGAAGCAAACAAAACCTCTTGAGTTGTTAACCTTCTGTTACTGTTACGTTCTCTGTTTCCTTGATTTCTGCTCTTACCGTTAATATTTCCCTACTTTCTATTTCTTTGTGCTTGCTTTAAGACTCTTTCCCCCCAATTTTTTAGTTGCATGCTTAATTTATTTCTAACTTTTCCATTTCCTGATAATTTATTTAAAACTCTAACTTTTTCCTCTAGGCATGGCTTTACTAATCTCCCATAGATTTTGTGGTATTTTAATTATCATTCGGTCCTGAATATTTCTAAATTGCCTCTTATTTCCTGTTTAACCCAAGAACTGTTTAATAAAATGTGGTTTCATTTCCAAATATGCTATTTAAATTATCTTTTTGTAGATAATTTCTAATTCTGTTTGATAATTGTTGAAGAACACAGTCTGTTTGATATTGTTCTTTAGTAATTTACTGAGATTGCTTTAATGATCTAATATGTGGTCTACTTTTGTTAATGAGGATGAGCTAAAAGTTATATTCTCTGTTGGGGCATACTTACCATGCGTACTCTTTATATACTTGCTAGAGTTTGATAATTGTTATTTAGGATTTTGATATCTCTGTTATTTTCTTATGCTTGAAATACTCATTTCTAATAAATCTACCAAAACCAGACATTTTTATTAATATATTTCTTCCTGCAATTTAGATAACTATTGCTTTGTACACTTGAAGCTGTATTAGATGCATGTATGTTGGCTCTACCATCTATTTTTTTTCTTTCCCCTTTTATGAATAGGTGATGTTCTTATTTGTTCCTTTTCAATTTTCTTAGCTTTAAAACCAATCTTAGATATTAAGATCACTATCAAGCTTTCATTTGGTTCATGTTTCACTAGTTTATCTTTTCCACCCTATTTCTAAACTTTCTGTGTGTTTTTAAGTATGCATCTTGTAATCAATATATTGTTGGATTAAAACAATTAGAAAGTTTCTATCTTGTAATTAATGAGTTTATTTTATATTCAAATGACTATTACGTTAGAACTTAGTTCTATTATTATCTTTTTTATTTTTTCCATTTACTATATTTTTCTTTTTAAATTTTTTATTCCTGCTTTTCCTTGGATATATTCATAGTCTTCTAATTCTAATATTAATTTTGTAGTGGCTGCTCTTAAGAGTCATATTTGTATTCTTTATGATTTTTAAAGTCAGCCTTTCTTCTTCCTTCTCTCTCGCCTGTCCTTCCTTCCTTCTCTCTTTTTCTAACTCTCTCTTTGTTCTCACAAAACAAATATACTGGCAAACTCTTCTCTCTTAGTATCTTCACTTCTCTACCTCTTATCATGTTGATTTTTCTTAGAATTTTAGTTTTTGATTATTATGGATGTTTTTCCCTTTTCTTGTCTTAGCTTTCTTTTTTCTTTTCTTTTCTTTTCTTTTTTTTTTAAATTATAGTTTAAGTTCTGGGATACATGTGCAGAACGTGAAGGTTTGTTACATAGATATACATGTGCCATGGTGGTTTGCTGAACCCATCAACCCATTACCTAGCTTTTAAGCCCTGCATGCATTAGGTATTTGTCCTAATGCTATCCCTCCCCTTGCCCCCGACCTCCACAACAGGCTCTGGTGTGTGATGTTCCCTCCCTGTGTCCACGTGTTCTCATTGTTCAACTCCCACTTATGAGTGAGAACATGCAGTATTTGGTTTTCTGTTCCTGTGTTAGTTTGCTGAGAATGATGGTTTCCAGCTTCATCCATGTCCCTGCAAAGGACATGAACTCATTCTTTTTTTGTGGTTGCATAGTTTTCCATGGTATAGATGTGCCACATTTTCTTTATCCAGTCTATCACTGATGGGCATTTGGGTTGGTTCCATGTCTTTGCTATTGTAAATAGTGCTGCAATAAACATACATGTGCACGTGTCTTTATAGTAGAATGGTTTATAATCCTTTGGGTGTGTATATATATATCTAGTAATGGGATTACTGGGTCAAATGGTATTTCTGGTTCTAGATTCTTGAGGAATTGCCACACTGTCTTCCACAATGGTTGAATTAATTGACACGTCTCAAAAGCTCTCTCTTTTCATTAAAAAATCATACTAGAATACTTTATCAACTTTGATTTCCATATCACTTGCAGTATCTCCTAGATTTATTTCTCTTATTATTCGAGCACTTCTTCCAAATGTGTCTTTGCTGTGGGTCTTTTTTATTTTTTATTTTGGCGAGCCTCTAGGGCATTATATATGTTAGAATATTTTATTATGTCCTCACATTTAAATGACAATTTAATATACTTAATTATAGGTTCAAAGTTCTTTTCCTTCAATGCTTTAAAAATACTTCCTCATTGTCTTCTTTTGTCTAATGTTGCCATCGAAAAGTCTAATGTCAATCTGATTCTTGTTCTTACTAAATGATTTATTCATTCTAGAAGCTTTAACATTTATTTTTTTTCTGTTATGCCTACAGTTCTATATGTGGCATCAAGGGGTGTGTGTGTGTGTGTGTGTGTGTGTGTGTGTGTGTGTGTTTTATGCTTATCTCTTCTGTTTAATACTGTGTGGAGGTTCTTTTGATCTTAGGTTAATTAATGATTCTGAGAACTTTCTGCCCATATTTTTTCACATCTTTCTCTTACTTTTTCTATCACATTTGAGGATTCCTGTTGTCTGATGGTGACACTTATTTTTAATCCTTTATATTTGCTATCTTTTTTCTTTTCTGTGGTTTTTCTTTTTTTTTCTTAAGACAGAGTCTCACTCTGTCACCCAGACTGAAGTACAGAGTACAGTGATCATAGCTCACTATAGTCGTGAACTCCTGGGCTCAAGCAATCCTCCCACCACAGCCTCCTGAGTGCTGGGACTACAGATGTGCACCAACACACTCAGCTAATTTTTAATTTTTTAAAATTTTTAGTAGTGTCAGGGGTGTCTCACTGTTGCCCTGCCTAGTCTCAAATGCCTGGCCTCAAGTGATCCTGCTACCTCAGCCTTCAACA
Source organism: Colobus angolensis palliatus (assembly GCF_000951035.1). NCBI lineage: Eukaryota > Metazoa > Chordata > Mammalia > Primates > Cercopithecidae > Colobus > Colobus angolensis. The sequence goes on along the minus strand of NW_012119487.1, from coordinate 8,283,493 downwards.
ATATTAGGAATTTTAAGTTCAGGTGTACAAGTGCACATTTGTTACGTAGGTAAACTTGTGTCATGGGAGTTTGTTGTACAGATTATCTGATCACGTAGGCATGTAGCCTAGTATCCATTAGTTATTTTTCCTGATCCTCTCCTTCCTTCCACTCTCCATCTTCTGAAAGACCCCAGTGTGTGTTTTCCTGTATGTCCATGTGTTCTCATAATTTAGGTCCCACTTATAAGTGAGAAGATGTGGTATTTGGTTTTCTGTTCCTGTGTTAGTTTGCTAAGGATAGTGGCCTCCAGCTTCATCTGTGTCCCTGTAAAGGACATGAGTCCATCCTTTTTAATGGCTGCATAGTATTCCATGGTGTATACAAACCACATTTTCTTTATACAGTCTATCATTGATTTCTTTATACAGTCTATCATTTAGGTTGATTGCATGTCTTTGCTATTGTGAATAGTGCTGCAATGAACACATGCATGCATATGTCTTTGTAATAGAATGATTTATATTCCTTCAGGTATATACCCATTAATGGGATTGCTGAGTTAAATGGTATTTCTGTCTTTAGGTCTTTGAGGAATCTCCACACTGTCTCCTACAATGGCTGAACTGATTTACAATCTCACTAACAATGAATAAGCATTACTTTTGCTCCACAATTTCACCAGCATCTGTAGTTTTTTGACTTTTTAATAATAGCCATCTGACTGGTGTTAGATGGTATCTCATTGTGGTTTTGATTTGCATTTCTCTAATGATCAGTGATGTTGAGCTTTTTTTCATATGCTTATTGGCCCCATGTAAGTCTTCTTTTGAAAAGAATCTCTTCATGTCCTTTGCCCACTTTTTGATTTTTTTTTTTCTTGTAAATTTGTTTAAATTCTTTGTAAATTCTGGATGTTAGACCTTTGTCAGATGGGTAGATTGCAAAAATTTTCTCCCATTCTTTAGGTTGCCTGTTTGCTCTGATAATTTCTTTTGCTGTGCAGAAACTATTTAGTTTAATTAGATCCATTTGTCAATTTTAGCTTTTGTTGCAATTGCTTTTGGTGTCTTCATCATGAAATCTTTGCCCACGTCTCTGAATGGTGTTCCCTAGGTTGTATTCCAGGGTTTTTACAGTTTTGAGTTTTACATTTAGTTCTTCATCCGTCTCGAGTTAATTTTTGTATATGGTGTAAAGAAGGGGTCCAGTTTCAATCTTCTGCATGTAGCTAGCCAGTTATCCTTTCACCATTATTGAACAGGGAATACTTTCCCCTTTGCCTGTTTTTGTCAGGCTTGTTGAAGATCAGATAGTTGTAGGTGTGTGGTCTTGTTTCTGGGTCCTCTATTCTGTTCCATTGGTCTGCGTGTCTATTTTTGTACCAGTATCATGCTGTTTTGTTTACTGTAGCCCTGTAGTATAGTTTGAAGTTGAGTAGTGTAATGCCTCCGGTTTTGTGCTTTTTGCTTAAGATTGCTTTGGCTATTTGGGCTCCTTTATAGTTCTATGTGAATTATAAAATAGTTTTCTCTAGTTCTATGAAGAATGTCAATGGTAGTTAAATAGGAATAGCATTGAATCTGTAATTTGCTTTGGGCAGTACGGCCATTTTCACAATATTGATTCTTCTTATCTATGAGCATGGAATTTTTTTGTGTGTGTCATCTGTGATTTTTTTGCATGATATTTTGTAGTTCTCCTTAAAGACCCCGTTCATCTCCTTTGTTAGCTTTATTCCTAGGTGTTTTATTCTTTTGGTGGCAATTGTTTATGGGAGTTCATTCCTGGTTTGGCTCTTGGCTTGACTGTTGTTGGTGTATAGGAATGCTAGTGATTTTTGCACGTTGATTTTGTATCCTGAGATTTTGCTGAAGTTATTTATTAGCTTAAGAAGATTTTGAGCTGAGACTATGAAGTTTTCTAGATATGTGATCATGTCATCTGCAAACAGTGATAGTTTGGCTTCCTCTCTTTCTATTTGGATGCCCTTTATTACTTTCTCTTGCCTGATTTCCCTGGCCAGAACTTCCAATACTATGTTGAACAGGAGTGTTGAGAGAGGGCATCCTTGTATTATGCCAGCTTTCAAGCGGAATGCTTCCAGCATTTGCCCATTCAGTATGATATTGGCTGTGGGTTTGTCATATATGGTTCTTATCACTTTGAGGTATGTTTCTCAATACCCAGTTTAATGAGAGTGTTTAACATGAAGGAGCGTTGAATTTTATAAAAAGCTTTTTTTTTTTTGCTTTGATTTAGATAATCATGTGGTTTTTGTTTTTAGTTCTGTTTATGTGATTAAACACATTTATTGATTTGTTGAACACACTTGTATCCTGGAGATGAAGCCTACTTGATTGTGGTGAATTAGCTTTCTGATGTGCTGCTGGATTCAGTTTGCAAGTAGGACTTTTTGAGAGAATTTCTTAGTCTTTATTTCTAATTTGATTGTTTTGTGGTCCAAGAGACTGTTTGTTATGATTTCAGTTCTCTTATATTTGCTGTGGAGTGTTTTACTTCCGATTATGTGATTGATTTTAGAGTAAGTGCCATGTGTCAGTGAGAAGAATGTATATTCTATATACAATTGTTTTTGAGTAGACAGTTCTGTAGATATCTATGAGGCCCATTTGATCAGGCCATGAATATCTTTGTTAATTTTCTGTCTCAAAGATCTGTCTAATATTGTCAGTGGGGTGTTAAAGTCTCTCACTGTTATTGTGTGGGAGTCTGTATCTTTGAATGTCTTAGAAAACTTGCTTTATGAATTTGGGTACATATATATTTAGGATGGTTAGATCTTCTTGTTGAATTGAACCCTTTACCATTATGTAATACCCTTCTTTGTCTCTTATGATCTTGTTGGTTTAAAGTCTATTTTGTCAGCAACTAGGATTGCAACCCCTGCTTTTTTCTGTTCCCCATTTGCTTGGTAGATTTTCCTCTATCGCTTTATTTTGAGCTTATGTGTGTCACTGCATGTGAGATGGGTCTCTTGAAGACAGCATATCAATGAGTCTTGGTTCTTTATCAAGCTTGCAACTCTGTGTATTTTAATTGGGGCATTTAGCCCACCTACATTTAAGGTTAGTATTAATATGTGTGATTTTGATCCTGTCTTCATGATGTTAGCTGGTTATTTTGAAGACTTTTTATGCAGTTGATTTATAGTGTCACTGGTCTGTGTGCTTTAGTGTGTTTTTGTAGTGGTTGGTAACAATTTTCCCTTTCCATATTTAGTTCTTCCTTCAGGAGCTCTTGGAAGGCACATCTTGTGGTAACAAATGCACTCAGTATTTGCTTGTCAAAAAATGATCTTATTTCTCCTTCACTTATGGAGCTTAGTTTGGCCAGATATGAAATTCTGAGTTGGAATTTCCTTTAAGAATGTTGAATATTGGCCTCCAGTGTCTTCTGGCTTGTAATATTTCAGCTGAGAGGTCCTGTTAGTCTAATGGGCTTCCCTTTATAGATGACCTGGCCTTTCTCTGTAGCTGCCTTTAAAAATTTTTTTCTTTCATTTCCACCTCTGAGAATCTGATGATTATGTGTCTTGGAGATGATCTTCTCATAGAGTATCTTACTGGGGTTCTCTCTGTGCATTTTCTGAATTTGAATGTTAGCCTCTCCAGCTAGGCTGGGGAAGTTCTCATGGATGAGATCCTGAAATATGTTTTCCAAATTGGTTTTATTCTCCCCATCTCTTTCATGTATACCAGTCACAGATTCAGTCTTTTTACATAATCCCATATTTCTTGGAGGTTTTGTTCATTCTGTTTTATTCTTTTTTTCTCTACTCTTGTCTGTTTGTCTTATTTCAGAAAGGTAGTCTTCAGCTCTGAGATTCTTTCCTCTCTTGATCTATTCTGTTGTTAATACTTGTGATCACATTATAAAATTCTTGTTGTCTGTTTTCCAGCTTTATTGGGTCAGTTACATTCTCTAGACTGGCCATTTTGCCTATCAGCTCTTGCAATGTTTTATCATGATTTTTAGCTTCCTTGCACTGGGTTACCACATACCTCTTTAGCTCAGTGAACTTCATTCCTATTCATATTCTGAATTCTATTTCTGTCATTTCAGCCATCTCAGCCTCAGCCCAGTTCTGAACCCTTGCTGGAGAGGTGATGTGGTCATTTGGAGGAAAGGGGGCACTCTGGCTTTTTGAGTTTTCAGTGTTCTTGTGCTGATTCTTTCTCATCTTTGTAGGCTTATCTGCCTTCAATCTTTGAGGTTGCTAACCTTTGGATTTTTTTTTTTTTTAACAGTCTGGCCATTTTTCTGTCAGACTGCTGTGGTGTGCTAGAGGTCTGCTCCAATCTCTAGTTGCCTCAGATTTTTTAGTACCTGGAGGAATCACCAATGAAGTCTGCAAAACAGGAAAGATGGCAGCCTGCCTCTTCCTCTGGGAGCTCCATCCCAAGGAGGTGTAGACTTGTTGCTGGCCTGAAAACACCTATAGGAGGTGGTTGATGACCCCAGGAGGTCCCACCCAATCAGGAGGAATGAGACTGGGGACTCACTTATAAAAGTAGTCTGACCAAGATTTTGTATAGCAGCTTTGCTGTGCTCAGGGTCCACTTCAGCCCCTGGTCACTTTGGATGCCCTGAAACCCAAAGGTTGGAACAGCTAAGTCACCCAAAAAGCAAAGATGGTGGCCTGCCCCTCCTTCTGGGAGCTCTATCCCAGAGAGGCCTGAAATCTCTGTCAGCTGGAGGACACTGATGGGGGTAGCCAGAGACTCTGGTTGGGAGGCTCCACCTGGTGATGAGGAATGGGCTCAGGGACACACTTAAAAAAGTAATCTGGCAATGCTTTGTGGGACTTCTCTGCTGTCTGGGGTACCACTTCTACCCCTGGTTGGCTTGGATTCTCCAAAGCCTGAAGGCTAGAACTGCTAAGTTGCCCAAACACAAAAGATGGTGGCCCACCACTCACTCTCAGAGTTCTATGTCAGGGAGTTTTCAAATTTTTGGAGGCCAGAGAATACCGAAGGGTGTGGCAGGAGGCCCCAGTTAGGAGGTTCTGCCCAGTGAGGAGAAACAGGATCGGAGACCAGCTTAAAGAGGCAGTATGGCCACACTTTCATGGAGTAGCTGTGCTGTGCTGGGGTATGAAATAAAATGTGAAGACAAGATTAGAGAAAAAAGAAAAAAAAGGAATGAACAAAGAAATATGGGGCTATGTGAAAAGACCAAACCTATGTTTGATTGGTGTACCTGAAAGTGATGGGGAGAATGGAACCAAGTTGTAAAACACACTTCAGGATATTATCCAGGAGAACTTCCCCAACCTAGCAAGACAGTCCAACATCCAAATTCAGGAAATATAGAGAACACCATAAAGATACTTCTCGAGAAGAGCAACCCAAAGACACATAATCCGTCAGATTCACCAAGGTTGAAATGAAGGAAAAAATGTTAAGTGCAGCCAGAAAGAAAGGTCGGGTTACCCACAAAGGGAAGCCCATCAGACTAACAGTGGATCTCTCTGCAGAAAACCTACAAGCCAGAAGAGAGTGGGGGCCAATATTCAACATTCTTAAAGAGAAGAATTTTCAACCCAGAATTTCATATCCAGCCAAACGAAGTTTCATAAGTGAAGGAGAAATAAAATTCTTTACAGACAAGCAAATGCTGAGGGACTTTGTCACCACCAGGCCTGCCTTACAAGAGCTTCTGAAGGAAGCACTAAATATGGAAAGGAAAAACCAATACCAGCCACTGCAAAAACAAACCAAAATGAAAGACCATTGACACTATGAAGAAACTGCATCAACTAATGGGCAAAATAACCAGCTAACATCATAATGACAGGATCGAGTTCACGTGTAACAATATTAAACTTAAATGTAAATGGGCTAAATGCCCCAATTAAAAGACACAGACTGGCAAATTGGATGAAGAGTCAAGACCCATCAGTGTGCTGTATTTAGGGGACCCATCTCATGTGCAAAGACACACATAGGCTCAAAATAAAGGGATGCAGGAAGATCTACCAAGCAAATGGAAAGCAAAAAAAAAAAAAAAAA
>NW_012119487.1:8263230-8277428 GCF_000951035.1 Colobus angolensis palliatus | reverse complement strand
AAAAAAAAAGGCAGGAGTTGCAATCCTAGTCTCTGATAAAACAGACTTTAAATCAACAAAGATCAAAAAAGACAAGGCCATTACATAATGGTAAAGGGATCAATGCAACAAGAAGAGATATCCTAAATATATATGCACCCAATACAGGAGCACCCAGGTTCATAAAGCAAGTTCTTAGAGATGTACAAAGACACTTAGACTATCACACAATAATAGTGGGACACTTGAACACCACACTGTCAATATTAGATCAATGAGACAGAAAATTAACAAGGACATTCAGGACTTGAACTCAGCTCTGGACCAAGCAGACCTAATAGACATCTACAGAATTCTCCACCCCAAATCAATAGAAGATACATTCTTCTCAACACTACATAGCACTTATTCTAAAATTGACCACATAATTGGAGGTCAAACTCTTTAACAAATGCAAAAGAATGGAAATCATAACAGTCTCTCCGACCACAGTGCAATCAAATTAGAACTCAGGATTAAGAAACTCACTCAAAACTGCACAACTACATGGAAACTGAACAACCTGCTCCTGAATGACTACTGGGTACATAACAAAATGAAGGCAGAAATAAAGATGTTCTTTGAAACCAATGAGAACAAAGATACAACATACCAGAATCTCTGGGACACATTTGGAGCAGTATGTAGAGGGAAATTTATAGCACTAAATGCCCACAAAAGAAAGCAGGAAAGATCTAAAATTGTCACCCTAATATCACAATTAAAAGAACTAGAGAAGTAAGAGCAAACAAACTTAAAAGCTAGCAGAAGACAATAAATAACTAAGATCAGAGCAGAACTGAACAGAGACACTGAAAACCCTTCAAAAAATTAATGAATCCAGGAGCTGGTTTTTTGAAAAGATTAACAAAATAGACCACTAGCCAGCCATACTAATAAAGAAGAAAAGTGAGAAGAGTAAAATAGACACCATAAAAAATGATAAAGGGGAGATCACCACTGATCCCACAGAAATACAAAATAACATCAGAGAATACTATAAACACCTCTACATAAATAAACTAGAAAATCTAGAAGAAATGGATAAATTCCTGGACACATATATCTTCCTGAGATTAAAGCAAGAAGAAGTCAAATCCCTGAATAGACCAATAACAAGTTCTGAAATTGAGGCAGTAATTAATAGCCTACTAACCAAAAAAAAACCCAGGACCAGACGGAATCACAGCTGAATTCTACCAGAGGTACAAAGAGGAGCTGCTACCATTCCTTCTGAAACTATTCCAAACAATAGAAAAAGAGGGACTCCTCCCTAGTGCATTTTATGAGGCCAGCATCATCCTGATAGCAAAACCTGGCAGAGACACAACAATAACAACAATAACAACAGCAAAATTTCAGGCCAATATCCCTGATGAACATCAATGCAAAAGTCCTCAATAAAATACTGGCAAGCCGGCCAGGCATGGTGGCTCAAGCCTGTAATCCCAGTACTTTGGGAGGCCAAGGGGGGTGGATTACCTGAGGTCAGGAGTTTGAGACCAGTCGGGCTAATACAGTGAAACCCCGTCTCTACTAAAAATACAAAAATTAGCTGGGCATGGTGGTGGGTGCCTGTAGTTCCAGCTACTCACTCAGGAGGCTGAGGTAGGATAATTGCTTGAATTTGGGAGGTGGAGGTTGCAGTGAACCGAAATCTGCACCATTGCACTACAGCCTGGGCAAGAAAGCGAGACTTCATCTCAAAAACAAAAACAGAAACAGACAAAAAAAACCTGGCAACTGAATCTACCAGCACATTAAAAAGCTTATCCACCACAGTCAAGTCAGCTCATCCCTGGGATGTAAGGCTGGTTCAACACATGCAAATCAATAAATGTAATCCATTGCATAAACAGAGCCAATGACAAAAACCACGTGATTATCTCAATAGATCCTGTGGCATTTTTAATCTGATCTTTCAACTCATCAATTTGCCATTCAGCTGGATCCATCCTATTATTTACCTTATTTTTAAAAATTTCCATTATTAAATTTTTATTTCTAATACTTTATCATGTTTCTCTTTCATTTTTCTTTTTTTAATATTGATAGTATATCCTCAAAAGTATATTTGTTACACTTATTCTAAATTCTTGGTCTTTCTGTTTCAATAATCACGCTTTATGTATTTAAAGTTTGTTATTTTTCTTTGGAGGTAGTTTTATTCTTCAGGTACTTAAGTATTTGGCTGTGAGCTTTGATTTTCTTAAGGATATCAGCTCCTCTGTTAGGTAATGAGGAGACAAAGGTAAACACTAGCCTGTTGGTCCTGGCAAGTTGAAGGAGATCAAAGAGGGTATCTCTGAGGATGGAAAGCCCCAGGTGCCACAAATTCACAGTCAATTCTGTTTGCTATCATCCCTTCCCTTCCCCCACTGTCGATAGGAGTTTTAGGGGAGAGTTTCTTTTTAAGTTGTTATTTCATATTTCATGAGTTTCATGTCTTCGTCTGTCATTTTCTCCAAGTTCAGTTTGGGGAACCAGCAGTCTGTGTTAGTTCACCATTTTGTCCAAAACTGAAAAGTCTTTGGTTTTGATCATCACCTCCTAATATTTTATGAGGGTAGAGACTCAAATATCATCTCCTTGAAGTCCTGATGAATGGCAACATAAGTAATGATCCTTTCAAATATAAAGATCACAAGAGTTGATTTTTTTAAGAATTGTATTTGAAACATGAAACAGCTATCTCCAAGAAAAGAGAGCAAAGCTTTGTTTTTTTCCTTTTTGGACTCTGAGACAACAGTGTGGTCTCCTTTGGAGCTTAGGATCAGTCACAAGAAAACAAAAAACAGCAAAGCCAGAGAAATACCATATTAGTGTTTTGTATATTAAGAACTATGCATTCATTTTTACTTAATTTAACAAAAAAGCTTAGAGCAGTGAAATAAAAATCAAAAATATAGGAAAAGGTACACATAACCTAATTTCAAAATATAAAATAAGGTTGACAGATAAAATATAGTGTGCCCAGTTAAATTTGCATTTCAGATAAGCAACAAATAATTGTTTAGTATAATTATGTCCCAAGTAATATTTTTACTTTCCTTCCAGGGCACATATGCGCCTATGTAGCTTTTCCCTAGAGTAAGGCAGTTTGATCTTTAGATAAATCTGGCTTCAAAGTCCACCTCCATCTCTATTTTCTTTATTTTTTTATCTTGTGATTTCTTCTTTTTTTTTTTTTTAAATTATACTTTAAGTTCTGGGATACATGTACAGAGCATGCAGATTTGTTACACAGGTATACATGTGCCATGGTGGTTTGCTGCGCCCATCAACCCATCATCTAGGTTTTAAGCCCCACATACATTAGGTATTTGTCCTAATGCTATCCCTCCCCTTGCCCTCTGCCTCCCAACAGGCCCCGTGTGTGATGTTCCCCTCCCTGTGTCCTCGTTGTTCAACTCCCGCTTATGAGTGAGAATATGCGTTGTTTGGTTTTCTGTTCCTGTGTTAGTTTGCTGAGAATGATGATTTCCAGCTTCATCCATGTCCCTGCAAAGGACATGAACTCATTCTTTTTTTATGGCTGCATAGTATTCCACCGTGTATATGTGCCACATTTTCTTTATCCAGTCTATCATTTATAGGCATTTGGGTTGGTTCCAAGTCTTCGCTATTGTAAATAGTGCTACCATAAACATATATGTGCATGTGTCTTTATAGTAGAATGATTTAAAATCCTTTGGGTATATACCCAGTAATGGGATTGCTGGGTCAAATGGTATTTCTGGTTCTAGATCCTTGAGGAATTGCCACACTGTCTTCCACAATGGTTGAGTTAATTTACATTCCCACCAATAGTGTAAAAGCATTCATATTTCTCTGCATCCTTTCTTGTATCTGTTGTTGCCTGACTTTATAATGATTGCCATTCTAACTGGCATGAGATGATATCTCATTATGGTTTTGATTTGCATTTCTCTAATGACCAGTGATGTTGAACTTTTTTTCATATGTTTGTTGGCCACATAAATGTCTTCTTTTGAGACTTGTCTGTTTATATGCTTTGTCCACTTTTTGATGGGGTTGTTTTTATTTCTTGTAAATATGTTTAAGTTCCTTGTAGATTCTGGATATTAGACTTTTATCAGATGGATAGATTGCAAACATTTTCTCTCATTCTATAGGTTGCCTGTTCACTCTGATGATAGTTTTTTTTTTGCTATGCAGAAGCTCTTTAGTTTAATTAGATCCCATTTGTCAATCTTGGCTTTTGTTTCAATTGCTTTTGGTGTTTTAGTCATGAAGTCTTTGCCTATGCCTATGTCCTGAAAGGTATTGCCTAGATTTTCTTCTAGGGCTTTTATGGTTTTAGGTTTAACATTTAAGTTTTTAATCCATCTTGAGTTAATTTTTGTATAAGGAGTAAGGAAGGAGTCCAGTTTCAATTTTCTGCATATGGCTAGCCAGTTTTCCCAGCACCATTTATTAAATATGGACCCTTTCCCCATTGCTTGTTTTTGTTAGATTTGTCTAAGATTAGATGGTTGTAGATGTGTGGTATTATTTCTGAGTACTCTATTCTGTTCCATTGGTCTATATACCTGTTTTGGTACCAGTACCATGCTGTTTTGGTTACTGTAACCTTGTAGTATAGTTTGAAGTCAGGTAGCGTGATGTCTCCAGCTTTGTTCTTTTTGTTAAGATTGTCTTGGCTCTACAGGCTCTTTTTTGGTTCCATATGAAATTTAAAGTAGTTTTTTCTAGTTCTGTGAAGAAAGTTAATGGTAACTTGATTCCTATCTATGAGCATGGGTTTTTATTTTCCATTTGTTTGTGTCCTCCCTTATTTCCTTGAGCAGTGATTTGTAGTTCTCCTTGAAGAGGTCCTTCACCTCCCTTGTAAGTCATATTCCCAGGTATTTTATTTTCTTTGTAGCGATTGTGAATGGGAGTTAACTCATGATTTATGTCTCAGTCTGTTATTGATGTATAGGAATGCTTGTGATTTCTGCATATTGAGTTTGTATCCTGAGACATTGCTGAAGTTGCTTATCAGCATAAGGAATTTTTGGGCTGAGATGATGGAGTTTTCTAAATATACAATCATGTCATCTGCAAACAGAGACAATTTGACTTTCTCTATTCATATTTGAATACCCTTTCTTTCTTTCTCTTGCCTGATTGCCCTGGTTGGAACTTCCAATACTATGCTGAATAGGAGAGGTGAGAGAGGGCATCCTCCTTCTCTTGCCGGTTTTCAAAGGGAGTGCTTCCAGCTTTTGCCCATTCAGTATGATATTGGCTGTGGGTTTGTCATAAATAGCTCTTTATTATTTTGAGATACGTTCCATCAATACTTAGTTTATTGAGAGTTTTTAGCATGAAAGAGTGTTGAATTTTATTGAAGGCCTTTTCTGCATCTATTGAGATAATCATGCGGTTTTTGTCATTGGTTCTGTTTATGCGATGGATTACATTTATTGATTTGTGTATGTGGAACCAGCCTTGCATCCTAGGGATGAAGCCAACTTTATCATGGTGGATAAGCTTTCTGATGTGCTGCTGGATTCAATTTGCCAGTATTTTATTGAGGATTTTTGCATTGATGTTCATCAGGGATATTGGCCTGAAATTTTCTTTTTCTGTTGTGTTTCTGCTAGGTTTTGGTATCAGGATGATGTTGGCCTCATAAAATGCATTAGGGAGGAGTCCCTCTTTTTCTATTGTTTGGAATAGTTTCAGAAGGAATGGTACCAGCTCCTCTTTCTACCTCTGGTAGAATTTGGCTGTGAATCCATCTGGTCCTGGACATGTTTTCGTTGGTAGGCTATTACTGCCTCAATTTCAGAACTTGTTATTGGTCTATTCAGGGATTCGACTTCTTCCTGGTTTAGTCTTAGGAAAGTGTATGTGTCCAGGAATTTATCCATTTCTTCTAGATTTTCTAGTTTATTTATGTAGAGGTGTTTATAGTATTCTCTGATGTTATTTTGTATTTGTGTGGGATCAGTGGTGATCTCCCCTTTATCATTTTTTATTGTGTCTATTGTATTCTTCTCCCTTTTCTTCTTTATTAGTATGGCCAGTGGTCTATTTTGTTAATCTTTTCAAAAAACTGGTTCCTGCACTCATTGATTTTTTTTTTTTTTGAAGAGTTTTCAGTGTCTCTATCCCCTTCAGTTCTGCTCTGATCTTAGTTATTTCTTGTCTTCTGCTAGCTTTTAAGTTTGTTTGCTCTTACTTCTCTAGTTCTTTTAATTGTGATTTTAGGGTGTCTGTTTTAGATCTTTCCTGCTTTCTGATATGGGCATTTAGTGCTCTAAATTTCCCTCTAAACACTTCTTTAGCTGTGTCCCAGAGATTCTGGTACGTTTTGTCTCATTGGTTTCAAGTAACTTATTTCTGCCCTAATTTCGTAATTTACCCAGTAGTCAACCAGGAGCAGGTGCCCACCTCCATCTCTAGCTGGGTGACCTAAGCAATAAATCTGAACCCCAGCTTCCTTATTTGTGAAATGGGAATATGGGAATAAATCTACACACCTTGTAAGTTGTTGCTAGAACCAATTTTGATAAGGTGTGTAAATGCCTAGAACAGTGCAGGACACCTAAGAGGTGCTGGTAACATTATTTATCTTTCCTATTTCAAATAAAAAATTACTATCATCCAAAACTAATACCAATAACAAAGTTTTTTTCTGTTAAAAATTAGTATTAGCCTATGTATTTACTGATCTCCTATAAAATGTTACATCACATAGAAAACAGAAACTGGCACATATGTATGACATCTGAAGAATAATTAGTCTATGCTATTATTTAAGTATTATGAATAAACATTTTTGGGGAGTACAGATGTTTTGATATATTTAAAGCATAAGTGTCTTCAGACATGGAGGTTAAATTAGTCTTTCTCTTGGCTTTGAATCTTCCTTTATCCACTTAACAATGGTAAGGTAAGATATACATTTAAAATCCCTCCTAATGACATCTAATGATAGTTGAGATGTAAAATTGAGTGACTAAGCTACATGTTATTCACTTTAACAATCATTTTCCATGGAAGTTGTCTAGAATAAGTGTATTCTACTTGTTGCCAAAGGATTCTAACTGATATAGGTGTTCTGGCACTGTGTATTGGGTTTTGTAGCACAAAGTGTTTTGGGGTTTTATCACACGGGTTAGAATCCTCATTCTCATTACAATAGCTCCTTGGAGGTTTTTCAGTAACAAGGTGCTAATCTAGTAATAACCACAACCATTTGTTGACTATATTACCCTGTTACAGATGTTTTATAAACATTAATTATTTTATCTTTTACAACAACCATGAAAGGTAGATGCATAATCTCAATAATTCAGATGGGGAAACTGAGGATCAGGGGGGTTAAGGCACTCGCCCAAAGTCAAGGAACTCATACATGACAGAGCTGGGATTCAAACTTGTCTATGCTGACTCTGGTATTTTTCTGCTTTCCACTGCTCCCATGGCTTCAGAAATTTTAAATGAGGGAAAAACCCCATATACCCTTAAATCTCCCCTCATTTTATTTCATCCCATTGTAAGGGGCTTGCTTATACAACTTATCAAGAACACATACATGGCTAAAATGTCAGCATCCATCTAACTTATTTCACTTGTGATCTAAAATGATATTAAAACTGTGTTCTCCTGAGAGATGAAAAGTTGGTGGGTTATTGCATTTCTTGGTTTCTTGCTTAAAAATAATTAATTTTGTTCAGAGCTCCTCAGCTATTTCTCTTGCCCTAGTGCTGAGGTAGTGGACTGGGTTGGGGGCTGGGGGAAGAAACCAGGCAAGGGAGGTGGGTCAATTTTGCTTTTATTGACAGTGAAAGCAGTTAATAGTTTATGGAGAACAGGCTCCCTTGCTAAACTTTGCTGCCAGTACTGCTGCTGTGGTGAGATGATGTCTGGGGCCATACCTTTGTTGGAGGAGGGAGGATGATGGGGCAAACAATGACAAGGGGGCTCCTTCTTTCTGTTTATTACCAACAGTTTCAAAAAAGTGAATGCAAGAGAAAGAGACCATAATGGGAAAAATTAGACATCACAACCTGGTGTTCCCAGTGAGGCTGGTGCCTTCTGTCCCTGCCTATTGCTTCTGGAGCAAATTAGGCTTATATGAAGCTCAGAATCTCTCAAGAACTGAGAAGGGCCATACATATTCCTGAAAGTCACAGTGACAGGTGGGAATGTGGCCAAACACCCTACACCATTTGTTCATCATCTCTTGTAACTGGCTGCTGCTGTGCAAGGTTCTCAGGGGCCAACTCGTGCTAACCAGCTCCCCAGCCTCTCTGACTTCCTTCAGGAGGCTGGCTATTTTGCCTTGCCTGAACTTGGGGTGGGGTGCAGGAGAGAATTTCAAAGAAGTGAATCAACTTTATCAGAAGGCCTGCTTAGTGTTTTATTTGGTGCTACATGTGCATAGTCAGCTCATTTCATTTCCACAGAAATTCTTTATTTAAAGGTAGGTATAATTTTCTCTGTTTTACAGAATATATAACTGAGGTCCAGGATATTAAATAAATTCCCTAAGACCCACCACTAGGAAGTGGTAAAAGTAGGATTCCAACTCATATTTGACTCCTTGTGGTCCTTCTGGTGACACTGATTCCTCTCAGCTGGGATGATCTTCCAAGTTGAGAGGACAACCCCCGCTACCCCCTAGAAATGTGAACAATAATGATCATGGTGAACAAGGATGGTGATCATCTTAGAAAGAATGAGTGCTCCTTCACTGGAAGCTCTTGGATTTTGTTTGAATTTCATCTTGTCTGATTTACAGAATTAATGAGCTACTATATCTAGACCTGGTGTGTCTTGATAAAAGGACTTATTTTTAGTGCTTTAACATTTAAAAGGATCTGTTATAATTTCATGCTTAAACAACACCAGATAAGGGCCTGCGTTTGTCTAGTGTAATTGGAAGAAGCAATGGAAAAGGAAGCAGTTGCTTCTAAACAAATGGCATGAATGCATCCCGGGAGAAATTTGAAGGTAGAGAAAGCTCCCAATAAAACAAACACCAGGGTTTTAATTATTCTCCTTGGAGAGCATTTCCCATAGACCAGAGATGGCCTTTGACACAGAGACCTACACAAGGAGGCTGGAGATGTGTGTGGGGTGGCAGTGGGCGTTGGAAGCCAGGGGCAGGGTTGCCTCAGTGAAGAAGTGCAGCTATCCATCAACAAGCCTAGTTAGGTTGCTTGAAGACAGTGGGGAAAACACAGGAGTGAATCTCCCTCCATTCTTGGACTCTGGCAGGGCTGATTTGTGGACTTGTCCCTGTGCCTTTAACATCACCATCCTCAGGGCCTCTGAGACCACCTAAGTCACAGTACCCAAGGCAGTGGGAAAAAGCTGGCTGAAATAACTAAAGCTGGGAGAGGTTAGAGACTATGATATAGTAAAACGACTGCTCTCTCAGACGTCTGGACCTCTCAATCACGCACAGGCCACTGAGTCTCTTTCCTTCCTGCTCTCTCTAAAGGTTTTTCCTGCCTGGGAGCCTCCTCCTTCCGCATCCTCTTCCTCGCAGTACTTATTGGCCCCGCCCCTCCCGTGGCCACGCCCCCTCCACACTCAGCCAGCACCCAGTCCCGCTTCTGCTAGCCCCTTTCTCCCATAGTAAAATTTTGCTCTCTTTGTACATTTACATTTCTGCTGACTGCAAGGATCAGTTTAATTTCATGGGTGTCATTTCCTTCAAGAAATCTCTGTCTGAGCAGCAGCCCATCGAATCCCCGGTAAAACATATTTTCCTACGGTAATGATTTTATGGGCCCATAAGTCATGAATTTATTATGATCTCAGCCCTTGCTGCTGATTGCTGTAAAATGCAAAGTAATTAACAGCGAGCGGTAGCAGTTATTCCCACCTGGTAACGTGTTCCTTCGTTCACTGATGGGTTTGATTAAAGTAATGACTAAAGAGTGAAGCCCGGCTGTAAAATATTAGCATGATTAATGCTGTATCCTAAATAAGAAACAAAACTAACGGGCATGGTCTGAGAAATTAAAAAAATACACAATCCTTCCTCTCCCCCTACTCCCATCTTCCTTAAGCAATTGTTATGGCTCATTTAAGGTATGTCTTCCTTCTCATTAAATAATGTATGGATTCCAAGGCCAGAGGCTGGCTAGCAGAGCATATCACACAGTTCCCATAATGTTTAAAGTGCTGGTGTTAAGTTTTTTCCTTTTCTCTTCGATGTGCAGAATGAGCTTGGATGGGGGTGTTCTTCGAGCTAAAGCCTACAGAGCTGCTAATGGGCTTTCTAACCCACTCTACATGAGGCAGGGGTCTTTGGTTAGGGCTAATCCCAACCAGAGAGATATGCTTGAAATTGATGAGTCTCTATCACCTTTCCCAACCTTAGGGATAATTTGTGTCTATTGTCACATTGGTCTGGGGATACACAACAACTCACACAATGCCTATGCCTATTTTGATGCCCAAACACTTAACTGCCCTTTACCCTGGTGCTATGAAGAGGTCAAGCTTCTTGAAGCTCCACCTTCCCTGGAAGACCAGGTAGGAAGCTCAGCTGTGAGTTGGCTCCAAGGCAGTCCTGCTCATGGCATGCCAGTGGCTTCCCCTCTCAACTCTGAGAGCACGCCACATTCCAGAGAGCCAAGAGACCACAAACAGGCACTGTTCTCCTGGAGTATGCATGGGCAGGTAGAAGCAGGCAGTGGGGCGGTGAGTGGGCTGGAGGACATGGCCTGCTTGCTGAGGAGGTCATGGAGAGATAGGAGAGATCTGTTTCTGCCCTTCTCCAGTGGTCAAATTCACCTTACATCCTTGTAGGTTGGAAGAGAACAGCCAGAAGAAAGTGAGGATATACAGGAAGCTATGTGCCAAGGGAGTTCCCTGAAGTATTTGGCTCTGGAAAGATTGTTTTGCCAAGGGTGAGATGACTGAGGCTGCAGGAAGACAAAAGCCCATTTGATTCACTAAATATTGCATACCTAGTATATGCCAGTCACAGGAATACACTCTGTACCATTAAGAAAGTTCTAATCTAGAAACATAATGCAAGGGGAAGATGATAAAAAAACCTCATTTGCAAGGGACAGGAATAAAGAGAAGTGGGACCTTGGAAAGGGACTTGTGGCCATGATATCCTCGGGGAGAGGTACGGACAAGTGGCTGAAGGGAGAATGCCACACTGCCACCGCAGGAGGTTGAAGTGGCTTTTCTGCACACCTTGTGAATTTGGAAAGGAAAAGACCATTTCTTATGAAGACAAATGGGCATCATTTTTCTGATTCATAACCATGGAGACCAGGAAAAACAGCACTATAAATGTGCACCTCTCTCTGCTTCAGAAGAGCTCAAGGCATTTAAAAAAATACAAGGTCCTTATGAAGGAAGAGGTAAAGGACAGACATGCACGGCCCCATTTTAAAGATCCAGGGACCTAATTATGGAGAAAGAAATGATTGGTCCGAAGCTGCTCTCAGTAAGGGGCAGATGCAAGGTCAGACCCTGTGTCTTTCCTGTTAACCAACTGGTAGCTGTTTGTTCAACGGATTGTGCTTCACATGCCAAAGTTCTGGAAGCTACACTTCCAAACCAATGGACCACTTGGCTGTGTTGGTTCATCCTCCAGCAGTGGCTACTATCATGACTCTGCTATCAATCCCAGGAATATCACATGTGCCATGCTGGGACTGTACCAGGCAGAAAGGCACCAGGTTTCTCCTTATAGTAGAAAGACAGCTGTTTCCCAAATGGAAGGTACTCCTGCATTTTCCTAATCGTGGATGAAACAGAGACAAAGTGAGGTTGTGTTTCAGGTGAGAGGAAGTAGATCTATAAAACTACTTTTTATTCTTCTCTTCCCCTTCCTTCTCAATCACTTAAAACATAACCCTTGTTGCATCATGTCTCAGAAAAAATATAATGAACATGCACCTTTTTGCCTTTACTTCTCTGGCTCTTGCTCCTTACAAGGGGCAGATGAAGGAAAAGTTACTGGGATCGCAGTGCTGGCACCAGGAAGATAAATGTGAAGCCCTCCCTCTCTCCACTGCTGAACAGGTCAAAAAATGATTGCACTGGGCGTGAAGGATTTATGTCTGCCGTGAGTCAGTCAGAGTGTTGGGGTAAATCAAGGCTGACATTTTTAGCATCTGGGAAAAAAAAGCAATTGCATTTTATGTCTACATTTTGCTCGGCTAATCAAGGTGCGGAAGAGGCAGTCTGCCTGGGGAAACTTTCCCACTTTTTATTGTTTAGGTAGAGTTTGGTTTTTCCCATAGAAACATGAGGCAAGGCTTCAGGTTAAAGAAAGGAAAAGGCCCTCCCTGTCAGTTCTGACTTGGAGAGATTTTAATTTGGTGGAAGGGAATCTGGGGAGGGACTGGACATGTGAGCTACCTGAACAGTCTTAGGAATAGCTCTGTAGCAAGGGGGTGGATGACCACCTTGGCAATGAATTTCATCTCTCCATAGGCTTCTAGCAGGACCTAGGACATAACAGAAACATTAGGGGTGGGGGGGAACTGGTTTGATGCTTTTGACTAAATTGACCAGCTACTACTAATTGATTACTAATCAGTTCTTTAACTGAAGCAACCAGTGAAATAACTATGCAGATTAGTTAAAACTGTCGACCCCGTTGATGCGTATTGACATAGTTCAAGATCAAGCCATAGTTAATGTGTGCGAGGGGAAAAGACAGATGAACAAATTATCTGGCAAATTGTTTTTAGCTTTCCATTTCCAAAGTCGGTTTATCTAAGTGCTTTGCCTTAGCAAATGAAAACGTATTTGGATTTCAAAATGTTGTATTTTGCACTAGGGACAAGATTCAGCAACTATCACTTTCATGTGTTAACAGATAGTAATAATGATAGTAATGTTTTGGAGGGAGGGGGTTTACTATATAAAGTGCTTAATAACTTTATATATATGATCCCATTAAACCTCCATTGCTCCAGGAGCTAGTTATGCTTCCCATTTATCAATGAGGAAACTGATGGTTAAAGGGCTTGACTAATAAACCCAAGGTTATATCCAGCTCTTCTTAGCTGGTAAAAACTAGAGAAGTTTCTTGAACCGAGGGAATTCTGCCTTTGTAGCCTTTATCCTTCTATGTATGCTACTTCAGATTTGATCAAAGCAGCTATGCACATTCTAACAATTTTGGCAATAAGAGATTCAACAAAAACAGATTTCATGGATGTGTAGATTTTCTTTTTATGGGCTTGAAAAAGGTTAGGAACCAACCACAGGTCCTGCAATTAGGTACTTATGATGCTAAAATGTATTGCTCACTTGTCATATGCCAGGCACTGTGCTAAACTCTTTATGTATATATACTCATAGAAATCCTACATAGCTCTAAACAAGTCAGCCTGTTATGATCCTATGTTCCAGATGAAAAAAATTGAGGCACCAAGAAGTTTAGATTCTTTTCCATGCATTTAGCTAACAAGTGACAGCCAGGATGGGACACCAGGCACATTGACATCAGAGCCATCACACACAGTCTTCTGGATACCCCTCGCGGTGGCTTTGCCATGCTCACAGAATGTGTTTCTGGTAAGGCAATGGTGTTGGCAGTTGTTAGTTGTTTGCCTGCCTTCTTGTGTGTGTGTGCCCTCGAATAATTGCTTTGTGATGGCTGACTAAAGAGACTTCCAAATTCTCTTAAAAAATTTTAAATACTCTTCCTTTATTAGCACACACTGAATTTAAAAATAATGGAAAAGATAAAAACATTATTTGACTGGGAGGCCGAGGCGGGCCAGGTACTTGAGGTCAGAGTTCAAGACCAGCCTGGGCAACATGGTGAAACCCCATCTCTACTAAAAATACAAAAATCAGCTGGACATGGTGGTGCGCACCTGTAATCCCAGCTACTTGGGAGGCTGAGGCAGGAGAATCACTTGAACCCAGGAAGCGGAGGTTGCAGTGAGCCAAGATGGCACCACTGCTCTCCAGCCTGGGCAACAGAGTGAGACTCCATCTCAAAAACAAAAACAAACAAATGAACAAAATATTATTTGAGATTTCAGTTAGTGCTTTCTTGCCCAGGGCCCTAGGACTCCTAGAAGTCCTTTAAGGAGGTAGAGGAGACCTTAAAGAAATGTTCTGGATCTATTGAGATAATCATGTGGTTCTTGTCTTTGGTTCTGTTTATATGCTGGATTACGTTTATTGATTTGCGAATGTTGAACCAGCCTTGCATCCCA
>NW_012119487.1:8190063-8260770 GCF_000951035.1 Colobus angolensis palliatus | reverse complement strand
AAAAAAAAAAAAGAAAGAAATGTTCTGTATATCTAAAAACTGAACTGAAATGGATTTACTGATAATAAGGCTTCAGAGGGTAACTCAAACACCAAGTTCGTGGAATTATATTAGCTCAGTGAGGTAATGCGGATTATTGCATACTGATTGTTCTTTGATGAATAAAGATAGGGAAATGGAAAATTCTTTAATAAAGGTTGTCAATGAGACAAAAACATTAAAAGTAGGAAACCTTAGAGGAAAAAGAATAAAGGAGATCCTTGGTGACAGAAATCCTGGGAGCCCCTGATATAAAGGCTTGTTCTTTTTGTTCCCTGTCCCTTGGTTATTTGTTCAAAATGTTATCAAAATCCTTTTCAAAGCTCAGTGATGTAATTTATGTAAAGTGTTATGCAAATACCAGTTTTTATTAATATTAACAATAATAGTTATGGTAATGATCTTGCTGTGGCACATGTGATTTCATTAACAATTATATCAAGAAACTAAATTTTAAATGTTTCATTTCCTAGGGTTAGATTTAACTTCTTCCCCAAACCCTGCATTAGCACAATTGTGACCTGACATGCTGTGTGCTCTGTGTGTACATGCTTGTTTAACGCATCACACATATGTGTGCATATGTGCAGTGCACACACACACAGAGCCCATGGTTTTGTGAGTTTTGTATTGCTCTCACCCCCTCTGCCTTGCACAGCTGCACATTATAAGATTACTTGTTCAGAAAACTTGTTTGAAAGGGCGATGAAGCATTTGGGTCGAGGTGTGGGTTTTTACTCCCACATTTTTGGCCAATAATTAGACAAACCTTACCACCAAATCTTCTTTTGCCTCTGTGGAAGATGAAGGGTCTGGGAGAAACTGAATTTGAAAATCTGAGCTGGCTGTCACATTGTTTGGGGACTGTGCCGACATACACAATTTGGTTTGAATGTCACGAAGAGGTTATGAACTTGTGTTTCCAGGTATCTCCCAATCATATACACCTGATGCCAAAAATGGATTTGACTTCATTCTTCCTTTTTAACTAGTTGTTTTGATGCACTTTGGAGACAGTCTGAATGGTGCTATTAATTGGACAGAGATTAGCACATAATCAAATCACATCTGCTTAAAAATGTCAGAGCCCTCTTTATTAAAATAGCATAAAGTGTAAATTGATTCATAGCAACCTAGCTCTGTATTCCCGACTAAAAAAAAGTTATCAGTAGAATAAGATTGGTACCTGCTCTAATATTTGTTATCACCCCTTCTTAGTCTGCTTCCGTATATTTCCTTTCTCTTATTTCCTTTATCTTGTATCTGGCTGCTGCTTCATCCTGGCTCACACCGCCAGCAAGCTGGGCACCCTCGTGGACACCCCAGTTCACTCTCAGGATCCCTGTCTTACTCCAGAGCTCTCTTCTGCTTCTCTCCTTTGTGTAAAGCTGTCTTCCTTCTCTTGGTGCCTTGGGTCCCTGCTGTTTTTTTTTTTTTTTTTTTTAGCATCTAGAGCAGCAGGACATCCCTGTCTACCACCTGCATGTATGCTTGAGCAGGGTGTGTTCTAACCCACAGCAGCTCCCTGTCCAATCATGGTTGTGTTATATCTTCCTTGCTCTGAAGCTCATAATTACTCATTTTCACTTAGACTGGGCCTCTTCTATAACATCAGTTTTCACCACCAGCCAAAGAATTTGCCAGAGACTTAAAAAAAAGTTCTACCTTCCTCTTATTTCTGTTACTCAGATTGAACAGGAGGCTAAAGTAGCAGTGTGCCATGGTTTCTCAGATAGCAGAAGTACAACTAGGGCTTCCAGTGGGGGTCACAGGCAGTCATTTACTGGGTCAGGCATTGAACTAGGTGGGACATGAGTTGATCTACATTGGTATTTTTCTCCAAGGCAGTCTGTAGATTTGGGGAGCTGAAACATACGTGGAATTAAGTGGTGGCAGAAAGGATGTGACAAGTGAACTCTGCTGCCACTTTGCAGCCTGGTAAAAAGGGAAAGGTTTTAGGTTTTGGAGTTTTACATGAGTCCAAATCTGGGTCTCCTGGCTTATTAGCTGTGTAACTCCTGAGTCTCACTTTCCTAATCCATAAAATGAGAATGATACCTGCTTCACAGGGTGTTATGAAGAATAAATGAGACAGTGTGTTTAAAATGGCTAGCAGAGCACACAGCAGGTCTATGGTTGTCATGTGCTGTGGTAGATCAAGAGAGGATATCCTTGGGCTATGGAAACCTAAAAATGTTAGCACAGTCATGCCACAAAAAAATTCTGAACATCAACGAAAATTGATGAGCATAAAAGTGCCAGAAACAGTTTCTAATGAAACTGTAGCCCTTGCTATACTGAGCCTTGCACTTCCTGGGGGTCATGGCTGCCCAGGGGACTTTGCCCGTTAGGGGCAGTGAGGCAGGAGGACTGGAGCTATCCCAGATCAGTTTTCTAGCCTCAGGCAGCACCTCTGGTGGAAAAAAGACATGACTCACATCTTTAGAAGCTGGGAGAAGGAAACAGAAGATAAGTCTCTAGAAAGAGTTGAGAGTCAGAAAGAGACTTAGAAGAACCCCAGAAAGTCAGCTACATACAAAATCAAGCGCAAAAGTCTGAAGATTGAAACATGAGAAAAAAAATGCAACTGTAGGAAGATGAGAAACAAGTTTCAAAAATATCTGTACCTGTTGGAACTTTGGTTAAAATCAAGAAGGCAATAGGAATACGTGGAGAGTCTTACACTTAGCTTGTGTTATCAGTTGTAGAGATACAGAGTGTGTGTGTGTGTGTGTGTGTATACATGAGCACACATGAATTCAACTGTGGTTGTCTCTCCTCTTAACAAAGACTAGTTCCTTCAAGCATGTCCAGGATCCCATTCTTACTACTGTAAAGTCTCCAATGTTCTCCACTCTTCATCATTAATCTCCCCCTTTCTTACTGCATTATTCCTCACAGTTTGAACGCATGTGGTAGTATTTTCCAAGTTAAAATCAAAAAGCAAAACCTTCTCATGACTCTTTCTCTGTCTCCAGCCAGTGCCTCAATTCTCTGCTACCCTTCAACATAAAACTTCTAGAAGTTGTCAAATTGTGCTGCTTTTATTTTCTCATCTTCTCATTCATTACTTAGTCCACTCTTTTGCTCTAAAAGTAGTAGCCCAAGGTCACTGCCAATTTCATTGCACCATCCAAGAGCAACTTTCAGCCTTATCTTCCATAGCCTCTAAGCCACATTCTCCAAGGCTGATGGCTATTTTTCTCAGCATGGGCCTCCCTTGGCTTCTGTGACTCCACACATTTCCTGGCTGTCCTCTTCTCACCTGCAGTCTCTTTGCTGGGTCCTCTGTGCAGGATCTCTGAGTGCGGGTGTGCTCCAGGGCTTAGTTCTGGGTCCTCTTCTCATCTCTCCCTACACATATTTCCTAGGTGACCTCCTCTATCCCCTGTGGCTTTAAACACCATCTGTATGCTGATGACTTACGAATTTATGTCTCAAGTCCAGAAATCTCCTTTGAGATTCAGACTCATATATATCTAACTGGCTACTTGACATCTCTACTTGAAAATCTCATAGGCATCTCTAAAGAAACATGTAAAAATAACATTTTCTCTTTTCCTCCCAAACCTGTTTCTTTCCTAGAATATCCTGTCTCCATAGATGATGGCACCATCAATGCAGTTGCTCAAGTCTAAAGCCTTCAGTTCATTGACAAAATCTGCCACATCTATCACTTTAATTCATTCATTTGTTCAATTAGCAGTTAGAGTTGATGCTCCTTGTGTGTGGCAATTATGTCCTATAAAGTCACTGTGAACACGGATT
This sequence comes from Colobus angolensis palliatus, assembly GCF_000951035.1. Lineage (NCBI taxonomy): Eukaryota > Metazoa > Chordata > Mammalia > Primates > Cercopithecidae > Colobus > Colobus angolensis. The sequence continues at coordinate 8,256,963 of NW_012119487.1, read as the reverse complement.
TAGCAAATACTGAACCATTGCTCTTAGAGAAAACACAGGGTTAGGTGCCTTCGAACCTCTGGTTACAATGTTTTCATCAACTGACCAATACATTTTAGGTGTGTTTCTGTTTAAAAACACCTTGAATATATATGTGTATATATGGTTGATTCATTAATGTTGAATTCACAGCCGACAGCACTGGCTCATACTGAAAGGAGGCTCACCCAACATACAGATTTTCTCTGTAAGTCACACCACAGCTTTCTTGCACTTAGGAACACTACATAGCGCTTCAGCACTAGGCCTGGGGGGCATTTTGTACAGCAAAAGCACCAACACAAAGCACAAAAATATGACCAAACATGGCACTAATGAGGCAGCAAAAAGGACACTTGTTGACACTATAAAACTAGAAACAAGAAGGCAGAATGTGCTCTTGTTTGACCTCAGCTAGGAACGTCCATGACTCAAACTCTTCACCTGTTTTTGCAAGTGCATTTCTGCAATCAATGGCAATAGTGCTATAGGCATTGATTTTGGGGTTACAAATAAATTTTAGGGAATAAGCAAATTCATAAACATGGAATCTGTAAATAATGAGGAGCAACTACATTGCTATTTACACACCAAACACTGTACTAAGAACCGAAGATAAGTGTGCTAAGCAAAACACACATTGTTCCTTCCCTCACGGAAATACTAAGTCAAACTCCTGTGTAGACTGTATTTTGAATCAATCTGCTTTTTTCAAATTCTCCCCCAGCTACCCTAATTCTTATGACCTGTATTTGCCATTTGGGCAATTACCTATTAAATGATTTACTTCTATTCTTGCCCCTTTCTATTCATTCTCTAACTATGGGTAGACCAATTCCCTTAAACATGAACTGAATTGTGCCATGGTCTGCTTTTTGTCCTTTAATGATTTGCTCCTCAAGTATTTACTGTGACGGTAGAGTCCTGTTGATCTCTGCAGCCTCATCTTGAACTACAGCTCCTTTCACTCATGCTCCCACTACATGGGTATGTTTTCAGGTTCTCGTGTGTGCAAAGGCCTTTCCTGCCTCTCAGCCTTTGCACATGCTGTTCCGTAGGGCTGTGCCTAGAGTACTCTGTAAATTTCTGTTCATCCTCAGATCTAATATAAGCCCTGTCCCCTTAGGAAAACCTCCCCCAGACACCTTATACAAACATTTGTTTCTTTCATTACACACTTAATATTTTATAACATACTTACATTTAATATTTTCTTTACAGTTTACATCATCCCTCACTAGACTTTTAATTCCAGGAGAGTAGAGACCATGTTAGTTGTATTTACCACTCATTTCTCAGTATCCAGTACAGTGCCTGGTACACAATAAGCATGTAATTAATATTTAGTAAATGAATGAATGCATGAATTATTAAATAAGATCCTTAGAGTGTCAAAGTGTCCCTGTCTACCAGCTTGTCAGCTAAGGTAGAAAAACTCCAATATTGTCTTCACCCAAATTTCTTTTGCTGTTTCTAGTAATTCTGGATAACTTTATTCCAGTTCTTATTCTGGATTTATAATTTAGCATTTTCATTAGGTCTAGGAGTCTGCTCTAATAAGCAGAACTATAGCAACCTATTTTCTTGTCAGGTTCCCAGATTCACTGCCCCACCATGGGCTTTATAATGTATTCTTGAGGCTCTCCTAGTCAGTCAGTGCCAATGAAGGCTATTTCCAGACAACCCCACATCCTTGCACCGTCAGCAATATAGCTGGTTTACATGAAGCCCTTTTACGGGTAAGTGAGCAGTCATGTGGACCAAATCTTTTGAGGAATCACCTGAACCTAAGTTGCCCTTTCAATCATTTGTAGCTCAGGTCATTGGCTCTGAAATACTCTGAGCTGCACAGAAGAGAACTAGTAACAATAGCCAGAAAGTTCAGAAAGTCCTATTTGGACCTGGTATATGAAATAACTTTTTAATAGTCATCTGATTGAAGACAAAATGGACTACATGAGTAGGTAGTGAACCCCAGTCCATAGAGGGATTGGAAAGCCATTGTCTGGAATGCTGGAGAGAGTATTGTAGCTGATGAGCTGATGGTCTCAGAGTTTTTCAGACTGTGACCTGTGGACCAACTGCATCAAAATCATCTGGAGATGCTTGCAGGGCAGTGGGATTAGTTGTGGTGGCCCTAGCATACTTGTTGAAAACCATTTCTTAGTTTACACCCCAGCCTTAGATATAGATGGTTTGGGGGATGCAGCATGGAGAATCTCTGAAGCTTTAGAATTCTGACCTAGATAGTCTCTAAGATGATTTTATACCTTCAGATTTTGATCTTGTGATCTCATAATTATCTATTTATTATTCAACAAATGTTTTTGAAAACTGTCAGTCAATGTTTTTGTCTTTGGAGATTCTGATGAATTAATTTCATGTGTCAATTGGCTAGGCTATGGTACCCAACCACTTATTGAAATACTAATCTGAGTATTCTTGTGAAAGTATTTTGTAGACGTAGTTAATATCTATGATCAGTTTACTTTAAGTAAAGGAGATTATACTTGATAATTTCCTTTATCAGTTGACAATCTTATGAGCAAAAACAGGTTTCCCAGAGAAGAAATTCTGCTTCAAAACTACAGCTTGAAGCTTCTACTTGAGTTTTCACTCTATTAATTTGTTGCACAGATTTCCAATTTGCCAGTATTCACCATTGCATGAGCTAATTCCTTAAAATAAAACTCATATATATAAAATATGTATATTTTACATATGTACATGGTATATATGATAGATATTATATATATGTATATGTGTATGCACACACACATACACACACGTTCACATATTTCTCTGGAGAACCCTGACTAATCAAGTGATATAGCAGAGAACAAAACTAAGTCACCTGATCTCATTTAAGGTTCCACAGAGTGGTTAATATTCTTTTCAGTATTTTTACATTTATTAAAACTGTTGAACTCCAGCATATGGTCTATCTTGGTGAAAATACCATGTATACTTGAAAATGTATATTCTACAGTTGTAGGTTAAGGTGGTTGAAAGTATGGTTTGGATCACCTTATGTCTTTACTGGTTTTTATCTAAGTGTTCTATAAATTTTTGGAAGATAGATGCTAAAATCTCCTACTATGATTGCAGAATTGTCTGTTTCTCTTTTAATTCTGTAAATGTTTGCTTTATTTGGTTGTAGCTTATTATTAGGCACATGCCACATTGATTGTTAAGTCTTCTTGATAAGTTGATCCATTTATCATTTTGGAATGTCCTTCTTTAATGTTACTTTCTATCTTGAAAGCTTATTTTATCTGATATGAAAATATCCACTCTGGCCACCTTATTTTTTAGTTTGTCTAGTGTATATATTTCCATTAATTTACTTTTAACTTATCTGTTAATTTATTTTTAAAGTGCATCTCTTGTAGGCAGCATGTGGTTGAGTCTTGCTTTTAAATTTATTCTTACAATCTGACTTTTTTTGGAGTGTCTAGTTCATTAACATTTAATGTAATTATTGATATTTTTGGATTTTCATCTGCCATTTTATTTGATTTTTTTGCACACTTCGTTTATTGTTCCTTTATTTCTCCTTTCCTGTCTCCTTTAGACTAAAACATTTTTACAATTCTACTTTATTAAATTACATTTTTTTTTTGCATTTTTAGTGGTTATTCTAAGGACTGCAATAGGCATCCTTCACTTTTCATCGTCAACAAGGAGCTAATATACCAATTCATGTAAAATATGGAAACTTTGTAAGTTTATAGGCCCATTTACCTCTCTCAACCTCAACCAGGTCTTTTATGCTATAGTTGTCATATGCATTAAACTCACATAGACCCTATAAGACAATGTTACAAGTTTCCTTTAAAGTCATATGTATTTTATAAAAAATTAGAGAAAATTAGTATTTTATATATATATTCAGATATATGCCATTTCCAATGTTCTGCAATCCTTCCTAAGAATCTGAGATCTTGTATCATTTTCTTTCAGCATGAGGAGCATTTATTATTTGTAGTGTGAATCTGCTGGTGATGAGTTCTCATTTTTAGAAAATCTGAAAATTCCTTAATTTTGCCTCATTCTTAAAGGATAATTTTACTGGATATAGAATTCTGGGCTAACAGTTTTACCTCTAGCACAAAGATATTATTCCATTAAATTTTGGCTTGCAAATTTTCCAACAGGAAGTCTATAGTAGTTCTTATTTTTTTGTTCCTTTGTATGTAATGTGTTATTTTGCTCTGTCTACTTGCAAAATTTTCTTTCTCTCCCTCCCTTTTTAAAAGCAGTTTGATTATGGTATGCCTAGGCATGTTTGTATTCATAATTATCTTACTTGATGCTTCGTAAGATTCTTAAATCTGTACATTTATGTTTATCCTCACATTTGGAAAAACTTTGGTTATTGTTTTTTTATATTTTTACTGCCCTCTTCTCCCCTCTTATTCTGAAACTCCAATAATGCATATATTAGATATTTTGACATTACTGTCAGTTCTAAGGTCCTGCCCATTTTTGATCACCTTTTTTCACCCAGTCTTCAGACTGAATAATTTTTATTGATCTGTCCCCAACTTCCCTTACTCTTTCATATGTTATCTCTATTTTGCTGTTAAGCCCATCCTGTGAATTTTTAATTTCAGGTATCGTATTTTTACACTGTAGCATTTCTAGTTTTATGAAAGTTTCTCTGTTGATATTTTCTTTTATTTATTGTGAGCATATTTTACTTTATATTAAAGAGGATAGTTGTAATAAACAGCTGCTTTAAAATTCTTCTCTGCTAATTCCAGCATGTGAGTCAACCTGTTATTAGTCTCTGTTATCGTTCCTCAAGATTCTTCAGCTTTTAATAGTTATTTAAATGTGAAATAATTTTGACTTTACCCCCAGCATTGTGGCTGTTCTGTTGTGAAGACTGCAGATTTAGTTACATAACCCTGACGAATGTTGACTTTTTGTTTTACCAATTAATTTGTTTAGATTTAAACTGCAAATCCTGTTTCTTGGTCAACAGCTTACATTTCAGCTCTCTTCTCCTTAACTTATTTTGAGTCTTTCTGGCACTTCATTGTTCAGTGAGCCAGAGATATGGGTGTGGAGTATGTACACGGAATTTGGGGTTCTATCTATCTCGTTCTTTCTCTTTTTTTCTTTCTAGTGCCTGTAGTTTTAACAAACTCTGGTGGTTTTTGTTTGTTTGTTTGTTTGTTTTGACAGAAAGACTTTTTTTGGTCTATTTGAGTTTTAATTATCTTATGAAATTCTGGCTCATTCTTAAAGTTGTAAATGGGAAATTCCATGCAATTTTCTTCTTTAAAGTCTTGACACTCATCCAGAATATGTCTGCATTTGGTTTTTGCTCTTACGAGCTTTCAGGTTTTTTTTTTATTGTTTTGGATTTTGTCCTAAGTTTACAGTTGTTATCTGAGGGAGGGTTAGTATGATAGTAGCATATTACTTAACGGGCCACATTGAAAGTAATACTCTGAGCATTACCTCTAATTTTAGACAGATATAACTCCAGGCCCTCAAGAAACATGTGCCTCTTCAAATAGATAGAAATGAGGGACAAAGTCAGGAGTTATCAAGGTTTTGGTAGGATCACCTCAGGGAGCTAGAAGGTATTGCCTGGGAACATGTTGCTGACCTTTATGTCAGGTATCTCATAGAAATTAAGGACGAGGGAAGTGTCTCTGATTTCTATGTGTGGTGACAATTAGTATTAGGAGGAAGAAAATGCTTGAGCTTGGAAGTCAGAATAGTGCACATCAACTCCATTACACCTCACTTGGTCTGTGGCAAGTGTTATAAGTTATCTAAGGTTACCTAAAACTCCTCATCGGAGAACTTATTGTAATGATACCTAACATTCATGCAGTTGTGAGGATTCAATGAGATAAAATACTTAAAGGCCCCTGGCACCAGCAAGATGCTCAAAATATTTTCCTCTCTGTATTTTGGGAAATGGCCTGGTTTGCCTTGCAGTGACCATGTGATCTTGGGGAGAATTAAAGGTAAGATCAGGATCACTGATGTATAAAAAGGATATCAGAATTTCATTGAGTTCTAGAGTAAATTTCAGTTTTCTTTTTTTTTTTTTAATTAAAGAACCAGCATAGTACTGTGGGTGAGCATGGACTTTATGGTCAGAGAGACCTGGTTTGAATCCCAGGTTTTCCAATTACACACAATATGATTTGGGCCAATTATTCTCTGAGCCTCAGTTTTCTATCGATGTAACAGGAATAATACAACCTTCCTCATAGGGTTTTATGAAGTTTACATGAAATTATTTATAAAGCTTCTAAAGCATCCATCAGGGCCTGGTACATAGTAGGCACTAATAGATGTTGTTTGTTGTCATTTTTATTGTGACTGTTTAATAAAAAACATGGGGCAAACATAAAACTACTAATGTTTAAAAGTGAGATGGAAAGGTTCACTAGGAAAAAGGTGGGGCCAAACGATGTTGTGGGTGGGGTAGGGCAAGTCTGTTTTCATAAAGAAAACAGTGGGAAGTGGGAAGAAAAAAGGGCATATTTTGATAGTGAGGCTAAACTATCCATGTGAGGGAAATTAACATGGGAGAACCATGTGGAGTTTCGCTAGTGGAGTGAGTCAGGCCTACTCTGGGCCTTTGCCTCAAGGGTTAAAGATGAGACTAAATATTTAATGCCTATTCATAATTAGGTCCTTGGGAGCATTTTACTGACACAGTCATTTTACTCTCTCTCCATTTACATTTCCAGCTCTATAAGGAAAGCATTGATTCTACAGCATAACGTGCTTGTGTGGAACAAGCGTTCCTTAACAAAATGACAGCCTTACAATCCGGCATTTGTAAGTTTAAAGGACAGGGTAGTTTCCGTGTCCTAGAGGATCTGTTAGCTGCCCTCCACCAGGACCAGGGGCTGGAGGAGGCACAGCACATGTCAGGTTGTTGAGGAAGCAGACCTCTGCTGTTTTGCACGGCATACAGGTGACAAGAGAAAGGAAGAGGGGTCAGAGGCGAAGAATCACATTTAAAGGATGAGCCAGCATCAATAACAGGAGGAGCGATTTGAAGGGCTGGATAGTCTGCATCCTCAATAGGAGGACACCAGAGATGGAGGGAGGTGGCAGGTGGTCTGAATGCAGCCTCCAGGGGCTTGTGGGATCAGACTTCAGATGTCCCCTTCCTCCTAAGCAAGGAGAATCTTAGGCACATATCAAGCCTGAAGGAAATAAGCTGGCCTCAATAGCCTTTGTACTTCCACATGACTTACTAATCTATTTGGCTTATTTAAAACATGTCTAGCTTGGAGGACTCTGGACCTGTGCCAAAAACTACCTGCATTTATTGTAAAGTCAGAGGTTCCCTTATAAAGGACACCAGGTCAGATGGTTGGAGCTTTGGGTCAGAAACTGGGGACCCAATCATGGACTTCCTGAGAGTTCTTGAGGAAAATCCTCTTTTCATGCCATGCCTCAGCTTCTCTATTTTATATCTTCCTTGGCATCTACCGCCTCACAAATGAGAATGGGCACAGAGATGGGAGAGCAGTCTGACCTCCCTGTCTCCCTCACTTCCCACAGGCAGCTTAACTAAGTTGATAATTGAAAAATTACGCACCCGCTATGGACCTCTGTCTCCTCTCATGGTTCCTGTCTTACCAAATGCCTCCAACATCCCCTTAGTAAAAGCATCTTGCTGAACTCTTACCTCTCTCTTGTGCTCCTGTCCCCAGTGTTAATCCATCACTCTTGTAAATTCTACCTCATACATATTTCTAAAATCTATCTACTTTTCAAAAACTCCAGTGCCACTAACTTGATTCAGCTCAGAGTCATTCCTTGCCTAGATGATAATAGTTTCCTGTTGTTTTCCTTACCTCCTTATGCCTGCCCCCATCACTGCTCCCCGCTAAACTGAGTGATATTTTTAAAATGTGAATCTCATCCTGTTAGGTCCTGCTTAAAATCTTTTAATGGTACCCTGCTGCCAGCAGGTGAAAACTCAAAGGCCTCACTGGGATGACAAGCTTTGGATCTGTCCCCTGCTAACCCGCTAAGCCTCCCCTCTTATGCCATCCCCCAACTGAAAGCCCACACTGGACCCCAGTCTTGATAAACCAGTCACAGCGCTCCATTTTGTTTGCCATTGGTCCCCCTGCCCGCAGCACTCTTCTCTGCCCTGTCTTTCCCACTCTAGTTCTCTTAGCCTGTGTTTGCCCTTATCTTGCAGGCTTCGACTTAGGCATGACTTCCACAGGTAATTCTTCTATGACTCTTGAAAGTCTGGGTGCAGCGTCCCCCTCATGTGCATTTACATCCTGTGCCTCTTCAATCACATAGTCCTCTATTGTGAGTGCTTCTATTGCAAGTGCTTTGTCTTGTCTGAATTCTTCAACAAGCTATGAACATGGCGAAGGTTGGGCCATGTCTGCCTCATTTCCTTTTGCACGTCCTAGCACTATACTTGGCACCAACCAGGGGCCTGATACGTATCTGTTAAATGAGTGAATATAAAGAGTTACTCAAATATAAGCCATGTGTTTTTTGGAGTGAAGGGAATTTTATTAAATTAGAGCCAAATAAAGTTGCTTCATTTCAGAAGGTCTTTGGCATTTCTCCAACACCCCGTACTTTTCCAGGGGTAGGATGAGGACGGCATTCGTCACTCACCCAGAAACACATTGTCTGGAAGGCCTGCTTTGTAGGATTAGCTGTGTTAGTTTGTGAGGATCCAACCTTGCAGACAGAAAGTGACTTCTGAGGAAATGCGAGGCCTAACAGGTCCTTATTTGCTCATCTGGGTGGGTCTGAGAGAAAGAGGGTCTGGAAGAAATGGGCCCTTAATAGACCAGGGTGACCCTTTTATGTCTCTGGGCAACTGAACTCTGAAAGGGTCTGATTCTAATTGCTCTGACAACACACCAGGAGTGTGTATTGAGCCTCAGAACAAGCCGGCAGCCTGGCTCCCTCTGTTCCTGGATGATGAGCTGGGCCCTCGGGCTCCTGACAAGCTGCCAGCATGAGCTGCATCCATAGTGTCTGAATGCTGCCCTGCTGCTGGGAGAACAGAAAACAGTGATGTGTCAGCATGAGGACAGGCCCACTGGGAAGACAGGAGTAGGGACAGAAAACTTTTTATTCTGTCACCTGATGTAAAATCAAGGGGACATGGTAAAATCACAGGAACTAGATTAAAGGAAATGTCTCTGGCTATATTGTGTACTATAGAGCTGGTCTAAGTATGGCAACAAAATTATGGGTTTTTATAGCACCTTTCTTCCCCAGGGCACAGGGTGCTTTACTGTCTATTAACAGGCTTGCAATAGAATGGATTCTCACAGGCCCTCAGTTCTGGTATCATTTATTTACTTTGTAGCATTAGAGTATTTATTATAGCACATAAAAATGGATCGAGAAATAGTCTGTTCTCGGCATGCGCAGATAGGGGCATATGTGTGTCTCTGTGTCTCTATTAAATTTAACCATTAAATATTAGATGGAATAGGAGGATATGTAATGAATACATAATAAAGAAAGCTAAAGAAATAAGAAAAAATTTGTGTAAATCATTACAATTCAATTACAACATTGATGAGAAATCAAGGCCAGTTTATACTTTGGAAACAGTGAACAATTAAGTGAGTGAGTTTCTCTCTTACTCTCAAGGCCATTTCTGTTTTCCAGAGGAAAATCTTTTCCTCTCCTTGGAAGTCATCACCAAATGAGTAAATATGAAACAAGAAAAACAGGCTCAGAATGAGGACATCAAAATGATTAAATCTTTGTTTCTGGGTTCTTGGAACTTAAGCTAGGCCAACATTGATGAGTTTGCTTCTACTTAGACTTCTGTAGCAGTATGATTTACAAATAGTAGAAACAAAAATAGAATTAAGAAGCAATAAACATTCATGATGTTTTAAGGAAACTGTTTACTGACGGAAAAAACCCCAATGAATTTAACAGTAAATGTAAATATATACTTAGGCACAGAGTGAAGGAAGATTGTTAAGAATAATTTCAAGCCATAGTATTGGAATTCATATGGTCATTAAATACTTAGAGGAATGCTCTTCAGACAAGAGATGAGAGTTTTATAGCCGTTCAAGTTAAGGTGAATGACTTCTGCTTCTGGCAAAGCTGGATCTTCCTTTTCACAAAACAACTAAAAATTAAACCACTTGTATGAAACAATAATTTATGGAACTTTAGACATCAGAAAAAGGATGGAAATACTTGAGAGATAGACAAAGAATAGTGTGAGCCCTGTGATTGCCCCAACATGCTACGGAGAGAGCTTCCAGGCCATGGCACAGGGAGGGGAAACCCAGGAACATCTTGGTAGTCTCTCTGATTTGAGGAGACAAATCTTGGAGTCTGGGGAGGCCAGTGGGACTAGAGTTTGCAGGAAGAGTGCTCTGAGGAAAAAGTTGCACAGAAAGAGAACTCTGGAGATCTTCAGAAAGTCCCCCTTAAGTCTCCCTCTGAGTACTGTTGAGTGAAGGCTTGTGAAGAAATGACCTGGGGCTGGGGAAAGAATTACTTGAAAGGATTGGAGGGAACACTCGCCAAATCTCACACAAGACTGAGAATATTTTCTCATCACAGAAATATTTCTCATCAGAAAATTATTTCCCATCAGAGTGGGAAATCTCATAATTAATGAGACATCATCAAAAAGAGTATTCACCAGGGTCCCACCTCTGTAGTGGGTTGAAATTAGCCCTAGACTGAGCACTGCTGTGGTACTGTCTAGCAAGGCTTAAAAGCATGATCAGAACTCTTCCCAAGTAAAAATCATGGAGCAGAAAAAAACTAAAAAAAAAATTACTAGAAATAAAAAAATGTCCAGCACCCAATAACACAAAATTCACAATGTCTGACATCCAATATTTTACCAGGCATGCAAAAAAAAAAAAAAAAAAAAAAGAAAGAAAAAGAAAAAAGAAAATATATGGTGCATAATTAGGAGAAAAATCAATCAAAACTAAGCCAGAAATGGCATAGATGACTAAATTGTTAGATAAGGACATTCCCTATGTTCAAGAACCTGGAGAAACAACTGAATATATTAAAGAGCATATTATGTAAAATATAAAAAACAACTTCTTGAGATGAAAACTACAATTTCTGAGATGAAAAATATACTGGAGAGAATTGAGGATAGATTAGACAATGAAGAAGGAAGGGTTACTGAATATAAAAACAGAGCAGAGACTATCCAGAATGAATCACATAGAGAAAAAATTCTGGGAAACAATGGAAATAAAGCATACGTATGGTGGAAACTTTGGTAGTATACTTCAAGTGGCTCAAGATGTACATAGTCTCGGGAGATGGACTCTCCAAAGAGGTTGGGTACAAAAAATATTTGAGGGCATAATGGCCAAATATTGTCCAAATTTGATGAAAACTCTAAATCCACAGTGCCAACGCTCGACAAATGGCCAAGAAATACGAAGGAAATAAACCAAAACACTTTATAATAAAATTGTTTAAAACCCCATGATAAAGAGAAAAATCTAAAAGCAGCCACAGAAAAAAGATACATTGTATATAGAGAAACAAAGTTAAGGATGACAATAGATTTCTCATCAGAAACAATGTAAGAGAAGAGAGTAAGGCAATATTTAAAGTACTGATGGAAAACAATTGTCAACTTAGATTCTATACCAAGCAAAAATGTTTCCAAAGCTAAAAGTAAAGATTTTTCAGATATACAGAAACTGAAAAAATTTGTTACCAGCAGACTGGATATATATATGTCATATATGTATGTGTATATATAACACACATATATGTATGTGTATGTATATGACATATATGTGTGTCATACTATACATAGATGACATATATGTGTCAAGTATTGGAATTCATATGGTCATTAAATATGTGTCATATATGTGTCATATATGTCATACATATGTATAGTAATGAGTACATGGTAACAATGTGGTTAAACATAAAAATCCTTAAACAATCATTTAAATCTTAAAAAATGAGCATTTAAGGTCAAAAAATAACAATGTGTGTTGGAGTTTATAATATACATATAGAAGTAAAATGTATAACAACAATATCACAAAATCCAGGAGAGGAGAAATACAATTATGTGGTTATTAGATTCTTGTACTATATATGAAATGATATAATGTCACTTGAAGGTAGACTGTGGTAAGTTAAAGATGTATATTATCAATCTTAGAACCACCACTAAATTAACACTGCAAAGACTTGTAGCTAAAAAGCCAACCATGTTATGGTAGATAACATGGAATCATAAGGGATACTTAACTAATCTCAATGTAAGGTTGATGGATATAAACTTTATCATGATTGTGGTAATGGCTTCGTGAGTATATACATATGACAAAGCTTACCAAACTGTAAACTTCATGTACATATTATTGTATGTCAGTTTTCCCTTATAAAGCCATTAAAAAGTTAAGGTGGGTCTAACTACTCCCTGTATCTAAGATAAAATATTTTTCAGCAATAAAATGTTCCATAGTTCACATTAATGTGCCAGAAATTCAACTCCATAATTTTGGAGAATAAATTAGAATTGTAGAAGCATGGCATTTAAAAGAGCTAGAAGATATCTTAGAAGCCATCTAGTCCCCCTTTCTCATTTCAGTTATATGGAAATGAAGGTCCAGATAAATAATGCGAGTTACCCCAATTTATTACCAATCATCCAAGATGAGAATAAACAATAATAAAAAAGTAAATGCTTACTTAATTTATCTTTTTTTGTGAAACTTCTCATTGTGATGGGACATGGTTTTGCCTACAACACGTGGGTTAAAGATCATGTTTTGACTAAGACTGGGAAATCAAGCTATGAATGGTACAGTAACTGGAGCTACTGGGAATAGCAACAGCTGAATTATAGAGTTAATTCCAAGACAGCCTCCTTGTTGCTAGTGATCATGATCTTCTTGAATTCTTTAAGTAAGCAGTGACTTCAAAGACTTAGGGTATTAAACTTCAAAAAAGCGCATTTGGGGAATTAATCAATCTAATAAATATGGTGCAGAGGGAAGAAGTATTAAAATCTATAACTGGATGGAATTTTGAACATCTGAATAGACACTATAATTAAACCATAGTGGATTACAATTGCTCTGGAAAAGAAGATTGGAGATTGCTTGCTCTTTGCAAAGTGGATTTACAAAGGGTGGCTTAAAAACCTATGTGCAAAGAAAAATCTGACTTGGAAAGGGACAGGAGGGAATCAAATGAGAATGTACAACTAAAGTTAGGGCAGCAAAAGAGCAGGGTGAATTAATGTAAGCAAATGAGAATGAGAAAGGTTTTGTTGAATAGACAAAAAATAAATAAAAAATGTAGGCAAGGGAAATGGGAGGCCAGCTGATGGATGAAGATGGTTACAAGATTAAAGATGACTTTGAAGGTTGCTGAGGGATAGCTACATTCCCCCTTCTCCCCTCTCTGCCATCTCTGCTTTAATAAGAGAAATGAAGAAAATAAACTCAGACAATTAAAAAGCAATAAAGACTCCACCAAAAGAGCTTTTGATAAAAAGCAGGGAAGAAAACATGTTACAACTTTGGCTTTCCATTAAGAAATAGCTCTGCTAATCAAAACTAGAAGGCAGTACAGGATGGAGCTTTCTATAGAAAGATTTAGGTATTTCTATAGGATTTAGGGAAATAAACTAGGTAAAATATTAGCCTTTGGAAAAGCTAGAGACACCTAGGTAATAAATGTCAAAAGTAATGTTAATGTTTAGTAGAATAGTGGAATTTGTTTGGACAGAGAAGAAAATCTATAAAAGTATGAAAAACAAACAATTACTATCATTGTTATATAGCCTGAGTGTTTAGGTATTCAAATTAAGTTATTTAGGTTATGCTTTAACTCTTTTGAGAAAGGTGTTTTTTGGGTGGGGGGTCTATATGAGGAGGAAAAGTAAAATGATCTGTCACACTTCCTTTTATAATACAGCTGTGAAAATCAGTCTGGATTTTGCCATTTTCCAGGCTTGGGGATTTAAGGAATTCTGGCAACAAGCTCAAGCCCAAGTCTGTCCACACATGTTAGGGCAATAGGCATCGAGCTACTTTATGTGACATCCAGGATCTATGAATCTCCCCTGCCCAAAGCTACTCCCTTCTCCATCTGCCTGGAAACTTAAAATTCCCGAAGTACAGCCTTTGATTGGATAAAAAAATCCACTATGTTTAAATGTAGGGTTGTATTACCTGGGAGGGGTAAAATACATTGCACTTAAATGCTACTTAATAGAGGAATTGATTAGGATTGATTTCTTTAAAGAATAAGAGATACAAAAGCTTTAAGAAATAATAAAAGCTAACATATATTAAGTGCCAGATAGCATGCTAATTGATTCAGATAAGATTCTCTCATTAATCCTCTGGATGTTCCTTTGAAGGAAGGTACTGATATAATTCCATTTTGCTGATGAGAAAACGAAGGCACAAAGATGTTTAGACAGTTGCCCTTGATCAATTTGCCAATGAAGAGTGGAGCTGACATTTAGAAGGATGCAGGGAACAGGGACTATGGAGAGGAGATGGGGCCTATGCAAAACAGAGGGGCTCCAAAGACAAAACACATAAACCCCTCTGCCTTCATCTTTTAAAAGGAGTAGGCTCTGGTTTTCCCACTTTATGGTAAGATAACGTATACCTAAAATTCTGTGATTCTACAACTCCATTAGGGAGCAAGGTCCTAGGAAAATGAATTAGAAGTTGGGTGTATTCTAGTGAGGGAAGAGGAGATGGAGAAAGTGAGTTTAGAGGCTGGGGCATGGTCTCTGACTTTGGAAAGCATGGGAGGCCCAGAGCAGCTATAGGGCACCTTGTGGTGGCCTGCCTCCACTCACCCATTAGGGCCCTAAATATTTTACTGCTTTCTAAATGAAACCCTCTCCCATAAACATAGGAAAGACTCTGTTATCATCATACACATTTACCATCATACACACTAAAGTATTATCTCCAAGGCCCTGTGCATTTGTAAACCTGTTATCTTCTTGGGGTCCAGAGAGAAGGCAGCCTATGGATATCTGTGTAGGAGCAGAGAGTAGGCTTGTTGGGCAAGATGGGGGACCCAGGTTGGGGATGGGGCTGGTGGTAAGCCAGGTGTGAAGAAGGGGCTTGATGGGAGACGTCAGCAGAGTTGTCCTTCCTGCTTTTGGTAGCTTAGTAAGAATTTAGCTCAGCTGAATTAGCTCAGTGGCAGGATGAATTGACACTAGCTGCTGATCTCTTCAGTCCTAAAGCTCTCATTGTTATACAGTCAACTAGATGTTCCTCAGTCCCCTTTTTTTATACATATTTAGAACATCAAGGAGCAGGTTCTTTCTATTGGTGTTCTTTCTACAATCTATCTAGCTGTGCTCAACCCGGAAACCCCTATCCAGAAGGCAAACAGATTAGAGCCTGTGTATGCCACTGCTCTGCCCATGAGCTTCTCAAAAGAGATCTTATTTTATTTCACATTTATGTCATGTAGCACAAATTATGGTTGTCCTTATGTCTCCTTTGCAGGTCTGAGCAATGGTGAACCAGGTGAAGAGTGCTGGGAAGGGATCATCTAGAATTGAGAAACAGAGTGTTTGGTGGAGAGCAGGCATAGACACCATTTGGAGGTGTCTGTAGTTACCAGCTATCATTAGCAGGAATCAGTCCTGAATTTGTAGAGGCAGTCTGGATGGTGCCCAGGAAGAATAATCACTGAGTAACCATGAGGCAGAACACAAGCCAATTCTCATTCTGTAGGAAATTAAAAGTCTAGAAACTCAGGTTAAAGCACACGGGCAATAGGAGTTGGAAAACAGAGATAAGCAGGTGAGGATACATACACAGCACGAGAGGCGAGAAGTAACGAGAAAAGACAACAACCCCCTAGTGTGTGATGTGCATGCACTGACCTATCCAGGACGACTTCACCATGTCCAGGGCAGGATTAGACATGTGAAGGCAGGGATTTTTGGCCAGGGCTGAGTATACTTACAAAGTGGAGCAGAGGATGGGGAAGCCCATGTCTAGAAAGGTAACCGAACTGGACAGAACCAGGGTCATTCAGGCTGACATTGCCAGAAAGGCCAGAAAAAGGTCATCTGGGCTGACCTGGCTGGGCAGGGCCTACATAATGTAGGCCGGACTCTTACGTGTATTGCAGAGAGTCATAGGCACAGAGAATGGGATGTAGTATTATCTAGGGTCAGCTAACAGAGGATTGAAAGGTTAGCAAATTTTCAAGAGAGCAAAGAAGGTTCAAGCCAGATCAATCTATAAAATACCTAGGGGAGCCTAATTAGACAGGGGTCCCTTGCTGAATGAGGCTGACTCTTATGGCATCTCCTGAAAACCCAGTTATCCCTGCTTCAGAGTTTAGTCTAAAGCATTAAGGGATCTCAGCTGGTTAGGGAAGCTCTGTGTTCTTGGGGAGAGGGAGGTACTGGCCGTTGTTTACCTTGACATATCAAAATCTGAATTCTGAGTCAGGGCATGGTCCTAGAGTGGGGTTTTGTTGGGATATTTATTAGTGGGGCCTTTTGGGGCCACATGCTGGGAGGGTGGTAGTCATTCTGTAGGGACTCATCTTCTCAGCTTGAATCTTCTCCTTTAATACATAGTGCCTTTCTATCTTTCTAGAGCAGAAGCAATAATCCAGTCACACAAGCCCCGAGGAAAGTAATAATGCTGATTTGTTTATTTATTGAGTCCTTTACTTGTTCATTCAATGAATGTTGATTAAGAATCTACCAGAGGATGGGGACAAGGGAAGGGATAGCATTAGGAGAAGTACCTAATGTAGATGATGGGTTGATGGGGTGCAGAAAAGCACCATGGCACATGGCACATGTATACCTATGTAACAAACCTGCACATTCTGCACATGAATCCAAAACTTAAAGTATTTTAAAAAAGCTTTGAATAGCAAAAGAAAAAAAAAAGAAGAATTTACTAGGTTGATGCTCTGGATACAATGGTGAACTAATTAGACACCACCCCTGTCCTCTGAGTACTTTATAGGGAGATGGGCAAGACCAAGAAGTAAACAACCATTGTATTAAAGTGTAATTAGTGATATAACAGAACTATACATGGGTGCCTATGGGACTACAGGCAAGAGGTATTTAACCCTGACCTGGAGGGTCAGGGAAGGCTCTAGGAGGTGGTCAGTCTTGGTCTGCAGAACTCCTCCTGATGGCCTGTCTCCCTCATTCATTCTGGCACAGGATTCTCTACCGCTTTCGAAATGAAACCCCCTTTTGTAAACATAGGAAAGACTGTTATCATCATACACATTTACCTGAAACACACTAATGTATTATCTCTAAGGCTCTGTGCATTTGTAAACCTTTTATCTCTAATTGTGGAATGAAAGATTATTTCCTGTTCAAAGGAATTTCATGCTTCAGCAAATAGATATAATGGGCACTTTTTCTATATACATATATATATATATATATATATTTAAATTGTGAGCAGGCGAGTATGCTGCATGGAAAGTGAACACATAAAGTGTGATTGCAAGAGACTGAGAACTGTTTCTCTATATACTCTAACACACCAACAAAATTAAAAGACCAGTCCTAGACTGGAAGAAATATTTGCAGCACATGTAATAGATAAAGGGATTCTCTTCTCAATGCATAGAGGCCATTTAAAAATAATTAAAGAAAAAGAAAAACAACCATGAAGAAATATTGGCAAAGGACTTAAAAAGACAACAGAGTCCTGTTTCTTTAGTCTTTTTACTTGCACAACTTGTACATGAAGAAAGTTCAAAATTGTTATGGAAAATTTACAAGAAAGTTGACATATTATTGTGATAGACATATTATTGTGTTGCATGATAATTGGACTTAATTTGCATGAAACCTGTAATATTACTTTTAGCTAGCCAAAGATTCAGTTCTTTTTCTAACTTTTAAAGTTTCTTGGTGATACTAATTGCTGTCAAATATATCAATTTCCCCTCAACACGTGCTCTTGCACACACATGCACACTCTTGTACGCACACACTCACCTTTGCAGGGAAAGTGAAAAATGTCATTGCTCAGGTTCCCACACCTCTGCCATTTCTACCCTGTGCCCTTCACCTGTGACTGCTGCTCCCTCTGTGATCATCTAAGGCTCCTCTACATTTGGAGCGATGTTGTTGAGCAATAGAAAGTTTCCAGCACCTTTTCTCCTCTCACATTCCCAGGTGTCCCTTTGATAATGAACCCAAGACAGAAGTCTGTGCATTAAGGGAGGGGAAAACCTTTCTAGATAGAAAGTAGCAGTTATGTGGAGGGCATTGGTGAACAAGCACAAACTTGTTAGTGTTGGAGGAGAGAGAAAGAGACAGAAGGATTGGACTAGGTAGTGCCAGGGTCTCAAGAAGGTAGGAAAGAATCCCAGAAGACCCAGGGAAGGTAGAGGGCTCAGATACCTCTGACTCCAGACCCAGGCGCCACAGTGCAAGACACCAGCAATTCCAGGACTTTTCCCCTTGCAACCATTACAGAAAAGGATGTCTGAGAGAGCAGTCCAGGTACATTCATCTGAGGACAGCCAGGTGAGAAACAGAACAGAACTCTCACAGTTCTTTCTGACTCATGTCTTCTATTCTGACCTTTGTCCCTCTGGGCCCACCAAGTCTTAGCCTGATGCTTAGGAGACCTGGGAGGCTCTCTGCTCTGCGCATTGCTTAGTTGATGCATGAAATTTCTTTCATGGGAGATAAAATCCTTAATTCCACAATTAAAGATAAGAGGCTTAAAACTGTCTGGGGGAACTAATGCATTCTTATAAAGGTGTTTTTGTCAAGTTGTAAAAGACTTAGAATTATGGCATCCTCTTCTGTTTTGATGGAGAAGCAATGAGAAGGCAGAAGAACTCAGAGCCCGAGACCAGAAAGAGGCCATCAGGGTGACTGTTACCGTGGAATCACAGTGACTTTTCGTGGATCTGGAACAAGTGGAAATGCCTGAGGCCCAGGGTCCTTCTGGCTCATATTGTGAGAGTGCTGCTGAGCCCAGCCAGAGCAGTAGGTGAGGAGAAGTGTGGGTGGAAGGTACTGCTAGGCGATGCTTACTAACAAGCCCTGGGCCTCCCACCCTCCTGAGAATCCATGTACACCTCTCAGGGCAACTAGACACACTTACAGTCACAAGATTGTGTAAGTTAGTGGGAATCTTGTTCTACCATTATTTCTTCTTCTCAGCACAGTTGTTGGTCTCTGAATTTTCTTCTCTCTCTCTCTCTCTTTTTTTTTTTTTCCTGAGACAGAGTCTCGCTCTGTCACCCAGGCTGGAGTACAGTGGTGCAATCTCAACTTACGGTAACCTCTGCCTCCTGGGTTCAAGTGATTCTCCTGCCTCAGCATCCCAAGTAGCTGACAGTACAGGTGCCTACCACCATGCCTGAATAATTTTTGTATTTTTGGTCCAGCTGGGGTTTTGCCATGTTGACCAGGCTGGTCTCAAACCCCTTACCTCAGGTGATCTGCCTGCTTTGGCCTCCCAAAGTGCTGGGATTATAGGCACGAGCCTAGCCTGTGTTTTCTTGTGAAGACAGCTAGGCAGGAGTGAACATAGAGCTCTTGGGGGTGTGGAGCCAACTGCTAGATGTAATGGCCAAGATCAGTTTTTCTGTAATGAAAGTTGTCCTTCATATAGCTAGCCCCTTCTTGTTTCGTGGCCCACCCTTGATGTTTTATAGTCCTGTAATTACACAGGGGCTGAAACATTGTTTGGGTATGTGTGAGAACAGGTTATTTTGTCTGTGTAATAGTTGGTACCAACGTTATGAAACAGAAGTGACCAGACTTAAGAAACAAAAATTGGAGGGTTGAAAAGGTTAATGAGAGAGTTGTAAAGAAGCTGGTGGACTGCGAACATTGCTTCCCACTGAGATTATTTAGAAATCTGGAACCTATATGAGTCCCTGGAGGGAAAAGGGGATATTACATGCACAGATATTTTATTTATTGTTTTCTCTACAAACAGTAAGTAATAAACAGATGAAAGTACAAGGTTATAGAATTGTATTACCTTTTGGCTTTGGCCAAGTAAAACTTTAATTTTCCAAGTAGAGATAACAGGCAGCTCCTGTTACTCTGAGGCAGGGGAAGGGCTGCTGTGAAATCTTTACATAAAGGGATTTGTTCTGGGCTTTAGTGGCTCCTGGGGCATAATGCACAGGGGGCTGAATGATCTAGGGGAGAATGCTATGGATTAAGGGTAAGCTCCCTCCCAGAAGCAGGCCAGTCAGAGTTACAGAGATATCTGCACATGAACTGAACATTTTGAATTCCAGTAGTACAGCGTGGCTTATGTCCCCTCTCCAGCTCTTCATGCCCAGCCCCTTAGCTCAAATTGAAAGTTCAAAAGGCGGATAGATCAATGCTTAATTTTCTCCTAGCATTCATGTCCTGCAGAGTCTGGGGTCAGCTGGTTGTGGCTATGGGGGAGAGGACACTAATGATTATTTTATGTGTAAATCAGGTTGCACTGAGCCATGTTGCAGTAATGAACAATCCTAAAAACCCAGTGGTTTGATAACAAAAGTTTATTTCTTGCTCCTGCAAAATTCACTGTGGTTCCAGCAATTCTCCAGGTAGCTGCCCTCCATGCAGTCAGTCATTAATCCAGCTGCTTCAGTCTTTTGGCCCTATTATCTCAACACATGGCCTCTAAACTCTTCACCAGAGGGAAGGAGAGAAGCTGGTGATTCTCACTGAGACTATTTGGACTCTGCTTGGAAGGGACGTGCTATTCACATATCATCCACCAGAAATAGTCACACGATTCTGCTGACTTCAAGGTGGTCAAATATTATAACCTCCTGTGTTCCCAGAAAGGAAAAGATTACTGCATATTGGTAAGGACTGGTGCTGTCTCCCATAGTGTTCCTCCTATGTGTTGATAATTTTGAAAACAAATGATATTGACTATTGATGTTATTAATCCTGTTTCTCACTCTAGAATACCAGGATTCAATGAAGTTGAGGAACTTGACAGTGAGCCACTGGGTCAATATTCAAAATTGATCTGTTTAACTGCCATACATATGGTGTTTGTTCATTTAATTTTTATCTCAGTGGCAAAGGATTGGGTTAGTCATATACATTATCACCATTCCATTGACGCAAATCAAGCCCCCCCTTTTTTGTTTTTATTTACTTATTTATTCCCTTCTGTTTACATTACTCAGGCTCAGCCAACCTCCCTGTATCCCCTTAGGCAACTCCTCAAATATGCTTTATATACATAGTTTCTCTGTGCTCTTGTAAAATGCATGTTCATATTTGAATGGCCTATGCTCTCTCAACCATGACATACCATTTCTCAAACTGCATTAATAATCTCTGGAAAATCCTTATAAAGATAGTGAACAGGAGAGGGAAACACTGATCAGGTATGTGTGATCACTCTATACAGCTCAGGTAGAAGTCCCTGACTGCCAGTGTTCCCTGCAGTAGACTGTGTGTGTGTGTGTGTGTGTGTGTGTGCGCGCGCATACATGTGTCCCTTTTAGTAAGGTACCAATTGCCTCCACCACATGTTTTTGCCCCTGCTAGTCATTATTTATCCTTAGATAGGGCAGTTAATTAGTGTCTCAGGACCTCAGTTTTGCCATCTATGAAATGAAGCCAAGGACAGCTACCTTGTACTGCAAAGGGATGTCTTGATGTTTAATTACTTTAGAAGCCAGACTGAAAAGAGACCCAGGATTTCCTTGGAGGCTAGGGCTTTGCAGATATAAACTCTTATCATCCTTATTTTCTTGGTGACAGGTTTATAGCCTGTGGGACTCACTTGGTACCTGTCACTTACCTTCCTCTTGATCCCTTGCTACAGAGCTATATTTGTCATTGCATCTCACGATCAAAAGAATGTATAAAATCATGCTCATGGGAGATGGTGCTGGAAACACATTGTTATCTCCAGGACATCATAGGTACTGGACTGCCTTTGGAAGAAGCAGGAGGCATTTTAGGAGAGGCTGAAGTCTAGTCTACTTAGTGGCCACCCAGTCTACATTGTTTAATTAGCATCTACTGTATGCAGTGGGTGTACAGTGGATACAACAGTATTAAGAACTGTGAATGTTTCTTGACATAGGGGGCCTCATTTGATTTACCTTTGCTAGCTGCTGGCTTCTCTGTCAGATTTCCTAAAACAGCACCCTCCAGTACTCTCAGCTGGCTCATGTTTTCCCCCTTAAATCTTTTATTACCTGCTGTCTCATGTATCTGCCTATTTGCTATCTATGTCTCCCTTACAGACCCTATGACAACAAACAACTAGACGACAACAACTAGACAACAAACAACTAGAATGTAAGCTTCACGAGAGCAGGGACTTTGTTTTATTTACTGTTAATTTCTCAGTGCTTAGCACAGTGCCGGAAACACAGTGGGACACGTTCATTGACTGAAGGGTACCTGGCTGGCAGGTACCCCTGAACGCTGCCTCACATGTGTATCTACACTATGAATGTGTGTCTTTGAGTTGTAACGGTGAAAAGAGGATATCTTAAAAAATAACACCCACATCTTGCTTTTAAGAAATAGCATAGTTAGGGAGACAAGGCTAAAGTGCACGAGATGAAACTCCATAGTTCTCCCAAGTGATTCTCATTGTATTCATCGTACCGTGCCTTCTAAAATCCCCTTGTGCACTGTGTGAGCAGGCTATTTTTCTTTATCCTCTTTCTTAAATTGAGACACTGCTCTAGAAGTTAATAGCCATGGTATTTCACCTCTGAGGTGTCTGGCGCCTAGTAGTGTGGTGAAGTGATCCCCGCGTTAAGCTTATCAATATCCATTTGGTGCATTTGTCTTTTAGACCGGCTCTTTCTCAGCCTGCCCCAACTGCTCTTTAATCCTGTAAGTCATTTTAATCTGAGATGCTCTGCAGATGAAAGTTATACTACATATGCCATATAAATTAATATTATGATGCTAAGACCATTCCATTTGTCTAGGGATTTGCAATGATTTACTTTTTACGGGTAAAGTTTTATTCAACTCTTAACAGTGAAGCATAAAACTGTTACAATTGTAATGAAATCTATAAAAACACAGGGTCGTCTTGGGTAAAATGTCTCCTTGGGAGATGATGATACCTCTGGGAACAAATTGAAGAATGCTTTCATTTGTTATTCTCAAAGGTACTCCTGGCAAATTCTGGGTGATCCCAGATCAGGGCCCTGAAACAGCCTTGTGTATAACTGTGGTTCCTGAACTCCAATCTGAGTTTATCAAAATTTGAAACTCTCAGTGTTCACAGAGGCCCTAAAAAGGACATTAAAGAAAGATTAACTTGTTTCTAACCCCTTTGCCAAATATGGAACAGGTTGGGTGCCTCAGGAAGGGTTGCAGTAGGAAACAGATGGCAAAATCAGATTAGGATAACTTGAGAAGATTTTTATTCAAGGTACTATTTTCAAAGTTATGGGTGTAGGAGAACCATATGTGACGGCAGGACTCTGGAGCTGGCGAAGGTGGGGCTCCAGTACCACCCACAGGTCTAAAGGGGGTGGGGAGACCAAGTGGTTCCTGAAACCCTGGGACAAATAGGTCTTCTGGAGAGTTTTACTAGTTAAGATCTTTGGAAACACAGCCAGCCCACAGCTACCTTTCAGGAAGGAAACTGGAGAAATTCCTTCTTTCCTCTGTTCTTTTGCCAGTGTTGCTGATTGGCTAAACTCAGCTGCAAGCCAGAGGACAAATGGGCCCATAGATGTTTTCTACTTAGGTCAGACTTGTGGGTCACAGAGAAGTTTGGGGCATAGTGAAGCGTGGATTTAGACGGGCTCAGCAAGGATAGGAAGGTTTCTTTTAAGAAGAGGAGACAGCTGGAGGAAAAGGTCAATGCCAGAATCTCAGCCTTTGCAGAGGTAAAGCTAACACTTCTTCATGCTCTTATAAAACCCTGGCAATGCATGAGCCCACTGGAAGCTCTTAATAGGCAAAACCCAGTTATATAATTTTTGCTGCCTGCCTGCTTTTCTGAATGAGTTATGGCAAGACAGAAGAGGAGAAAGAGGAAGAAGAGCCCTGGAAAAGTTGGACTCCAAACCTAAGAGTCAGGCTCTTTTGATATTGCAATAGTCATTGGTGTCACAAATTTGACTGTAAATTAAAGTTTTTACTTTTTTACCTCCTTTAGACTTTAGGATTTCCAACCTTTATTTTGTTGTTTAGAGTTAAAGTAAGAAATATTTTGGGGCCATGGAAGGTGTTTATAATGTTGTCCCTGGCATGAATTATCATTTACTATGTCAATCTTCATTAGTCTCTCGTCAAAAGCTGTGATTACCTTCCCAGGATCTCAGAAAGGGTTTAGAGGAGTGAGAATAAGCAGGGGAGGGTTGGTACTTCTCAGGGTCTCTAGCCTTGATGCAGAAAGTGGTCCAGAGACTAAACAAGTATGTGAACCATTAATCAAAGCCAGAGTTTTCAAACTTTGATTATTTGTAATACATAGATGGTTTTGCCTTGTATGTTTAACTGTCCTCCTTCATCTCCTCATTGTTTATCTTGCCTAATAATGCCATATGACACATGCACAAATGCAATTCCCTTTGTTTTTTTCTAAGATGGAGTTTCACTCTTGTTGCCCAGGTTGGAGTGCAGTGGTGCAATCTCAGCTCACTGCAAGCTCCGTCTCCTGGGTTCAAGAGATTCTCCTGCCTCAGCCTCCAGAGTAGCTGGGATTACAGGCATGTGCCACCATGTCCAGCTAATTTTTTGTATTTTCAGTAGAGACAGGTTTCATCATGTTTGCCAGGCTGGTCTCAAACTCCTGACCACAGGTGATCAGCCTCCCAAAGTGATGGGATTACAGGTGTGAACTACCATGCCTGGCTGCAAATATTCAATTCTTCTTTCGTTCTTTTTTTTTTTTTTTCTTTTTTGTAGAATGATTTATTTTCCTTTGGGTAAGATTGCAGTGTCAAATGCTAGTTCTAAGTTCTTTTTTTCTTTTTTTTTTTTTAAATTATACTTTATGTTCTAGGGTACATGTGCACAACGTGCAGTTTTGTTACTTATGTATACATGTGCCATGTTGGTGTGCTGTACCCATTAACTCATCATAAAAAAGGATGAGTTCATGTCCTTTGTAGGGATGTGGATGCAGCTGGAAACCATCATTCTCAGCAAACTATCGCAAGAACAGAAAACCAAACACCGCATGTTCTCACTCATAGGTGGGAGTTGAACAATGAGAACACTTGGACACAGGAAGGGGAACATCACACATGGGGCCTGTTGTGGGGAGGGGGGCGGGGAGGGATAGCATTAGGAGATAAACCTAATGTAAATGACGAGTTAATGGGTGCAGCAATTCTTACTTCTTTATTTTTGAAATCTGTTGATGAATGTTGAGTTACTTATACCCCTCAGTTAATGATATGTTCTTCCCATTGGTCCATGTAAGATTGGCTACTCATTCAGTCATTCTCTTTTGTTCCATTTCCTTCCTTGTTCCTATATGCAACCATTCTAATGTCAAATGTGCATCCTCTTGTTTGGATGTATTATCTTAAAAAGTAAATTATTATTTTGTATATATATATATTCAACTTACATAAATTGTGTTCTATTATGTACTTATCAGCACTGTGTTTTCAGATATATCCATGTTATGTGTACACATAGCCTATTGCTTTTAACTAATACCTTTCATTTAGGAAAATATCACATTAATGATATTAACTCCTTAATGAATATCACATTGATGGTTTTTCACCATAGATTGTCTATTCACTCTTTCATTTATGGCCCCCTGGATGATCTCCAACTGCTTACTATCTGAAGTCATACTTCAGGTCAATATTTCTGCCCAGTGCTCAAGGGTTTTTATAATTCCATGTCATCACTAATACCTTGCTTTAACCAGCTTTCTAATTCTTGCCACTTTAATTGATGTAAAGTGATGTCTCATTATTGCTTTAATTTACAGTCCTGTGATTACTAATAATTTTGAACATTTCTTCATATATTTCATAGCCATTTAGGTTTCCTTTTCTGTGAATTGCATGTTCCTATTCTTTGCTGATTTGCAAACTGATGTTTCTGTATTTTTTTTTAAAAAATGTTGACTTTTAGGAATTTCTTGTATATGCCAGATGATTTTTAAGAAGTCTGTCTTCACAGCTAGGCACATAGATAATTCTCCTACAGTTTTTTCTGCTTAACTTTATAAAAATACCTTTTATGTTTAGCTCTTTAATCCATCTACTTTTCAGCTTTGTATGAGGCATTAAATAGATACCCAGTTTTACTTTTCTTCATGTAATGAGCTAGTTTCCCCCAGCCCTACTCCCTAAATAACAATTGTTTCCACTTTGATATGGGGTGCCATCATTATCCTACATTAAATCCTCATACATACACGGCTCCCTTTCTGAACTATGGCTGTTCTCAATGGGACAATGCTGTTCCATGGTCCATATTTTGTTCTTGTGCCAGTATCACCTTGCTTTCATTGCTATGGATTTACTACTATTTTTAAGTAGATCTTTACTCTTCTGTATAAAACTTTCAAATGAGTTTATTGAATTCCTCTAAATTCTAACTGATATTTTAAATGAGATTGTATTGAAGTTATAAATTAATTTGGGGGAGAAATGACATCTTTATCATACTAAAATCCTATTGACTTTTACAAATTGATCTTGTATCTTCCAAACTTGCTGAATTTTCTTTTTCATCTGGCTGCAAATAATGATAGTTTTATCTCTTTCTTGGAAAACATTATTTCTCTTATGTCTTCCTTTCTTTCCTTATAGTTTTGGCCGTGACCTCCAGTACCATGTTAAATAGGAGTAGTGCTAATGATGATTTCCTTTGCTCCCGATTTTATAGGGAAAGCACCTGAAATTCTTCATTAAATACAGTGTTGCTATAGGTTTTTGTTATATTACCTTTAAAAAGTTAGAAAAATTGACTACTGTATTCCTGCTTTCATAAATATGTTTTTAAAAATCACCATAAATTAGGGGCGATTTGTCAAATACTGTTTTTGCATCAATTGAAAGAATCGTATCTTTGATTACTGTCATAAATTTCATTCGTAAATTTCTCTAATTTTTGAATCCATTTTTAAAATACCAAAATAACCTACACATAATCATTATTTCACTTTTTCTTATGCAAAATTAAATAAAAAGTACAGAGAATAACATGATTATCTCCTATGTGTCTAACACCTAACTTTAACAATTATTAACTTCTGGCCCATCTTGTTTCACCTTCTTCACATCCTCCCAGACTGAATCATTTGAAAGAAATTCCAGACATTTTATCATTTCATCAAGAAAAACTTCATTATGTATCTCTCAAAGATAAGATCTTTAAAATCACTTAATCACTGTATCATTATGATGCATTTATATTTAATCACTTAGCTGAAACTTTATATAGAATTTTTCATCTCATTTAACATGATGTGGGCCTGTAATTTTAATTTCTTATATTGTTTTTACTTGGCTTTAAAGAAAATATTTATTATTGTTGCCTCATGAAATTAACCTGGTGGTTCTTGTTTTTCTAGTCTCTTGAAAATTTTATATAGTTTAGGAAATAGCTAATCCTTGGAATTTGGCAGAATTCATCTCTAAAACAATCTGAATATGAGAGTTATAGATTTTTTTGAATGGGAGATCTTTAACTCAGATTTTTCTTTTTAAAAGTGTCTACTGGCCATGTTCTCAGTTTCTTCACATTTTGGCACTTTACATTTTCTGTTCTTAGGTCTCCTAGGCCTCAAAGTTATTAATATGCAGTCATTCACAGTATTCTCTTCTGAATCTTTGTTGATTTCATAATTTGTTTCCCCTCCCCCTATATTTTATGTATTTGTATGTTTTCTATGATCAGTTTTGCCAGAGGTCTCTTTCTCTCGCTAATCTGTTCAAGGAACCAACTTGAACAATGAACAATAAACTTTCCCAAGAGACGTAACTCCTTTTATTTTGCCAATCTCTTGCAGCACCTCTGCTTTTATTCTTATTTGAATATATCCTTCAAGAGTGTTTTTAGTGTGGATTTTTGCATGTCAAACCTCTTGATACCTTGTTTAGTTAAACATGTTTTTATTATATCCTCATATTTGAACAATAATCTATGTTTGAAATAATTTTTCCTTCAATATTTTAAAATTATACTTCATTATCTTTTAAAAATTTTTCCATTATCATCTTGTTTTTAGTGTTCTTAAATATTCTAGTGATAGCCTGACTCTTATTACTTCACAGGGGACTCTTTTCCCCTCAAAATGGACTGTATTCCTGCTTTAAGTATTTTTTCTCTTCTTTCATATTTTAAAATTTTATTATAATGTTGATCAGTGTGGAGTTTTCCTTATCTCCCCTACTTGGTCTCTAAGAGACCTTTCATTCTGAAATAGTCTATCATTCATTAAATCTAGAATATTTATCTTCATTATTTCTTTAAATATTTTCTCCTTTTCTCTTCTCCATCCTATTCCTTCAGAGATCCTTTTAACTGGATGCCAGTGCTTCTACTTTTATCCTCCAAATCTCTTAGCTTGTAAATTTTTTTGAATTATATTTTCTGTCTCTGTATTCTTTTCAGCCACTTTTAGGAAGAATTTCTTATTCTGATCTTCCAATTCACTAAATCCTTCTTTAGCTCTATTCCATCCTGTTATTTATCCCATGTATTGTGTTCTTTATTTCAACTCTACATTTTTGGCATCTAATATTTCACTTACTTCTTTCTAAGATTTCTTATTCTTGTTTTATTTTCCTAGTATCTTCCCATGTCTCCTTAAGCATAGTTACCATACTGATGTCATATTCCTTTTTCATTTTATTTGTCCAAATGGTTCTGCTTCAGATGGTGTTATGATATTCTGTTTTTGTCTTCCTTTACTAGACTTTAGTTTTATTTGGGTTTGTAAGCTCATGTTCTTTTGTGGGTATCAGCTACTCTGTCTGGTAATGTTTGCTAGGAAAGGCCAAATTTCAGATTCTAGTCTCTATTTCTTTAGATATTTAAAACAATGAGAAGCATTGAGCACCAGAGCATAGAGACAAAGGCAACATAAAAACACTTTGTATCATTCCCTTTCCCTACCTCTCCCCTGGTCAATTCCTCTGGTCAGGGTTTCTCCTTTAAATTAAAATATTGGGGAGAAAGAACACTAGGATGAGGCAGTCTTCACACATTGTAATTCTCCCAGGAGTGACAGTTTGCAGGAGGAGTGTGCTGGGGTCAGGATACTGAAGGACCAGGCCCACCACTCATAACTGTGCAGATGGTCTCTACTCATGAGTGAGGGGAGCGGGGAACAGGCACTGCCATTCACCTCCATTCCCAAGCGGTGCACCCTGGTGTGAGGTTTCACCTATCTGGAGGTAGGGATGCCTTTCCTAATGTACACTGTGTGACCATATGCTTTCGTGGTGGCCTTCCAAAAGTTCCTAGTCAGGTGCACCTGCATTCAGCAGCGCCTCACTCCAGCATGCATCTGCATTGACAGGTTTCAGTTTCTGCCAAGAGATTCACATGCTTTCTATTAGCTTTAGAAATACATATTTCCCTTCTGCTTCTTATATTCTTAAATTTCATGAAAGGGTCAACAGATTCTAGGTCATGATCTCCATAAAACTCAGAAGCCCAAATATATGTCTTTAAAAACCTTATTTCATGTGATTTTTGCCTTGAAAATAACATTTTCAGCAATTTCCTGAAGACCTTTAAGGGAATTGAAAGAGAACTGGATGTCCCAAATGAGGATTGGTTGGGAATCCTGGAATTAGAGGTAAAGTGGGGGAAGATGAAAGGACACCAACTGTCTAGATGACAGGACTCAGAAACCACAACTCCATCCCCATCCAATCAATTATTCTCTCTAACATCAGGTTTCATTGTCTACGAACTGGGAATAGTAATGCATATTCTGTTTCCCTGGCATGGTTGTTGTGCTGCTCAAATGGGATAATATCTATGGAAGACACTCTGTACACCTTTACATGCAGGAAGAGAGAAAGCGGTAATATTTAATATGAACCAAAGAGCATTTGAAATGATATTAGCTCTCATGAGATGGGATGTTCTTTGGCTGGGAAGGTGGTAATCCCTCCCCTTGGTGACCTCAGTGAATTTCAGACAGATCTTCAAAGCAGATCAGGTCTCTGAAGCATAGAGTGGTGAAAATATTCCAAGTTCTCTGACCTCCCTAGGCTGGGGAAGGTTGGCATCAAGGACAGAAGCTTTCAATTGCATTGAACATAGCCTGGACAGGTTCCAAGTGGGTAATTACTTTATGCTTACTTACAATTTCCCCTTCAGCTTCGAAGGGATAAAGCATCCCTCACTGGCTGGACTAACGGGGCTATTCAGTGTTGCTAGGCATATGTTGAACAGCTGCCCCAGTCACTTACCTCAGCAGAGACTGCATTTTAGTAATGAAGTCAGGGCTCAAATTGGGCAAGACGGTAGCACATTTCTTTGATTAGTGAGCAGGACAAATGTGGCCTCTCTTTGAACAGAAGGGAGGGCATGTAGCACATTTTTTTCCTTATTCCCTTCAGGAGCAGGCATAAAGTGAGCAGATTCTTTGAGAGCCAGCTTTGAGAGGTGCTCTGATATGAATCTAATTGAGAAAAATATGTTAATTTTGTCATGATCAATAACGATAGCAGTTACTCTTCAATTATGAAAAAAAGCTTTTGAAAAGTGGAGTGCAAAAAAAAATTTCATCGAATGAGTTGTGGCCCCTGAATGTCTTATAAGACTGAGGGTGTGTATAGTCAGGAAAATAACCTTCAATAAGGCAGGGGCTGGGCAATGAGAGATTTCCTGTGACTCCAGATCAGAAATTTATTTTAAGGGGTCTTGAATATGCTGATCCATCTGCCTGTCTATCACCCCTCTTTTACCTACTGCGCAGTTAGCAGTGACTCTGGCCTAGGAACTTAACTTTTCTGAGTCTTGGGTTCTTTCATCCATAAAATAGGAGTAATTTTGGTGGCTACCTTACAGGGCTTTTGTGAGGAATAAGGGAGATAATATTTCTAGCCCATGAAAAGATCTCAATAAATATGAATAATTATTACTATTTTTATTATGATTACTCATCTTTCAGGTCTCAACTTAACTATCACTTTTTTTCTAACCACTCTGCCCCTATTCTAAGACCAGGTTAAGTGAATGGTTTTATGCTTCCCCAGAACATTCTCTATTCTTTATAAAAGGACACATATAATGTTTTTAGTATGTATGAGTTTTTCTGCACTACTGTAATTGTTTTCCATGTATAAATTATTACCTTATTTTAAAATTAAGGGAACTTAGGTGCAGAAAATTTATGTAACTCATAAGGGTTGGGATTTGAATGTAGATAATTTGACTGCAAAGCTCGTATTCTGAAGTATAGCATTTATCATATTTGATGGTGATTGTTTATGCAGCGGTCTTTTGTCTGCTAGACAGTAAGCTCTGGGTAGCTAGTAGCCCCTTATCCTCTTCAAAACTACTGCCAATATATGTGTTGTCTTCCTCTCTCCAACACCTGTTGATGCCCACAACTTTCTACGTTTTGTCTCCCCATTTCACCCCTACCAATAATAACATCTTTCTCCGTGTTCTTGACTTTTAGTCTGATCTCTATTTTAAGGTTGGTTGAATATTGCCCTTGTGCGCACCCTACATTTGCTCTCATCCTCTGACCACCCGTCATACAACGTGCATCAGAGTTTTTGAATGTAAGCAACAGAAACAGTCTCTGACAATTTTAGGCAGAAAGGGCATACACTAGAAGGATCTGAAGAGCTCAGAGAATCAATGAGAATATCAGACCCAGGCTTAGAAAATGAGAAGGAATCAAGGGTCCTCTTACTCCCACTGCAGCCTCCACCAGTTCCCACATCCTTATTCTATGTTTTCAGTATTCAAAGCTCTGGAATCTGAGTGGCTTAGCTTAGGGCCCAATGCCCACTTTCTAGGATGGCAAGATATGGGAGGAACCAGGATCTGGCTCCTGTCAGCTTCTGTGATGGAAGATGGTAGTAGAAGGGAGATACTTGGAATCACCCATGTCCAAGACCACATCACACAGGTGGAAGGGTATTTCTTCATAAGAAAAGAGGATGGATGCTTGACATCAAAAAATTAGCAATTTTCTAATGCACATTTTAATTGTTACCTCTGGATCACCCCATCAATTTGTGTAAATTTTCCTCATGCCAAGTCTTTTGTTCCTTTTGATCTCTACACCATCCTCCCCTATTGAGGCCTTCCTGGCTCCCTAGGCTGGGCATAGACCTTGAGAATTGGGGGCAGAGAATGCATATGGATGATAACAATGATCCCATCTTACTTAAAGCATGCTGTTCTGGCTCTCAGTGAGCATACCTCCCCTGGCTTACTCCCCAGTCCCCCCTGAGACATCCTCACAGCCTGCTCCTATGTTACAGACCCTTGACCATGTCAATGCCTTTACCTCCCTTTTTACTCCCACTCATTCTATCAATTTTTAAAACTTGCTGCTTTTCCTTTCTTTCACTGTCATAGCCTATGCCTCTCTTTTCAGAAATGTCTTGGTATCAACCTACTGGTCAGCAGTCTTCATTTCTATTTGCTGTTTTGATTAGTTTCACTCTAGGCCCAGTTCCGGAGTCTTATGTGACTTCACTCTGGCCAACAAACTGCCCTGGGATTCCTCATC
Source organism: Colobus angolensis palliatus (assembly GCF_000951035.1). Classification (NCBI taxonomy): domain Eukaryota; kingdom Metazoa; phylum Chordata; class Mammalia; order Primates; family Cercopithecidae; genus Colobus; species Colobus angolensis. The sequence goes on along the minus strand of NW_012119487.1, from coordinate 8,224,279 downwards.
CAAATCTATCTGGATCTTTCCTAGAGCCTGGACGTTGTTGCTTTTTCAGTCCTTTTGGAATTTCCAGAGCTCATGCTGATGTGGTAGAAGCAATTAATGTAATCTGACCTCTGTGACTAACTAGAACAGAGGCTCAAGATTTGTCATATTCTTAAGTCCCAGTTACCTGTCTGTCCTAATAAATGGCCTACTCTATTTTTTCCCTCAAGAACTACTCTTCAGGCTGAACCTCAACTCTGGTGTAAGATTTTGACTTGTTCCCTCTGTACCAGTCCTGCTTTGGTAACACCTCTTCAGGACTGGAAGCCTATCTTGTGTTAGAGTCCTGATATTGACTTTGAGTTCCGCTGGCTGTTACACAGTTCTAAGGTGACACCTACTTGTCTATTGATGCCAAAAGCCAGCCATACCTTAAAATGCTGTGGGAAGAAATTGGCTGCAATTGTGAACAGCTCAGTAAGAATATAACAAAATAGTCTTGGATGTTGTGCAATGGCCAGTGAACTGCACTGGGTTAGACCTCTGATACCTGTCTCCATTTTGTGTTTGTTCCTTAGCTTCTGTTCCAGGCTTCACTACTCATCCTGGTCTCTGCCTCTTTGATTGAGTGCTCAGCATTTCTCTCATGTCCCCTGAAATCTGACTCAACACTCCCCTGGGTTTCATTTTTCCTTCTTTCTCCCACTGCTCTATCCTCAGATGCACTTGAACATGCCTGTGCCTTCGCTGTAAGTGTTCTTCATCAGCCTGCCTGGGAGAAACCAGCTGCATCACAGTGGACGATTTTATATCAGGTGCCCCTCATATATCTACTCAGAATACAAAGTCATCTGACATAGACCATGTTCAGCAAGGTTTTCCTCTGAAGCTTCTCCACTCTCCTTAAGTTTACTTTTCTTTTTCTTTTTTTTTTTTTAACCTTAGCAATCCTCTTGACCTCTCAGCAAATGGTCTTGCTTTGTGCTTTTCTGAGCCTGTGGAAGTCACCTGGAAGATTTTTGTTCACTGCCTGCTCCTCCAAAGTTTCTACCTTCATTCTCCTCTATCTTAGAGTAGTTACCCTTCCTGAAACTTGCTCCTGGACCCAATAGTTAGAGTTGGTTCCTATCTCCTCTTTCACGATAATGAAAGGCGTTCTGCTTTTTCTGGCCATTTTGCATCTCTCTCCCTCTCTGTGAGATTCTTCCCATCTACTTTTAAATCAGCTTGATCTATTGTCTCCAAAAGAATGGCCCTCTGTTTTCTCCTTGCCAAACTTTTTGAATATGTGGACTCCACCCATGGACTCCATATCCTGGGCTTCCTCACCACTGTTTCACTTTGAATATCCTGCAGTCTGGCTTCTGTTGTCACCAAATTCTAAAGTTTCTCTCTCAGAGTTCACTGTTAATTGTGAAACAGAAAGGCTTATTCTTACATTTTATGTGCTTTATCCTATCAGTAACATTGGTACTGTTAAAATAGTTGATCCTATCTTTCTTGATTGAAATTATTTTCTCTTTCATATGACCATCTTATTTTTATTGAATGTTTGCAGTGCTATTTAGCTTTTCTTACAAGTTTCCCTCTTCTTTCCGGCTAGACTTCAGTTCTTTGAGGATGGGAGCTATATGTAATATATATGCATTGTTGTTTCAAGAACACCTAGTATCATGCTATATACCTAAGAGATGTATGATAATATATTCTAAATGAAGAAATAACACTATTTAGAGTGATTCACTCATGCAATCACTCACTTATTGATGAAAAAATTCTTATGTCACCTCTCTGTAGATTCTGTTATATGCTGTGATGCAGCTCAAAAGACATGAATAGTTCCCGCTTTCAGAGAATTTATAGTCCACTGGGTTTCTGCACTATAGACCCTTTGTGGTTGCCAGAAATATGACACAGGAAAGGGGTCCCAATCCAGACCCCAAGAGAGGGTTCTTGGATCTCATGCAAGAACGAATTCAGGGCAGGTCTGTCATGCAAAGTAAAAGTAAGTTTATTAAGAAAGTAAAGTGGTGAAAGAACAGCTACTCCACAGAGTAGTATGTTCCAAAAGTAAGAGGAGGAACACATCCACCCTAGGTACAATGCTTGTATATATGGGGAGATGTGCTCTGCTATAAGGGTTTGTGATAAAGGATTAATTTTCTTAATTATTATATTTTGCGAGAATCGATATTATTATCTTTAAAGCAAAATTAAGAATGCCTTTGTTCTCCAGGTGTTGGGATATCTGGAAATTCCCAAGTCTAGGTGTGTTTAGTAAACATTATTAATTTGTTCCCCTAACTGTAAACATCTAGAGGCTAGGAATGCCTACACTTCTGAGAATGCAGCCCAGCAAGTCTCTGTCTCGTTTTCCCAGCCCTCACTCAAAAATGGGGTTGCTCTGGTTCAACTGCTTCTGACACTATGATGGGGAAGCACTTAATTGGAGGTGTGGAGGTCAGGAAAGGTTTCCTGGAAGAAATATTATGTAAGAATTTGCAAGGCAAAGAGAAGGAAAAAGAAGCAGATGTTCCTGGCAAAGGGAGCAGCATGTTCAAAGACTAGAGAGCATGACACCCTTGAGAAACTGACCAAACGAAAATTGGAGCCAGAAAGTTGAGAGAATGAGGGAGATAAAGCAGACAGGTGGGTTGTGTCCAGATTAGAACAGGCATTTGAACTTTTCCTCCTCTTGAAGTCTTTTACTACTGTGTACTATTTATCTTTACACTCTTTTGAGTGGTAGGTGGCAGCTGTTTTACAAATGGAGAAACTGAGGTTCATAGAAGAAAAACTCACTAAGTCAATAGTAAACTGAAAATATCACTTCCTGATGCAGTTTCCTTTTTTAATTTACCACCTTAGCAACAAGAGCAAAATGGGCAAGATGGAAAAAAAATCATTTAAAAAACCCATGCAAAGAAACCTAAATGAGCTATATTAAAAAAAGAAGGATTTGGCTGTGTTTATCACTGGAACAATGGTGGGAAAGGGAGAAATTTATTGCAAACAGGGATAAAGAGAAACTGGGCTAACTTTTCATGAATTTTGATCATCACATGGGGCTTATGTGATGGTATCCTTAGTCACAGAACATATCAGTACCACCTGCGGATTCCATCTTGGGGTTTTACTACATACACAGGGAGAGGATGTCAAAGGTGAGGACAGAGCAAGAAAGTGGAGAGAAATTCCCCCAAGAAGCATATGGTTTTCCCTAAATGAAAAAGCAGGAACCTTCTTCAAGTGCAATATAGTCACCTAATAAAGGCTGGGAGAGAGCAGGTGAGCTGAACAAATGCCCCAACTAGATGCATAGTACCTTCCCTGGGGGTAAGGCAATATCTCATTGAAGGCTAGCATCAGGACAGAAGACTTTATAGAAATCTCTCTAAGGTACACTGGTTCTTCACCAAATGCACTGAAGATGCTCTCTGAAGGCTGGAGGAAGAGCAGTAAAGGTAAAGCAAAATCCCTTCTAGACACCTTCGGTCTTTACTGAATCTATTGCTGCATCTTTTTAAAACGAGACAGGATGGCAGGGTGGAGAGAAATCTCTTGAGGTACAGAAAATTACAAGTGGGATTAGAGAGAAAAGGTAATCCTCTGTGATCTGAAATCTGGTCGTCACGCTGTAGAGAAGAGCTCTCTTATGGTTCAGGAAGTTGGTGACAGTGATGCAAAATATAAAAAGATCCCGAGTCTCCCTGGTGCTCAGACCCCAAGTTATTTTAAAGAAAGAGTTCTAATCCTGTCCACAAAATATCTAAGTCCAAAGTAATCTGAATCTAGTTAAAGCTGCAACAATGCCCACCTCAATATAGATTAGATGGAAACAGCCCCTTAGTAGCTTGACAGGGAAAATATGCATGATATTTGGGAAGTATCTACTTTTAAATAGAAATATCCCCCTCTTTTTCACACACAGTGTCTGGCATAGTAAAAAATTATAAGATATGTAAAGAAGCAAGAACATGGGACATGCAATCAAGAGTAAAAGAGTTTATAGAAACAGACCCTCAGATGGCCAAAATGTTTAAATTATCTGACAAAAAAACTTTAAAATGACTATGATAAATATATTAAAGGATCTAATACAAAAGATGAACAAAATTCATGAATACATGGAGAACGTCAAGGAGAAATGAAATCTATAAAAAAGAACCAAGTGGGCATGATAGAAATAAAAAAGAAATAAGAGAAATGAAGAGTTCCTTCAACCAGTGTTTCATTTACCCATTGCTGCATAATGGGAGGCCACAAAGAGGGATTTTAAATAGTAAGAATTCAATCTTTTTCTCATTATTCTGCGATCTGAGCTGGGTTCAGCTGGACAGTTCTGCTCCATGTGCTGTATGCTAGGTCTCAAATAGCCAAGATGCCTTCTTTACTCACCTTTTTTTGGTGCTCAAAATTGTAGTGCTTTCATTAGTTCAGTTTGCCAGAAGAGTTGGGGGCTGACCAATCATTTTTCATTCATTCTGTGGGGACTCTCCAGTTTCTAACTTTACTCTTCTCAGAAAATGATAGTCTCAGAGTAATTGGGTTTTTGATATATGTTGCCTAGCTTCCAAGAGGGAAGAAATGGAAGCTGCAACTCCTCTTAAGATCTGAACTCATAAGCTCTAGAACATAAATTCTGATGCGTTGTCTTGTTTAAAGCAAGTTACAAGTAAAATCCAGATTCCACCAGCTTTAACTTTCAGTTTAAAAGAAATGTGGACGATGGAAGAACCCATTAAATAACACTATAAGGGAAAAATCAGCCAAATTCAGAATATAGAATATTCAAGAGAACAAAGGACCCACTTTTACTAACTGGGCTGGGAAATAGGGTAGAAGTGGGGAAAGGAAGGGAGAAGTGTTATAAAACCCAACAACCAAATGCAATGAATGCAATGTGTAAGTCTTACTTAGATCCTGAATAGAAAAACCAATTGTAAAATGACATGTTTGAGACAATCAAGGAAATTTGAATATGTTTTCATTATTTGGGGTATTAATAAACACTTGTTAATTTTTGTTGAGTTTAATAATGGTGTAGGAGTTACATATGCATAGATAAATAAAATGCAGGTAATGTAATTATCAATTAGAGAATTCTATAAGAAAATTTGGGGGAAGAATGGCATAATGTCTTGATTTTGCTTTAAAATATTCTGGGAAAAATAAGCAATACATTTGAGGAGACAGATGAAACAAGATTGGTAAAATGTTGATGATGCCTGAAGGAAAATGGCGGGTTCATCAGTTCATCAGGTTCATTTCATTATATTATTCTCTCTACCTTAAAAGTAATAAAAAATTTTATTAATTTTTAAATAAACATCATAAAGGTTAAAAAGTTGCATTTGCCTTTCTTGAATAAGAAAATACAACCCACGCATAAAAAGTAGGACTATATTCTCATTTTTCTGAGATTTCAAGACATAGCTGGGGTAATTTGGAGAGGCATTAGCACAGGCTACAGCAGGAAGGAGTGGTGCCACACAGATTCTGCTTGGGAACACAGACGTGGAGTTGAATTAAAAGTCATGGCCTGCATACAAACAGTTGGATGATATCAGTGAGGGACTTTATGTTCCCTTTGTGCTTCTGGCCTGCCAGTCCCCTCTTTGTGCCAACTGCTCTGTCTCTCACAAGCTAGAGGCTGATTCTTCATTCAGTGAGTTAATTTTAAATGAAAACCCAAGTCATAATGTTTGGTTCACTACCCAGGCAACAGGCACTGTCTGCCTCATTAATGATTAACATGGCAGCTGGTAATGTCTTGCAGCTGGTTGACCAGTTTAATGATGCCAAACTCTGGCTACATCCCTCTCCTGTTCTGACCAGTGCAGGGATCAGCTTTCGTCATAGTGGCTTGAGCTTGGTGCATAAGGACATAGATTATCAACATGAAAGAATAATATTTCTTGTAGTGGGGTCAACTTAAGTGCAAAGAATATAATTATTTTTGCTGGTCCAGACAGAAAGGCTGCAAGACCCATAATACATTTATCTGATATTGGAAGAAACAGAATATTAGATACCCTAAAAGGCAAGATTAAGTCCTAGAAAGAGTTAAGGGGCCACTGTTTCTAGCGACTAGCCCTGAAAGATGATATAGGAGGTACAAGGTAAACAAGAAAAGAAATAAGAACCTGCTGGGCATAGTGGCTCACATCTGTAATCCCAGCTACTTGAGAGGCTGAGGTGGGAGGATCACTTAAGGCCTAGAGTTTGAGACCAGCCTGGGCAACATAGTGAGACCCCTATTCCTAACAATGTTTTAAAAAACAACAACCCCTCCACCCTGTTCTTCCTAGAGGTACATACAGGGCCCAGAACTGAATGTTAAAGTATGGAGTAGTCAAAAGTTTGGAAATCCAGACTTAAGTGAGTTGCAACAAGAGTACAACCTTCACAACATTGAGGTATGAATGTCAAATGTAATCTATTTGTATTTCTGCAAAGTTAAAGATCTTAGAAGACCTGAACTCAGAACTGTGAGAGGTGAAATGCCTACTTTTGGCTGACTGGCCGATCATGACATTGAGAGGCAGAAAGAATGGAATAAAGATGACCAGGTGGACTTTGAGCCTAATAGCCTGAGTTGAAATCTTAGCCATTCTATTATTATCTGCATTGACTTTGAACAGGTTTCTAAACTTCTTGAGATTAAATTTGCTCATGTACAAAATAGAGCATTTGAAGGATCAAATAATTAATGAACATAATGAAGAGTAATTATTAATATTAATTGGAAAGATTCAAATTTTGGCTTCATTTTTTTCACTATCAGTTATAAAGTGTTTGTATACCTCATCTCTTATTTGGAAAAAAACCTGTGATACAGATATTATTTTGATATCACAGGTGAGGAAACCAAGGCTCAGGATCTGCCCTGGTTAGTGCCAGGATGTAGCAGAGTTGGGACTAAGCCAGTTCTCCCAACTCCAGGGCAACATCTGCCCCTTGAACCTCTCACTGACTGCTCTGTCACAGATCACTGATTTTTTAGCCTCTACTAGCCTCAGCTTATTTTTGCTTTAGCATCCCTGATAGCCTTGACCAACTCCCCTGGACTGTTTTGCAGAGCCACTCATAATTTACATCAGCACAATGTGGTTTGCCAGTAGAAGGTATCACATAAATAAGAACAGAGTCCAACATGGGGCCATCTCTGTTCTGGCTGCTTGACTTCCCTGATGTCCCTGATTAAGAGGACATTCTTGATATTCCCGGCTGTGAAGACTTATTTTGAATTAAGTACTTGTACACTGGACTTGCTCTTATCTGATGCATGTTGTGACTGTGCTCTGTGCCTGTTCTGTGACCTGGGTTTTTCATTTTTCAGCACTTGAGGTTGTAAGGACACCAGAGGAGAATAGATTGTTGGGAATCATACCCTCTCCCATCCATCCCTGCCCCAGCCCTTGTTCACAGGGGCACAGACACGTGCACACGCACATATGTGAGCCTCGGCAGCCTCCTCTCCCTCAAGTTGGATTGAAGCCTCCACAGTACCAGAACAGACACTATTTCACTTGGAAGAAGTGTTCCATTTCTACCCTTCTAAAACCTTGTCAGGGTAAGAAAAACAGAAGCTGTGACTTCTCAATGCCATCTGGTAAGTTAGATTGAGCATCGGCCCCGTGGTGCATGTCTGTTGTGTGGAAACAGGCCTCCCTAGGATGGAATAGCTGATGCTACCAGGGTGCTCTCAGGAAAAGGAGGTGTTTGTGAGTCCAGCCTCACTAAGGGCAATGCCAGGAATTAGCCATTTTTCCCCTTGAACATCATTGCCCCCTTTCAGATGCACTCATCTTGTGCGAGGCATCTGCGTGCTCACAGCCCCATACCACCTGCCCAGGGGCCTGGCAAAGCCCTGGTTCAGTTAATGAGGAGTTTAATAATCTCTGTGCATGCCAATGTGGGTCCATAACATTTAGCTCCTCTTTATCCAACCCCAGGCAATTTTCCTTCATTTTCACAGCACTGGTAGAACCCAGCTAATCGCAAGTCCCTGCAAGGAACTGCATTATCAGATGAGATCTAACACATTCAGGATGGCATCATGAAACACACGATCAAAGTAAACCCTGAGAATGAAGAGAGCCATCCTGTATGCTTCCTTCAGCAGGGTTGAAGCTCATTCTACAGCATTCAGAGCTAAATGATAAATAAGCAAATTCCAGCCTAGGAGGAGACAGCAACATCTGCCAGCTATGTTGGAAAGATGGCAGTATGTGGTCACTTCACATGGCCCAAGTGCCCTGGGGCTGGGGATGGAGAAGAGAGGAGGCTATGTGAGGCCAGACATCCCTCTCTATCACTGGCCCTTGACATCACACCTAAACAAGAGTTTGGGTGGCTCTGCAAACTCATCCAAATATGCTTTTGTGTTCTTCCTCCAATCCTATTGTGGGTGAGTGCTGGAAGTCTAGAGCTCTGGCTTATGATGCTCTGGCACCCAGACGGCTGGCAGTGACTGACCTAATTGATCACTGCTAAGTGATGCTTTAGATAGTATGGTGGCTTTGTCATGTGTGAACTTGGGTAGGTGAACTATGTTTCCCAGAATTCCCTTCCCTGTATGTTTCCCATTTGGGTAAGCCACAAGTAAGTTTCTTGTGTGAGATTTAGAGGGTGAGCATGAAGCAGCAGCCATTTTGCAGCCCACACACATTGTTGATCATCTGCTGAATCACCTCATCAGCATGAAGCAGCAATTGGGCTTGCAATTGCTCTGCCTTCTGTGTTTTCCAGCTTCTCTTGACTCTTAAGCTAGGTATGTGCATTTGGCTCCATGTGACTCCTGCAAGAAAGCCACATCGCCAAGGTTACAGTTAACAAGAGATGGCAGGCATTCCAGACAGTTCTCGTGGCTGTAGGTTCTCCTTTGTTCTTTCTTTCCCCACCTTCCTGACTGCCTGTCCTGTGGTCTTCAAGCTGCCATAACATCTACACAGAGCCTGCTTAACCAGGTCACACAATTGCGTAAAGTCAAATCTGTGTACTAAGTCTATCCATCTGGCCATTTAGCTATCTGTCTGTCAGCCTGCTTGTCTATGTATCTGTCTATCAAAATATCCTAGTGGCTCTGCTTTTCTGACTGAACGCTGACCACAGATTGTGATAGAAAAGTGAGCCCATGAATCCCCCAAATGGAATCCTCTTAAGACTGCTGCCTGGGCACTTGAGGGTAGTGCATTCATGGCTAGATGCACTCCAACATGTTTTTCTACTTTCAGTTCTGGGAATGGTGCCCATCTCTGTCCCTTAAATATTTATTCTGTACACACGGGGAAGTCATGTTTGCTGTGTGGGTAAATGTATTAGCATTTCAAAGGCTTCTTCCAGCTACCTATCAAGTTTCCCCCACCACTCTACACCTTTTCTTCATTCTCATCCCTGCTCCTCCTCCTGCCCTTGAATATTTGGGAAATTTGAGACTGGCTGGCCTTGAGTCATCCTAAGCCTAACAGACCAACTTCTCTGTGGGAGCCAGGTAGTCAGGGGGACTTCAAGGAAAGGGCCCAGCTGGGAAATCAGTGCAGCAGATCCTGACAGCAGCCCTCCAGTGCAGGACAAACAGATGAAGAAAGGAACATAATTTGCTTTCTCTTACTGCAGTGTGGGAGCATCACAGACCTGTCACTCAGCTCAAGATCAGAGAAAGTTCCAAACAAACCAGCTTGGTCCAACTGCTTCTCCCTGCCCTCCTCTGCTTACTGCTGGGAGCTATGTGGGAAATTAAGGCTGGCACTCCTTGCTTCCATCCCAGGCAGCAGAAACTGGGCTCCCCCTACTCGTCATAAGAAATAGAGCCCGGAAACACTAGTGCCTCTGACTAATTTGCCCTAAGTCGCTTGTCATAGATGTATAGTGTGTTTTGCATTTTGAGGTTTGATGGGTAAGTTGATGCCTCCTGGTAATTTCTCAGCACAAAATAATGACAGTGTGAATGAGGTTCAATGGTTACTATTCTTTTCCCCAACTCTTAGTTATTGTTTTACACCAGCTTGTTACTTCCCCTTGTTAAAATTGGTAGCAGAAACAGAAGGGGTGAAAAACCACCAAGGGGACGCTTCTTTCAGCGTTCGTAGCAGGTGTCTCCGTTAGGTTTTTCCTAAGAGCCATATCCAGGTGTATCAAATTAGTTAAGACGGCCATGGGTTCATTTGCATGTGGTCTGGATATCATTTCTGAGTACCCAGACAAACAGTGCTGGTGTTTTTCAGGCAATTCCAACTTTAAATTGCATTGGCCCACATGAGAATTCACATGATCATGTACATGGAAGAAACTTAGAGTTGGTGAGAGAGAGAGAGGAGAGACCCACTTGGAAGAAATGCTGTGCTTTTGTGCCCTGGAGTCCGTTAAAGTAGAAGACAGGGTGAGAAGGGAAACTGGAAGTAGTGGAAGCCTATTCTTGAAGGATTTTCTCATCTAAAAGATTAATAATGAAAGTGATGTTATTAATGATAATGATGACAGTAATAATCACTTGGGTCTGCCATGCCATAAACTCCCTATATGACCTCTTCAGGCCCAAAATACACTTGGGATTCATTCATTTGATCTCTATGTAGATTTAAATGCTAGTTTAATTCACAGATACACAATCTACATGGACAAATAAGTAACTGAAGTCTGTTGGTACATAATATTGCAGAGTAAAACAACACTTGCATTCAAAGGATTCTTCTAGTATCCTCAAGGGAGAAGCCCAGGCTTTCCCCTGAAATCCCTCCACTCACTGGTCCTCACTCTTCCCATTCATTCATCCTTGCTACCATCAGATTCAGGGTCTGTTGGGAGGTTTATTTTTCTTGCCAACAGCCTGCGGGCTTCAAAACATAAGCTCACTCTTTCCTTTGGCTGAGTTAAAGGAACATCTCCATCTGATTTCCTTAGGGACTTGGTATAGTTTCCTCTAACTTTTTCTTCTCTTTACCCTGTCTCTGCCTCTGTCTTTTCTCTTTTCTGGGTCTGCCTTCCCTTCCTGTTTCAGTTTCTCTTTGCCCCACACTGTTCCCCCTTCTACACTTTGCACAAAATGACCGGCACTCCAAGCAGAAAGGCAGCAGCGGTGGCAGCAGCAGGGGGAAGGCAAGGCTACGGCTGACACTGCGATGAACAGGGCTGTGGGAGGGGTGTGTGCCACACTCAGAAAGCTGAGCCCTGTGATGATGGGCGAAGAATCCTGTGATTACACACTCCATAAAAACCTGCCCTGCTGCAGCTGGATTCCATGCCAAGAGGATTGAGTTAATTTTGTTAAGTCCCTTAAAGAAAAAGTGAGTAGCAGATATTGAAGCTGTAGGAGATTTGTTGGAGTAAAGCAGGGCTGGGCTGCCTGGCTTGGATGGAGGGTGGGAAGGGCCAATTGTTCAGATCTGCATGAAGGCCTGGGCATGGGAGGGGCATGAAAACCATGATGCCAGGCTGCAGTGGGATTAATTGACCAGCCTTTCAGTACCAGAGTGAAGCTGGCTTTATAGCAGACTCCAGGGAGTCAAACAATCATTTTGTATTTTTCTGTTTGACTTGTGTTTATTTGTTCCTTTAAGAAGCTCAGAGTATTCAATTGATCTTGTGTTTTGTCCCACCTCTGAGCTGAGGATGGGTGTGGCAGGTATCGCAAATTCTGGATCAACCGGTTAGAACCCATGTTCAGTTCCTGTATGTTCATCTCTAGTCCAGAGCAATCCTTCTATCCCCCAGAGGAGTAGAAATGGTTGGCAACCTCATTTTACTGATGGGCAAAGCCACCAATGAACAAAAGGGCTATTTGCAGCTCCTGGTTAGCACAGGCCCCTTCCAAGGCTCTGGGAAGGAACCTAGTAGTATATTCAAATAATTATATATTTTGACTCTTTACTACAGATGGTTAAGATCTCTATCTCTTTCAACTCCAAGTTTCCCTCTGTCTTACTTTCCCTTGAGTGGGGAGACATCAGAATGTCCACAGGCATTTTGGAATGCAGCTAAGAAGAAGCTGGGGTGAGATCTATTTGGTTTGAGCATAGTAGATAGGTAAATGTAGGTCACCATCACTTCCACGCCAGGTTATTACCAGCTGCCTCCATATAGGAATAGCGTCCAGGAATAATTCTGCCACCTGCTGTACCAACTCACCAGCCTCCACAGTGTAGGGCTGGAAGTCATATCACCATATGAAGCTGCCCTGTGATGCTGGTGCAGGATTTATGTGCTTAGTAGAGAAGAAACAAGTTCTGAAATGTACAGAGTTTAGAAGTTAGTCTGTGGAAAATTCTTTTAAATCTTATAGCTCACAAATGAGAGAAATTTACAGAAGCTATTCCAAATTTGTCAACAATCCTAAAAATTTACATTACATAACAATTACAAGTTGTGAAGCTGAAACCTTTCTAAATTATCAGTAATCAAAAGACTACTGGTTATGCTTGAGGAAAGACTAAATTGTCTTTCTAGTCTCTCTACAGAAACTTATACAATCGTTATCTGAAGAGGTGATTGTGCATTCGATAATGCAGGCAAAAAGAAGTGATGCAGGGATATGCCAAGCAATTAGTAAAAGTATTAGGTGTTTAAAAAATTTTGATATATGTGATATTTATCAACTTTAAAAAATGTATAATTCGTTGTGATTTATTTTCTTATTCTAAATGAATATTCACTTTTATGCTGAGTTTTGAATTTGTAATTTTGTGTTCTTTTCTAAAAGAGAAATTTCCAAACTGTGTAAGTGTCAGGCTTTGTAAATCCTGAATTTGTCCCTGGGGGTGTGGCTTGTCCTTGGTTATCCAGGATTCTGGTGTCTCTCCTGGCTTTCCAGGGCAGAACTCTGCCTGCCTGAATGTAAACCTGGAGCTCAAGTCACAGGCAGATCCAGTGAATGAATTTTCCCCTTCCCTCGGTCATTTGTTTAAACTCTTCATACAGAGAACTAATGTCCCCTGGAGTACTTGCCTTTCCTAAGGCTTATTTTATTTTATTTTTTTTTAATTCAGAAGAAAAGCCATGTGAAATCTCATGGAAAGATTCCTGGTATAATCTGATTGTAGTTGAAAATTGGATAAGTGAATTTGACTAAATCAAAAATCTTTTTTAACCCCAATTTCCTCATCTTTTACCTGGGCATAGTTATGATGGTCCAGTTTCTCTTATAGGGTTATCGGTGGATATGACTGGGATTTAAACAGAGGTTAAAGTTTCTGAAAAGTACAGAGAACTTTGCAAACAGAAGGGATTATGTTTTATTTATAAAGTCAAAGCAACCATCTTCTAAATTTGAGATTTTAGGTACTGAGACTGGGATTCCAAGTGAATAAATATTTCCTGCATTTTTCCTTCTGACAATTACAACCCCTTTGTGTTTTATAGGTCTGGTACAAAAAGCCACGTGGTACCTTGATTGTGGTATGTATAATGGGCCAGGCACCCATATCTCTTAGGTGTTGGGGGTTATGAAAGGATATGGTGTATAAGAGGGGGCTTAATCCAATTCATATTCTCAAGGACTGCTCCTTCAAGGTGGGCTCCTCCCTGTGCACTGAATCATCTGATGCTTCCAATTGACTTGAAAGTATCTTGTCTCTCCTTGGAAATGCCACCTAGCCCTTTTCAAGTGTACTTCCAGGCAACTAGGATCAACATGTCACTTAGGTTAAGCATATTAGATAGTGATTGACAGCCCAAATGAGTGTAGCTTCAGCTGCTAGCATCAGTTCTGAGCTTAAGACCTGTTGAAACCCATTCAAATCTATGAGTAGATATCCATGGCCTAGGAAGAAATGTCTTAAGAAGAGGTGTAGCTTGGAGGCAGACACAGTGGAGTTTATCACAGCTGGCCTCCAAGTTTAAGCTGGTCAGAGGGCTTCAAATTCAAAGTCATTTCCAATTCAATAGCTATTTTCTGGGCACATATTTTGTTCAGACGTTGTGTTGTACATGATGGGATATAACAAAGATCAAGCTTTTCCCTCCCCATAATTAGCTTACAGGATTGTTGGGGGGTCAAACACATATATAACATACTCATGTCAATTAGGCTAGTGGCAGTTAACAGCAGTAGAAAAAAAGCTTTCAACACTCAAGGGGGATAAATAATGTCCTATCTATTTGGCCTTCAATTTTCTTTATTTGAACAGTGGGAAAAACTTGAGTAAAAAGAGACTTAGGTGACTTAGGTTAAAAAAATGCAAAGCTAGCCCTTACACCAGCTCTGTCCACAAATGGCTTGTTTTTCCTTCTCTTTAACCATCTGGCACCATTTCCTGTAATGTGTTAATCACTGTGTCTGGCACTGCTTAAAGAATATTCATTCCCTGACTTCAAGGAGATCATGGTCTAGTGCTGTGGTCTTTCACATATGTAGATCATACTGCTGTCTCTGGGGGTAGGACTTGTCCTGCTATTCAGGACAGTGAAGTAGGGGTTGTATATGTGGACCTGGGCCACCACAGCCTACCCTTATGGAAACTGAACAAGCACCCTTAGCTTCATTTGTTGTGGCCCAGCCATCTGCCAAACCACAGTCTCCTGCAGTGTTCTGCTATTCCCGGGGCTATTGTCATAAGTTGAGGGGAAGTAGGATGTAGACAGACAGATAAGAAGGTACCTTCTATGTGGAGATAAGATGAGGAAGAGTAGAGAGTCATGGACTTGGAGTTAGAAGACCTAGGTTCTACTCCCACCTCAGCCACCATGAGCTGCTGCTTTCCTGCTTGCTCTCAACTCTTCCAACACATTCTCAATCAGGTTGTAGTGTGTGCATGTGTGTGTGTGTATTTCCAAACATTATTACTTTTACCTGCAAGTCAAATGCTGGGCTCTCACTAGACAAACTCAAGAGGGTAAATAATGGCAGTGAGCCTAGGACAGGCTGCCTCAGTAGCAGTTCTTTACTTGCTCCCAGTGCCTAACCTCCTCTGTGCTCCTCTCTGTCTGGCTCTGCTCCCTTAATTCTGATTCCTGTGAGTCTCTTCTTGGCTGACAGCATGGCATGTCTGGCCCATTCTGGCAGCTCCAGCCACTCTCCTCCTCCTTACTATTTATGTGAACCCTCTGTGTTGCTAGGTTTCTGGTTTCTCTGATGCCTGGATTTGTTGTAAGTTTATGCCCAAAGGTGACTTCTTCCATGTAGATCATGGAACAAGAAACATCCTGAGATGGGAGATCCTGAAATTCACTGGGAGGCCAAGGCACACTTGAATAGGCATTGGTTAAAGGAGCTAATGAATGTAAAAACCCTTAGCATGATCCTTTCAGGTAGTACACTCCCAATTAATCCTGTATTATTATTGGTGTAGTAGTAATAACAGTTGTTGTTTATTATCATCATCATGATCATTATTTAACACCTGTTATTCAGTCTTTACTCTGTGAAAGACAGGCACCTAGAGCAGTACTCTGTGAATTTTAATATGCATGCAAATCTCCTGAGGATCTTGTTAAAATGATGATTTTTATTTAGAAGCTCTGAGCTTTTGAATTTTTAGCAAGCTCTCAGGTGATGTTGATATTCCTGGTCTGTGGACCATATTTGGAATAGCAAAGACCTAGGAGACCTTTAAAAGGGCCGAAGAAGACTAAGTGTAGGATCCTAAGGAAAGAGAATAGGATTGGGATGTTCAGTCTCTGAGTACCTCTGAAGTCAGGAACACATACAAGGGACAGTGCTGTTGGAGACTTCATAAGTTCCCAAGTTTATAATTTTTGTAATTATGGTTAATATCTGCTTTTCTGTCGAAATAACAGAGAAACTGATTAAATGAAAAGGGTACAGGGTATGGGTACCACCTGTGTACCTGAACATTGGTTATGAATGACTTCTGTGAGGTTACAGTAGAGCTGACTGACAAGCCAGCCCCAGGCGTCTCAGGTCATCTGTGCCACTGGGTAAGAGGGAGCACACAGATACGGAAGAGAAGCTTGCATAGAGCACACATTCAGATATGGCTGGGTCAGCAGGCCAGCTCAGAGTGAGTTTTTTTGTATGAGGCCCATGTCATCTTCTATTTATTGAGGGTTTCTCAGCCCTAGCAGAGAATTTGCATACTATTCTTTTTAGTTCCCAAGGAAAACCTTTCAAGGTATATATTAGAGTTGGAATCTCCAGGGGAAGTAGTCAGGCAAGCCTCCCAAGCCACACAAATTCCACAGACAGAAAATGTCCCAGTTTCCCTACTAGAGACAGTAGCTGGGTACTGATAATGGTCTTTCTGCTGACCAGTATATATGGCCTTAAAACATCATCAGAGCCTCAGGATCGTAGCTTTGGTAGAATAGCAAAAAAAAAAAAAAAAAAAAAAATCAACAAAAAAAAAAGTTTGCTAAAGCTAAATTCTTGCTTCAGAATTAGCTTCTTGGCATCTCCTAACATGAAGATGAGATGCACATCCAGGACTAGGTGACCTCTTTTGAGCAAGGCAGTCAAATCTGCCATGCCAGAACCCTTGGCCAAGGATCCAGAAGATGGACATTGGGGGAGGCATCCCCATCAAGCTCAAGGGTACAAAAGTTCAAGTGGCTATACCTGCCACTTGACACATTCCCAAATGTCCTTGGGCATAAAGGCATGAAGCCAGAAATGAGATCATAAATGATGAAAAGAAAGTGTGCTGTGCTTTGAGATAGTTTTCTCAGGAAAGGAAGGGAGAAAGTGATACTATTATATGCCAGCAAACTGAGACTTTCCATTTTGGTTATTTTGAATAGCTTATCCTGAGATGGAAGGGACAATTCATGAAAAGTCAACATCAGAGAATTACCTAGACTTTCATCATGTAGTCAAGACAGGACATACTCTAATTGGTTCATTATGTATCTACAGTGGCCCTAGATGAAATGCTCAATTTTTAATGGCTTTATCCAATGCAAAATAGGATCTGTTGTTCCTATTAGGTCTTTTAAAGTAAGAGCCCTTCAAATTATCCTTGAGAAAAATGTTTGTGTCTAACTGACTTTTTAAGTTGAGAGGAAGAACGTTCAAATCATGTAACCAAGTCTAAAGCAGAGTTTCCTGTGGCTCAATGCATTAATGAAGGAGTTAATTTTCAGGACCCTTTTCCAACACGCTGTAAATAGGAGCAATGAAAGCAGCTTCTCAAATTTAGGATGATCGGTAGCTCATACCTTACCTTCAACTCATGAGTTCATTTTGTAACAAAGGGTTGAGGAATTTTTTGCTGGAAGTACATACATCACAACAATCTCCAAACCCGAATGAGGGCCCAGCTCCATCAGGAATAACGAATGTCCAAGGTGTTTCAGACCATAATTTATTTCTGTTCCCAGAGTTCATCACATGATCTGCCACCACTGCTCATTTTCTGAAAATAATTTCTCTACATGTCCATGGGCTTCCAATTCTCATCACCCAGAACAGTAAAGAATAGTCACATCCCCTCACATAATTTATCCAAGAGTCCACAAATCTCTCCAGGTCTCCACAAACAAAGCAGAATGCAAAATGCAGAATACAATTGTTCATCAGTGCATGGGCATGTCTCCAAGTGCATAATGGAAAATGTGAATAAAGGAGAAAATTGTGGGCTTGAGACTTTCAGCCAGTGGCTCTGATTTTACTCCTGTCTCACTCGAAACTAAAGGGCTTTCTGGCTACAGATAAATTCCTCTTGTTTCTAATATGAAATTTCCATTGTAGATTGCCTAATGAAGATTGCTCTAAAATCAAATTTTGGTATCCTGTCTCAGTTGTCTTGGGAAATACAACAAGAGAAAGTAAATGGAGTTAGAATCATATTTCAGTCCAGAAATAGGAAAGAAAGTTTAGGCCTTGCAAGAAGAGCATGTCCAACAACCATCTCCATACAGTCCTTGTTTGCTTCAGAGTCACTGGTATTTGTGGTTGGTACCAAACTGACAGGAAAGAGATAAAAGACCAGAAATCAGGTGTATCATGACCTGAGTAAAGATGATCACATATTTTCTTGCAATTACTCTCAGATATACACTATGTTAAGAAAAGCTGGAGGCAGAAAATCACAGAGAAAAATGTACTGTGACTATCAACAAACTCAGTATAAAGAGCCCCATGAAAGAAGCTGGTCTAATGTTGCTCTTACATTTTAGGGAAGTAAATCAAATGCAGCCAGGGGATACCAGAGAAATAAATATAATCCTTATTTGGGATGTTTTCCAGAAAGAATCATTTACTGAGTTCCTGACCATCCAATTCCTCCTTCCACTTTAAGCCAGTTATATGTCACAACTGGAGAGAGACCATTGACTTTTGACTACCATCCTTCAATGACCACTCCATTTTTCCACTGCTCCTTCTCCACTAGCCAGAGAATTTAATCACCCATTTTCTTCAATAACTCTGTCTTGTACTTACTGTCATCCCGAAATAGCTCACTATTTTCTAATTATTTATCATCCATTTCTCTCTTATATTTGACTATACCGTAGTCACCTTTGCAACTGTGTTCAGCACACTACTGACCATGTAGCAGGGCTTTTTGTAAGTTCATTGAATTAATAGATTTGGATCAAAAAGGAAAATACCATTTTCAATTATTCTGTGTAAGTATATATGTACATATAAACACATGTTGTTAGTCCCTGAACCATCTTTTAGAAATTGAAATCTACAGACAGTTACCTATACATAGGGCTCTTTGGCTTGTTCTTGATTATAAGCATGTTGATTTTAGGCACAGTTTTAAAATTATTTCTTTTTCATATGTTTTCAGTGAAGTGTTAGTAATATGTGAATTTGAACTGAACTAAACGTAATTAAGAACAATTCTCCCTCTGGTGGTAAACTTTTTTTTTTTCTCCTTGTGAGTTGCGCTGGCTCTTTTCAAGGCTCATGGAACACACTCTTGTGTCCTAGAATGGGCCGTTTACTAAATTATGCCCTTTGCTGAAAAATCATAACTTATCCTTAGAAAAGTATTGCATTTCCTTTTAGTAAGGTGCTTCTCTGAAGTGCTAAAAGTTCTGCAAGTGTACTAGGTTGGCCAAGTCTTTACTTATACATGTCAGCAAGTGAGGAATCATGGATATTATTTAAATAATTAATGTGCACAACCAACTGAGACAGAAAGATTTTTTTGTGCCCAATTATCTACCAGTTTGCCCCAGTTCTTGTTTTGTTGTTAGTTTTTTTTGTTTTGCATGAAACCCTGTTTTTAATTGTCTAGAAATGGTGAAGCCCTGGGCTCGGGAAGACCTCATATCTTTTTCAATGATGGTCAGTGGCTTTTTCCATCATTTCAGCCTCTCAAGTGTCCTAAGGCCTCTTTCTTTTTCCTTCTTTTACTTCAGGTACCCTAGAAAATAAAAGAGAAACCCCCATATTCTCTGCCTTTGACAAAGTAGACTGCTTCATAGCTCTGAAATTAAGGGTTTATAAATATACCTCTCAGCAGCAGCTGCCGTGTGTTTTATAATGGGTGGGAAATTAATTTCTTATCTGGTGGTGTTGGATTATCTGTTTCCCCAAATGTCACATCTCAGTGAGAACCTATAACTCTCCAAGACTGCTGTGCTTGTAAGTTACCTTTCCTTTTACTTTTCTACCTTTATTTCTCTGTCTCCCATTCTTCTTGACTTTGTGGTTAGCCTTACAGAGAACGCTTTCTTGGTGGTATTCTAGGGCTTATCACATAGGTTGCCAGAGTCATTGGATGACTTGATATTCTCAGCTCTTATTCTGTTATTTCCCCAAACTATACAATATTATTTTGGACTTTTTAACAGAGTGAGTATGTCTTAAGAATGAGAACTGACTCATATGGTTAGCTTTTGGGGGATTGCTTGTTGTGATATACAGTACTGGTTCTCCTCCCTACTCTGTGGCTATGAGAGACTCCCAGACCTTACAGCCTTGGTATGTAAGGGATTCTTTCCAGTCTCCGAAAGCTATAGGTTGTACAAAGGTAGAGACAAGAGGCAATAAAGCCATATTAAGTGTTATCCTTTCAGCCAATTTCTCACAGGATGACCCAAGACAATTTAATGCCATTATTTTATTTCACTTTTGTATCTTTCAGGATATATTCAGACATCCCTTTCTTTCTGCCTAAAATAATAGAATAATAACTAATGATGGGATGATGCTTTGTGGTTTTCATAATACTTCCATATATTCTATCTTATGTGTTTTTCAAAATAATATTGCAAGGTAAGAAAGACTGGTAAAATTTTTTTTACCTCTTTTTACTTTCTATATTTAGACATAACACCAAAATTAAGTGCACATTTGAGTAAGCTTTTGTCATTCTGCTCCACAGGCAGGAAAACTGAAACCCAGGGAGGTGAAGGGATTGCCTAAGATCCTTGGATGGAAGTTGAAGAATTCAGGTCTCAAGTGTATGTTGAAATGAATTCACTTGCTCTTGTGAGAAATAATGCAGGGAGATCTATTGTACCCTTTATCCAGTTTTCCCTAATAGTAACATTTTCCAAAACTAGAGTGCATTATCACAATTATGGTGTTGACACTGATACAGTCAAGATGGAACATTTCCATCAACACAAGGATCCCACCTACCTCCTGCCCCCATTCCCTTCGGAATTGCTGGCAACCACTAATCTGCATTTTTCCATTTTTATAATATTTCCATTTCAAGAATGTTACATAGACAAACACTCAGCACAGGTCTCTGAATATTCACACAGGTTGTTGCGTTTGCCAGTGGCTTGTTCTCTTTTGTTGCTGAGTAGCATTCCATGGGATGGATGTATCACCACGCTTCCTTTAGCCATTCACCTATTGAAGGACATTTGGGTCGTTTCCAGTTCGGAATATTGCAAATAAAGCTGTTACAAACATTTATGTAGGTTTTCATATGAACGTAAGTTCTTGTTTCTTTGGGATAAATTCCCAGGAGTGCAATTCCTGGGTTGGATAGTAGATGCAGGCTTAGTTTTCTGAGGAAGTCAAGTCATTTTCCAGAATGGTTGCATCATTTTATATTACCACCAGCAATATATGAGTGATCCAGTTTCTCCACATTCTCACCAGTTTTCAGTGTTTTCACTATTTTTAATGTTAGTCATGCTGATATGTGTGTAATGATATCATTGTGGTTTTAGCATGCATTTCTGTAATGGCTAAGGATGTAGAACATCTTTTCATGTGCTTATTTGCCATCTATAGTTCCTCTTTAATGAAACGTCTCTTTTTGTCTTTTGCCCATTATCTCATTGCAATCTTTTGTTTTCACTGTTGAATCAAGAGTGCCTTATATATTCTAGGTACTAGTTCTTCAATGGATATGTGAATTGCACATATTTTCTCCCAGTATGTAGTTTAGGCTTGTCTTTTCATTTTCTTTACAGCATCTTTTATAGAGGGGAAGTTTTTAATTTGATGTTTTTCCTTTTATGTATTGTGCTTTGGTGTCAAGTCTAAGAACTGTTTTCCTAGCCCTAGATTCTGAAGGTGTTCCTATGTGTTTTTCTAAAGATTCTCAAAACTTTAGAGTTTTACATTTTCATTTCAGTCTGTGATCTATTTTGAGTTACATTTTGTATAGTGTGAGACCTGCATCAAAGTTCTTTTTGTGGTTATTTGTTTAGGCCAATGGGTGTCTAATTGATCCAGCAACATTTATTAAAAAGGCTATGTCTCCTTCCTTGAATTGCCTTTGCACTTTTATAAAAAATAAGTTGGGCATGTTTGTGTGAGTATGTACCTGGGTCTTCTATTCAAGTGACTTATATTTCTGTTCCTCTACCAATGCCACATAGTCTTGATCACTGCAGTTGTAGTCAAAGTTTTAGAATTATGTAGAAGGATTCCTCCCACTTTATTCTTATTCAAAATTGTTTTTACTATTCTAGTTCCTTTATTTTTCCATGTAAATTGTAAAATAAACTTGTCTATATCTAAAACATACTTTGCTTGGATTTTAATAGAAATTGCATTAAACCTATATATCAATTTAGGAAGAATTGGCATTTTTACTATGTTAAGTCTTTAATTTCATGAACATAATATGTTATCTCCGTTTATTTAGATCTTTCATTTCTTTTATCAGCACTTTGCTGTTTTTAATGTATAAATCCTCTACATGTTTTGTTAGATTTTTTTGAGTGATTGTAAATAGTACTTTTAAAATTTTGGTGTCGACATATTCACTGCTCATATAGAGAAACGATTTTGTATGTTTATCTGTATCTTGTAACCTTGCTTAACTCACTTACTAGTTCTAGGAATTAAAACAGTTTTTGGTATATTTCTTGGGATTTCCTATAAAGATAATTATATCACCTACAAATAGGAACAGTTCTTTTTTTCCAATCTGTTTGATTAAATTCAAGTTCAGTTTTTAGAGTAAAAGTCATTCATAGATGGTGCTGTATACTTCTTATCGGATCATATAATGAGACACATAATGTGTGGGTGTTCCATTTTTAGTGATGCTAGGATTGATCAATGGTATCAAATGGACCCCCCTTTTATAATAGTCTCCGTGAATTTTTCACCCTAATAGGTTGTACATCAACTGATGATCCAGCATCTCATTAGGGATTGCAAAATGTGAATTTTCTAATCCAATTGTTACCTTTGTATCTATTAACTGGAATTATATAAAGAAGGACTAATTCTAATTAATCATTGATTTTCTGCGTATAGTTTCTACTGGAAAAAAGGCAGGATAATTGCTTAATTATTTTCCATTATTTACCATATCCAGAGTAATAAGTTTTGCCCTAGAAATGCCTAAATGTGGTCATTTTTAAAAAGCATCAGGTTCAAGTCATGGATTTTCGTATGCTTGATGTGTTTTAGCTAAATATAGCTGTTATTCTTTTTACGTATCAGTTAGCCCCAATGTAAGCCAGTGGGACCCTTTAAGTTGGTTTTATTGTTCTTTGGCATGACCATTAGTTTTAAAAAATATATATTTTTTATTGTAAAACTGTATATAACATAAAATTTGCTATTTTAGCCTTTACAGTGTGCAGTCCAGTGGCATGCACTACATTCACAATGTTGTACAACCATCACCACTAAATATTTCCAAAACTTGTTATCACCCCAAACAGAGACTCTGTACCCATTAAGCAATAACTCCCCATTTCCCACTTATCCCAGCCTCTGGTATCCTCGAATCTACCTTCTGTCTCTATGAGTTTGTCTACTCTAGATATTTCATATAGATCAGATAATACAGTATTTGTCCTTTTGTGAATGGCTTACTCCGCTTAGCATAACATTTTCAAAGCTCATCAGTATTGTAGCATATATCAGTAATATATTCATTTTTTGGCTGAATAGTATTTCATTGTATTATGTGTATATCACATTTTGTTTATCCGTTCATCTGTTGATGGGCCCTTGGGACACTTTTGTTTATTGTGGATAATGTTGCTGTGAACACTGGTATTCACATGTCTGTTTGAATCCCTGCTTTCAATTCTTCTCAGTATGTGTCTAAGAGTGGAATTGCTGAGTCATATGGTAATTCTATATTTATCTTTTTAGGAGCCACCAAACTGTTTTGCGCAGTAGCCACAACCCTTTACATTCCCACAGGCAATATATGAGGGCTGCAATTTTACCACCACCTCACCAACACTTTTGAAAAATTATAGCATCCTAGTAGATGTGAATTAGTATATCATTGTGGTTTTGATTTGAGTTTCCCTAATGACTAATGAAGTTGAGCATCTTTTTATTTGCCTATTGGCCATTTGTATATCTACTTTGGAGAAATCCCTATTCAAGCCCTTTGCCCATTTTTAAATTGAGTTGTTTGTCTTTTTGCTGTTGAGTTGCAGCAGTTCTTTATATATTCTGGATATTAAAACTTTATTGGATATATGATTCACCAATATTTTCTCCCATTCAGTAAAAGGTTATACTTTTAAAAGCTTTCCTCATAATATTCTTTGATGTTTACAATTTTAAAAATTTTGTTGAAGACCAATTTATCGATTTTCTTCTTTTGTTGTACATACTTTTAGTGTCATGCCAAATCCAAGGTCATGAAGATTTATCCCCATGTTTCTAAGACTTTTCTGACTTTAACTCTTACATTTAGGTTGTTTATCCATTTCAAGTCAATTTTTGTATATGGTGTGAGGTGGGTGAAACATTATTCTTTGACATATAGAAATCAACTTGTTCCACCACCATTTGTTGAAGAGACCATTCTTTCCCCAATAAATGGTTCTGGTACCCTTCCCAAAATAAATTATTTATGGAGGTATAAATAATTTATACATCTGGTTTATTTCTCTCAGTTCTACTTCACGGTCTATATGTATATCTTTATGCTGGTACCATATTGTTTTGATTACTATGGTTTTGTAGTAAATTTTAAAATTGAGAAATATGAGTACTCTAACACTTTTCTTTTTCAAGATCAAGAGTTTTTGGCTATCCACAGACCCTTGCAATTCCATATGAATTTGAAGAATGGCTTTTCCATTTCTGTAAGAAAGCTTTTGAAATTTTGGTAGGAATTGTGTTGAGCAATATGCACTTGAGATGTCTTTCTATGTAGATATTTAATTTACTTCAGCAATGTTTTGTAGTTTTCAGTGTAAACGTCTTTCTAGGCGTTTTATTATTTTGAATGCTATTGTAATGGAATTGATTTCTTGATTTCCTTTTTGGATTATTTATTGTTGGTGTATAAAAACAAAATGTTTTTTCTGTGTTGATCTCTTAAACTAAATGAAGATGGAGAATGTAATTCCCACATTATTTGGTAATAGCTAGGTTTTTTTTTTAGTATTTTTATCATGAAAGTGTATTGGATTGTGTCAAGTTTCTTTTTTTCTGCACCTATTGAGATAATCATGTATTTCCCCTGCCTTTCCAGCTCTTTTGTTCTGTTAATGTGGTGTGTTTCATTGATTGATGCACTTACATTGAACCATTCTTTCATTCCTGAATAAATCACACTTGTGATTTAGCTAAGTCATGGTATATTACTTAGCTTCTTTAATCTGCAGGTTTATATCTTTTGTGTAATTTGTCAACATTTCAGCTGTTATTCTCTGTATATTTTTTAGTCCTCCTCTCTCTTTCCTCTATGTCTTGGACTGCAATCACATGAATATGAGCTATTTTGTTATAGTCCACAATTCCCTAAGTCTTTGTTATTTTTTCTTTTCAGTCTATTTTTTCTCTGTTTAGATTATGTAATTTCTATGTTTTATCTTCTGATTTACTAATTAATAGAGGAAAGTTCTGTCTCATCTCTTCTGCTATTGGAAATTTAAATTTGGTTACAGTTCTAAAATTTCCATTTTTGTTCTTCTTTATATCTTTTATTTATTTGCTGAGACTTTCTATTTCTTGTTTCAGTTTTCTATTTTTTCATTTGCCTCAAGCATATTTGTAATTGACAGTTGAAACATTTTTATGATGACTGCTTTAAAATTCTTTGTCTGATAGTTATAACATCTCTGTCATCTCAATGATGGCATCTATTCTTTTTTCATTCAGTTTGAAATCTTGCTATTTCTTGGCATGATGATTTATTTTTGAGTTAAATCTGGACCTTTTTGGTATTATGTTATGAAGACCTACCTCTTATTTAAATGTTAGCTTTAATTGGTTTCCTATTACAACTCTCTGGAAGAGGAAGGGGATTCGTCAACCCATCACTGCCATGTGGGGGTAGAAATTCAGATTCTCCACTGATACAGTTTGGCTTTGTGTCCCCACCCAAATCTCATCTTGAATTGTAATCCCCACGTCAAATTGAGGGAGTGACCTGGTGGGAGGTGATTAAGTCATGGGGGGTGGACTTCCCCCTTGCTGTTCTCATGATGGAGTTCTCATGAGATCTGGTTGTTTGATAAGTGTCTGGTGCTTCCCCCTTCTCTCTCTCTGTTTCTTGCCACCACATAAGACATGCTTGCTTCCCCTTCACCTTCTGCCATGATTGTAAGTTTCCTGAGGCCTCCCTAGTCATGCAGAACTGTGAGTCAATTAAACTTCTTTTCTTTATAAATTACCCAGTCTCCGGTAGTTCTTTATAGCAGTGTGAAGATGGACTAATACATCTACTTGATCTCCATTGACATCTGAAGGGGAGGCTCTCTGTTAATGCTCAGCTAGGGGGAGGAGCAGAGTTCTATCTTTCCTCTAATACCTCCCCAGCTATAAAAAATAGAAGTTATTCATTGCTGCTCCTCACATGACCTCGACTGACACCACATTGCGGGTAGCCTTGTTACCACTGGGAAGTGGTGAAAGTCCCGACTCTCCAGTAGGCCTCGTCTGACACCATACCAGTAGGGAAGGGGAGTTTTTTGGTACTGTTGGGTGGAAGTGAAAGCCAGACTCCTTATAATGTCTGCATTGACACTGTGGACAGGGGTGGGAGGAGTTTATTCCAACTAACTGGAATGGAAGTCCTAGACCCCTACTCAGCCTTCTCTGACATTACTGCCTTGGGTGTAGGGCTTAGGGTGCCTTGTTAAAAACCCCTGTCTAGGCTTTTCACTTTGCCTTTGCTGGCATGGGAGGGGGTGAGGCACAGTTTTAATTGTTGTATTTGTCTAATACGGAATGGTTATTGTCTAAGCTTTCTGCCTTGTTAGGCTTTCTTTTATTTCTCTCAGTCCTTTAGAGAGAGCTGATTTTTTTTCTGCTGTCATTGGCATTTCCAGGTTGCTGGGTTTTTCAGCTCCAGGTCTGACATATAGAAAGCAAAAAGAAAACCCAGAGATCTCACTAGCTCAGAGTGCCTTGGTCCTTGGGGTCCCTAGCCAGTCTGCCTTCTTCTCTTCACCTTTTAGAGTCTTGTTATGTTTTTGTTATATTTCAGTTTCCAGGATTTCAGTTGTATTTAATGGGAGAAATAAGTTAAAATACATCTATTCTATCTTCCCAGAACAGTCCATGTAATTTTAACAAAATGTAAGGTTTCCATGTACTTTAAAAGATGATTCTCATTTACTTATTTTCTAGGCTAACAGCTCCTTATTAAATATCTGCATCAGTGTTTGTAAAACGACAGACTGTGACCCATTAGTGAGTCATAAAATCAGTTTGATAGTTCATGACCAGCATTAAAAAGTGAAGTAGAATATAATAGAGTAGAAAATAAAGAGCATTGTATATAGTAAGGGTAAGAATTATTGCATTACATTACATTTTTTATAGTTGTGTGTGTTTGTGCATACGTGTGTGTGTATGTGTGTGTAAATGTGTAAATAGTGAGTTGTAATGTAAAATATATTTCTTAACTGTGGGTTATAGTCATCTGCTAGATGGCAAAGAATTGTGAGGAGAGAACATAAGAGTTATTCAAGATGGTTTACATGGGACTTGCCACTGCTCTGTTCCTCACCCCACAGACACTCGTTGGCTTGGGAGATTGTGTATTATGTACATATAGATTAGACTAAAGACTCTTGTTTTCTATTTCAAAGTGGTTTCTGCCCCAGAAGGGTTTGAGTGCAGATAAAAAGGAGGAGGACTCAGTGTTACTCTGTGATTTAACCCCTAAACCTGAGGAGTTCCTTTTAGACCCTGAACTTTGTAGCAAATGGGTTCTTACAGGGAATGTTTGGAGGAGACTCCCTTGCATTCCACAGACTGGTTCCTCCAAGTAAAGTCTCTCGGGAAGAGTAAGTAGATTAATGCCATCCTTACCTCAGTCCCAAATATTTTCATCTCTGAGTTAAAATCAAGTTCTTGCCTCATGTCTCTTGTGCTTTGTTGGCACTGAGTGAGGAAGAAGTGGTGGAGAAAGACAGAAAACCACAACTCTGGTGGATAATCCACAGGGTTATTCCTTAGTGGGGAGAAAAACAGAAATTTTCAAAATAAAATAGGAACAAGTTGAACTGCGAGATCTGTCTTACTGAGAGGTAAGCACTGGAGGTAGAATGAAGGGTTAGCAGTGTAAATCAGGGAAATCTTAAATGGCCAGAACATCTGGAGAAATGCTTGAAGTTCTCCATATCACTTCACCTGAGAGGACTCCTTGTAAACTGTTAACTCATGTGATCTCATGTCAGATGAATTGCATATGCCCTGGCGATTCTAATTATATATCTTGGTTGCTTACTTTGGGCCAGGTCAGTGTGGGGCACTTTACATGGGCACTGTTTTGACTCGTTAAAATAATCCTGTGGACAATTGTTACCACCTGACAAATGAGGACGATGGGCTTAGAGAAATGAAGGGATTTTTTCAAAGTTACAGTTGGCAAGTGGCAGAGTCAGGATTTAGACTGAAGTAAACTGAGGCTGGGTCAAGCATGCCTCCTGTTCTATTCCAGTTGCTTTTGTGGAATGTGACCATGAGAAAATGAAACTGACCTCCGTGAGAATTAAGAGGCCCAACTATTTATAAAGCTCTGCAGGGCCTGCTGTTGATACATAGTCCTGTGAAAAATTTTCACGAGATAGGACTTTCTGCAGTCTGACTGCTGAAAGAAAATGTATCTTCTTCCCTAAAACAAATTTTATTGTTTAAAAAGAGATCACCATGAAATCCACTAAAGCATAAAACAAAATGTGAAATATGACAGGAGGCATAAACTGTTTCATCTAACACTGAATGCTGCCTTTTCAGAAACAGCTGTAAATTAAATAAAGGAGCACACATTTGAAACTGTTTAAGCCTTTAACAAATATTTGGGACAGTGAGGCTGTTATGTAAACTTACTGCTGGTGATAAAAGAACCAGCAGAGATAAATTCTGGTTAATAAATCCTGTCATTTTATCAATGAAGTAGAAAGTACTTTCAATAAGAGGTTCATGATGCAGAACATATCCCAGCGACCTTCTCTTCAACATCTGGGCTAAGTGGCATGGTCTAAACCCAAACATTAGCCTACTGCTACCATTTCTGTTTCCTCCTCCAATGTTAAGCAAACAAAGAAAATTCAAGTAAATGCCTGAACAGTCTCTACTCCAGCATCAAAAATAGCAAAGTGGTTACTGAGCAGATTAATAGGGGCAGTGGTAAGGTGGGAAGTGCAGACGGAGCAATACAGGTAGAAACCTTTATAATTGACTGTATGTCGGCTCTGAGTGCCTATAAAGGATTCTTTGGGGACAGTATTTTTGAAGGCGAAACAAATCACCTGAATCAGCTAGACCAGCTTTCTTAGCTGAGTTGAGGGGTTCTGGAAAGATTTGAACTTCTAAATCAGGTACATTATTCACTTTGCAGAGGTTTAATTTAAAAAGAAAAAAAATCATATAACATAACCTTATGGAGAAAAATGCTTTTTTAAAAAAATTATTCTGATGCCACCTGGATCATTATAGCAAAGAAGAATTTAGAATCTAATTACTTACAGAGTGTTTACATATGCTATCACAGAAACTTGGAAAGCAAATCAAGAAAGACCTAGGCACTTTTTATTTAACCTGCAATCGGTCCTGTCTTTCCAGTTCCTCAGATGCAAATACAATATAGAGGTAACTCAATTTACACAAATGTATTCCTGAAAACCAGATGTGCCATGTGAAAACCAAGTTGTTGTGAACCAAATTATGTGTTATATCCTTGGGGAACTTGTTATTTAAGCATCTGTGATGCTTGCAATGACTGAACGGATTGGCATTTATAGGCCAACTGGTTACCTCTGCTAAGTTGGTGTACTTGTGATTTAGTCAGGGTCATGTTAGGCTGTGCTGCGAGGGAAAAAAAAATGTCAGTGACTTAATAGAGCAAAGATTTATTTCTTGTTCAAATCAGTGTCTGATGTAGGTCAGGTGGCATTCCTGTGCTGCTGCCTTTCCGGGACACAGTGACTCAGAGACTTAGATTATTTCCTTCTCGCAACTCTAACATTTCAGTGTCTTATGACACCAATAAGGTAGTAAGATGAGTGCCCAGAAAATTAAAATAGTTTTAAATACAGTCTGTCATTCTGGTGTTTATCAATGTGTGGTTGCTTTTGTGAGTTTTGGAAGCATTGATGAGACTTTATGGAATAGCAAATTGAATTTCAGAGCTCTCTGAACATTACATATTCAGTAATAATTTTTGTACACAATTATAACTCTTTATTAAAATAATAGTAAAGGTGATCTCTCACAAAGGATATATTGGCCATCAGATTTAGGAACTAGAGGAAGAAAATTCCATGGGAAAGGATTGGGGGCCCTCAAGAGGAGTGTTGATCCAGCAAAATGGTCTCAGTGAGTGCTTGCTTTCTAGTTTCCTTTGCCTTGACTTCATTGTAACTGCGATGGTTAATTTCAGATGTCAGCTTGACTGGGTTAAGGAATAACCTCATAGCTGGTAAAACATTACTGCTGGGTGCATCTGTGGCAGAGATTAGCATTAGAATCATTAACTGAGTAAAGAAGATCTGTCCTCCCCAATGTGAGTGGGTGCAGTTCAATGGTTTGAGGGACTGGAGAGATCAAAAAGGAAGAGGAAGGGAGAATTCACTATTGCTTTTCTGGAGCTGGGACACCCGTCTTCTCCTACCCTCAGACATTGGAACTCCAGGTTCCCTGGCCTTCAGACTTAGGGGCTTATACTAGTGGCATCCCAGGTTCTCAGGCCTTCAGGCTTCGACTGAGAGTTACATGGTCAGCTGCTCTGTTTCTCAGGCCTTCAGACTTAAGCTGAGCTATTCTGCTGGCTTTCCTCGTTTTACAGCTTGCAGATGGGATACTCTGGGACTTCTCAGCCTCTAAATGTGTGAGTCAATTCCCATAATAAATCTCCTCTTGTATCCTATACGTTCTGTTTCTCGGGCGAATCCTGACTCCATAACCTACTGGACACAGTCTCTGGTTACTCCTCTGACGGGGGCTCCTGCTTACTTGTGCTGGGCCTGCACATTCCTGACTTGGGCTCAGACCTCAGCCTACAGCCCTGATCCCAGCCTTCATTCTACATCCTTGGTTCAATCACTTGCTTATGTGGCCTTCCCAGTATCTGACTGGTGTCTGTATCACTGCTGCCAGGTAGCTTATGCTACCATATCCCTAGAACATGCTCAAGGACATCACTCAAGCAATTCTTCTCCTCTCCTGCATCATCAATATTCCTCTCTCTCCTGAATATTTCTGAAAGCATGCAAATAGTCTGTTATTTCTCCTATCCTACAAGGAAGAAAGAAAACCTCTCTTGACCCCAATTTCTTCCTCCCCATTACTGCAAAATATCTTAAATTTTAAAAAAGTAATTTGTCTTCTGTTTTCACCTGAATCTACCCCAATTAGGCTTTCACCCCTCACTGCTCTGCTGAAACTGTACTGGTCAAGGTCACCCTTAATTTCCATGTTGCTAAATCCAATGGTTATTCTCAGTTTTTATCTTACTTAAAATCTCAACAGCGCTTGACACACCGCTAATCACATCCTTCTCTGTAAAATGTTTTCTCCTCTTGGCTTCAAAGACACTGTACTTACCTGGTTTCCCTCTTACCTTTCTAAATGCTCCTTCTCAGTCTCTCTTTTTGCCTTTTTCTCCTTATTTTTCTGTCTTTTAAATATTGGAGTACCCCAGGCTTCAGCCCTTGAGCTTCTTGAGCTTCTTTATTTCTTTCTATTGTCATGCCATAGGTGATGTGCTGATATCATCCAAGTCCATATCTCTAACCAGAATGTCTTCCCTGACACATACAAATATATCCTGTAGCCTAATCGATATCTCCACTTGGATGTCTAATAAAGATTGCAAATTTCACATCTCCAAAGCTAAGCTATGGGTCTTTCTCCAAACCAACTTCTCTCACACTTTTCTCCATTTCAGTTAATGCAACTTCATTCTTTAAATTGCTAGGAAGAAAACAAAAACAAAACTTGATACTCAGCCTTAACATCTCTTTTTCTCACAATCATCATCTGATCCATCAGAAAATCCTGACAAATTCTTCCAAAATTTGACTACTTCTCATCAGCCCCATCATGTCTTACCTGTGTAGTGCAATAACTTCCTAACTGGTGTCCTGCTTCCATCTTTGTCCATCCTCCACCCCAGACTTTTCTTATCAGAGCAACCAGAGAGACCAGAAGAAAATAGAAGTCAGATCATTTCACTCTTCTGCTATTGCTCTCATGGGCTTCCATCTCACTAAATAACGCCCAAAGTCATCATGCTCACCTGCAGGGCTTATTACGACCTGGTTCCCAATAACACATCTCTTCTCACCCTTGTTTTTCCCGCTTGAGTATGTTGCCTTACTGCTGTCTTTGGACATACCAGGCAGTCTTCCCCTTATAGGCCTTGATCTTTGTTTCCTCTGCCTGGCATTCTAAATTTTCAGCTAATCTCATGGCTCACTTATTTACTTCCTTCGTAATTTTATTCTAATGAACCAACTCAGTGAGGCCTTCCTTGATCACCTTATCTAAAATTGCAACTCTTTCCTCTTAGATTTTTATTCCTTTACTATGATTTATTTTTTTCTCCTTATCAGTAAATTTTTCTTATATATTATACCATATATTTGACCTATTTTGTGTTTTCCCTAGAATATAAGCTCTATAAGGGCAAGATATTTGACTGATTTGCTTTCTCTTATATCACTCATGGCTAAACCAACACCTGACATAGTAAGTACTCAATAAGCATTTGTTGAATAAAAGAATGAATAGGTTATACAATTGTGTTCCCAATGTTAACTTGAAATTCTGCTATTCAGAATGGTTTTCCATAGAAACAATGCATTGAGGGTAGGTAGGTCTTATAACAT
Source organism: Colobus angolensis palliatus (assembly GCF_000951035.1). Classification (NCBI taxonomy): domain Eukaryota; kingdom Metazoa; phylum Chordata; class Mammalia; order Primates; family Cercopithecidae; genus Colobus; species Colobus angolensis. The sequence goes on along the minus strand of NW_012119487.1, from coordinate 8,191,702 downwards.
TTGCTCAAAATTGATGTAGGTTCTATAGTATGCCCCAATCTAAGGGGGTTAGTTGAGGTATCATGCAATGTCTACCAGGTAGCTGTTGCCAATGAGATACACTTGGAAACAATCACAACACAACACTGTAAGGCTTTAAGAAAGGAATTATAGAATTCAATGAGAAATTCAGAGGAAGGAGCAATAATTTTGGAGTTGGGGTAAATTTTACAGAAGTAACATTTGAACTGGGTCCATAGAGTCAACGGAAGTTTGCCAGAGAGAGAAGGAGGAGAAATATTAATAGGCAGAAAAGATAGCAAATCAGACGTACAAGTATAAAAGTGTATCTTACATTCATGGAAAGGAGAAGATGTTTTCTGTGACTGGCATATTAGTGAGAGAGGCATGTGGATCAAAGTTGTGAAAAATGCTGGGAACCAGGTTAGGGAGCTGAGTTTTATTCTATTGGTGTTCAGAAAGGGTTTTGAATTAAATGGAGTCCTAGAGACTAGTAGAGAAGCAAAAGTTCATTTCTATGTAGAAACTTGATGCTGTGTGGCTTGTGGTTTCCAGGTTTTCTCTCATTTCTAGACAATTCCAAAATTGACTAGGCTGCTTCAAATCTTAGGTAATTACTAGGCTCTAAAATCTCACATACTTCTAATTTACTGTGATAAATAATATGCTCATTTATACCTTATTTTAGAATGTCTGACCTCTGGAAGTCCAAATTAGAATGTACTGAGTTTTACCAAATATCACCTTTATGATATCCACATACTCACTGGCTAAATACTTCCATGTTATCTTTCTAGCCATGGTCAATCAGTAAAGTCAGATCTGATGTTTGAGAAGAGACTGGTGATCTGAATGACAGCACAGGAGGTTTGCTTATCAAAAATGCATGTACCACAGTCCTGAGAGAGACAGCTAAAAGAAAAGATGAGGGAATCAGGATTTCAAATTATCTTCACCTTGAAGCCTGAATATTGGGTCCCTACCATGAAGAAAATATGGAAGTTAAATATAGAAAAGCTTAATATCCTGAGTTTAGTTTCAAAAATTTAACTTATGTGAGTTGAGATTGAGAAGGCCTGAGCTGACAGCTAATATGAGGCTTACTAAGTTTCAGGTACTCTAAGGGCTTTCTCTGTATTAAAGGCTTTCTCTGTGTTAAATCATTTAATACTTACAACTTTGATTTGAGGTAAGGGTAATTATTCTCCCAGTCTATAGATGAGGAAACAAGCACCGAAATTTTCCTAACATCAGATATCAAAAAAGTGGTAGACGTGGGATTTGAACAAATGTTGACAACAGTTCATATGAAAAGTTGTATTGGTTTTTTGGTAAGAATTTTAGAATTTTAGGGTTTGTAAGAAACTGTCCAGTGATTTGTAAACTGTACTCCATGGACCCTCAGGACTTTCTGGGCAATGACTTATATGCCCCCCTTGGAGAGCAGTGGGGCAGGGCACTGAGTGGGCAGGGATCACTTGGGGCAGAGCACAAGCAGCACATTTCCATTGCTTTTGTTTTCCTGGTTCAGCATTCACATATGATTTCATTTGAAGATGGATGTAATACAACTTTTATAAAAAAGTGAAAACCAGGCCGGGCGCGGTGGCTCAAGCCTGTAATCCCAGCACTTTGGGAG
>NW_012119487.1:8182514-8189798 GCF_000951035.1 Colobus angolensis palliatus | reverse complement strand
AAAAAAAAAAAAAAAAAAAAAATGGAAACCATTGATCTGGAAGCCTAAGTCATTGTATTGCAGATGATGAAGTTATGGCCTAAGAAATGAGTATAGCATGAGCCAACAGTGCAGTGGACAGTGGAGCTTCCCAAACAGGAAGCCATTCTTTGGCAGCAGTAAGAGGGCCTCTGTGGGCCAGGCACTGTGGCTCATGCCTGTAATCCCAGCTAAGGCGGGCAGATTACCTGAAGTCAGGAGTTCTAGATCAGCCTGGTCAACATAGTGAAACCCCATCTCTACTAAAAATACAAAAATTAGCCAGGCATGGTGTGGGCGCCTGGAATCCCAGCTACTTGGGAGGTGGAGGCAGGAGAATTGCTTGAACCCAGGAGGAGAAGGTTGCAGGGAGGCGAAGGTTGCAGGGAGCTGAGATCGTGCCACTGCACTCCAGCCTGGGTGACAGAGCGAGACTCCACCTCAAAATAAGTAAAATAAAATGAAATAAAGGGGGAATTGTGTCACACTTTCTGGGGATGAGTGTTCCCTCTTGTGTAATATTTAGAGTATTGTACTTACTTCTAGAGCCACATTTTAAAGTTTTATTTTTCATTGAACATAATAATTGTACATATTTATGGGTTACAGTATGTTGTTTTGATACATGAATACAATGTGTAATGATCAAATCAGGGTAATTAGCATGCCCTTTGCTGTAAACATTTATCACCTCTTTGTGGTGAGAACATTCAAAATTCTTTCTTCTAGCTATTTTGATATATACAATATATTAACTATAGCCACCATATTGTGCAATGGAACTCTTAGAACTTGTTTTTCCTGTCTAACTGTAACTTGATCCCAATTGATCAATGTCTCCACATATCATCTCTTGCCCTCCTTGGCCTCTGGTAACCACTATTCCACTCTCCTCTTCTATGAGATTAACTTTTTTAGATTCCACATATGAGTAAGGTCATGCAATATTTGTTTTTCTATGGCTGGCTTACTTCACTTAACATAATGTCCTCTAGGCTTATCCCTGTTGCTACAAATGACAGGATTCCATTCTTTTTTATGGCTGAATATATTCCATTGTGCGAATATACCACATTTAAACAAATTCATTCATCCATTGATGGGCACTTAGGTTGATTCCATACCTTGGCAATTGTGAATAGTTCTATAATAAACATGGGAGTACAAATATCTCTTCAACATACTGATTTCATTTTCTTTGGATATACATCTAGTAGTGGGAGTGCTTATTTTTCATTTTTTGAGGAATCTCCATATTGTTTTCCATAATAACTGTACTAATTTATATTCCCACCAACTATATGTAAGTGTTCCCTTTTCTCTGTGTGCTTGCCACTATTTGTAATTTTTTGGTCTTTTTGCTAATATCCAATTTTAATTGGAGATGAGATATCTTATCATGGTTTGATTTTTCATTTCCCTGATCATTAGTGACATTGAGCATTTAAAAACATACCTGTTAGACAATTTTATGTCTCTTTTGAGAAATGTCTATTCAGATTTGAGTATGTTGAACCATCCTTGTATCCCTGGGATAAATCCTACTTGATCACGGTGAATAATCTTTTTGATGTGTTATTAACTCTGTAGATTGCTTAGGGTAGTATGGACATTTTAACAATGTTAAATCTTCCAATTTATGAACACAGGATAGTTTCCTTTTATTTGTGTTCTCTTCAATTTCTTGCAACAAGCTTTCTACTCCTTTGTCTTTGTCTTGTTCTAGTATTCTGCTGAGGGATTTTACATCTATATTCATCAGGGATATTGCCTGTAATTTTCTTTGTTGTGTCCTTTTCTGGTTTTGGAATCCGAGTATGCTGAACTCACAAAATGAGATTGGAAGAATCCCCTCAACTTCAGTTCTTTAGAATATTTTGAGAAGAATTGGTATTAATTCTTTTTATTATCTCACTCCCTCCTGGCCTGCAAAGTTTCTGCTAAGAAGTCTGCCACCAAGCTTATTAGAACTTCCTTACATGTTATTTACTTATTTTCTCTCACTGCTTTCAGGATCATCTATTTGTATTTAACCTTTAAGAGGTTGACTATAACATGTCTTGAGATATTCCCATTTGGGTTGACCTTCCTGTACTTGGATATTTATATTTTTCTCCAGGTTTGTAAAGTTTTCTTTTTTTTAGTAAGCTTTCTACCCCTTTGTCTTTCTCCACTCTCTCTTGAGCTCCAGGACCTCAAAAGTTGTTCTTTCCATGTTGTCTCATAAACTCTGTAAGCTGTCTTCATTACTTTTCATTCTTTTTTCTCCTTTGTATATTTTCAAATAGCCTGTCTTGGAACTCACTGATTCTTTCTTCTGTTGATTAGTTCAGTTGTTGATACTTCCTATTCCATTTCTCATTTTGTTTATTATAGTTTAAAGCTCTGGAATTTCCATTAGTTTTTGAAAAATTATTTCAATTTCCCTGTTACATTTCTTTGATAAGTTTCTGAATTGTTTCCCTGTTTGCTTGAAGCTCATTAAGCTTCCCAAAATAGTGATTTTGAATTGTTTGCCAGAGAGATCACATACCTCCATAGATTTTAGGGTTAGTTTTTGGTGCCTTGTTTTGTCCATTTGGTAAGGTCATATTTCCCTGAATGTTCTCAATGCTGTGGACATGTAACAATGTCTATGTGTTGAAGGATTAGATATTTATTTGAGTCTTCACAGTGTGCCTTTGTTTATGCTTGTCCTTCTTCACTAGGCCTTCTGGATATTCTAAGCGGACTGACTGTTGTGCTCCTTAAGCCTGTGACTACTGCACTCACCTCATCACTGCTGGACGCTATAAGCTTAGGTTTGCTGTGAGTCTCATGAGGGCTCTGAAGTTGGGACAGCCCTCTGGCCCAGATGGACCTGGGGAAGACCCAAAGAGGGTACCCAGGCTGTCTGGGGAAGCTGGCCAGGGACTCAATCTTGCCACTGTCTCAGTAGCCCAGATGAATGTGCCTCCCAGCAATATCCCATGCAGGTGGGACAGTTGCCTGACTGCATTGTGAGGGATTGGAGCTGAGACTAGCCCCCTCAGTAAGATGGAGGTTAGTGAGCCTGTTTTGCTGGCTCAGCCAGGTGTATTTCTCTCCACAGATTCCTGCACAGGTGACATTGTTCCCTGGCTGCAGTGAGAGGGGCTGGAGCTGAGACTGGGCCTCATCAGCATCTGCTACGGGAGAAAGGCTGGTGAGCCCATCTTGTTAGCTCAGATGCATGCATCTCCCAGCAGCTTCCTGCGCCAGTGGGATAGTTATCCAACTGTGGCAGGAGGAGCCAGGCCTGATACTGGGCCCCTTTAGGATCTGCTGTGGGACAGAGGATGGTGAGCCCATCAGGAAGATTCAAACTCTGGGGCTGCAATATATGGGTGAGTCTCTGTCTGGGACCTTGTAGGAGCAGTTCTGGGCTGAGACCTCAGCTGACAGGGCTGGAACTGAGCCGCAGGGTAACTTCAGGTTCACTGCCAAGACTGATGTCAATGGGCAGACAACCCCATCTGCTGAGGCACTAGTGTACATGCTTTCTGTTGAACTCCTTGGAAAATAGTTTTAATTGCAGGCTCAAGGCCAAATTAGTCTGTAGCCAAGTCCCTTAGGGAATGGAGTCATTTTCAGGCTTAAATCCAGGAGCACAATTGGTAGGTCTGCTACCTGGGTGCTGGTTTGCACTCTCAGAACAACCCTCCTAGGTTTAAGCTCCACCAGCATTTCACAACTTCCTACGTGAATCTTGAGGTTCCAACAGAGAGACTTTTGTCTGTAGATGGGTGCAAAATTCTTCTTGTTGTTGGGGGATACAAGTGGGTAACTTTCTATCCTGCCCTCTTGCCGATGTCATTCCTCTTATATAGGGACCACATTTTAACTGAGGTACAAAGTGGCCCTGAAGAAGGCAGCAGGCTGTTGTGGAGTCTGGAAACCCAATATGCAGAGTTACTTAATTAATTAAGAATGTACAGCTTGGAAGGGAGACTACGGGGAAACTCAATAGTTGTCTTCAAATATGAACCATTATATCCAGCAAGGAAAAGATTTGGGCTCAAAAAAGTTTTGGTCTCAAGATACACATGAAATAGTGGTCTAGCAACAAAATTTTAAAAATGGAAAAGGCATCTTGTAAGGGAGAGAGATTGCTGTCATCAGATATATTCAACCCAGGTTGTGAGCATTGTGCGGCTGTCCTAGCAGTGGTTCCTCTACTAGTTGGAAGGTTTGACTAGATGCTGTCTGAGATCCCTTTAAACTCTAAGAATATATGATTCAAAGAGGTCCTCAGTCCAAGGGATAAATCATTAAATCTTTACACTTCATTTGATGTTACAAGTAGCATTTTAGATTATATTCTTTATCCAAGGTCATTTACCATAACCCTTTATATAAATCAATAGATGATATGATTTTAGCTATTCCCAGATGATTTAACATATCAATTCTAAACATAGAATATACATTAGATTTGGTTCACAGATCAGCGAGTTTTAGAACTAAGAGGTGTATGAGGTCCTTAGAGATTCTTTGGTAAAATCCTTTTACTGTACAGATGATAAAACTGTGGCTAAAAGGCACCATGTCTGTCCCTCTCTTCAATAGATCTTTACAGGGGCACAAGAAATATCTTTCCCCTACAAGCTCAGTCCTATTCATTCCCAATCCAATACGAATGAGTGCAGGGCGGTGAGCAGCATTCTTTGACTCACATCTGGTTGCGCTTAGAAGTTGAGTAATGAGAATTATAATTTATTAAGCACAATTCTGTACCAAGTACTATTATGTGTGTTTGGCAAACAACATGAAACAATTCTATGAGCAAAACTATCACCCTCCTTTTACAAATGCGAGGCTGCAGAGAAGTGAGGCTTAGAGAGGTTGTGTGATTTACCCAAGGTCACCCGGGTAGTAAGGTGGCACACTTCAGATTCAAATCCACAGAGGTCTGAACTGAAAGTGAGTGCCGTATATTGTCATACAGGTGTACACTTTACTGGCTGGCCTTACCTGGAGCATGTTTTTTTTTTTTTTTTTCCATCCGATTGGATCTTCCTGGTGTGGGCATTCTCCTGTGTCATACTTAATCTCTACTTCTTTTGGATTCTGGGTTTGAAAGACCTGTTCTGCTCCTCAGGGCCAGTCTTGGCAACCAGGTTATCATTATACCTTTGTGGTTGTGGTTCCCATGTATTTTGTTTATTTGTTTTCTTTTTACCTTGAATTAGAATGGGTGAAGTAAATTGCCCGAGGATATAGAGAATAAATGAAAGAGCTGGGACCTGCACTCAAAACATCTTAGTGCTCAGTATAGTGCATTTGCCCTTATACTTTATTCCATATCCTCGTAAAGCTTTAAATAAGATATACCCTTTTTAAATTTTTTAATCCAAGCTACACAGACTAATACAAAGTGAAAAGCCGCAAGTCATGCTCCATCGTCTTCTAGCACTGACTGTTGCTGTGAAGGCATTTAAGGATAATGTGAGCTCCTAATCCTTTTGTAGATGATTAAATATTTTTCTCCTTGTATAATCCCAATCTGCAGATTCAAGCATTTCTCATTCATGAAAGATTTTTAAACGTATTTTTTTCTGGACCATTTCGTGTATTCTATTCTTTAAGAAGACTGAATTATGTATACATTGCACCTCCTTTGTCTTCTGCATCTATTAGCTTCTCTTAAATCATTTTTATAAAATATTTCTATTCATTTTTCGCTTAGTTTATATTTAGAAATGATTTAAAATTTAATTGTAGATTATTTTGTCTATACAAAACAAAATATTTTAAGTTAAACATAATAATAAAGTAAATGCCAATAAACCCACAAAGAACATGTATAAAAATGTGTATTTTCCTCCTAATCCTATCTGTCTTCTATCACTCAGAGGTAACCACAATACTAAATTTTTACTTATAACCTGCTTGTTTGTCTATGTAGATTTAGCATATGATATATGTATGTGTTTTCTTATAGAATATACATACATCATATATGTATATACACGCAATACATTGTTTAATTTTACTTGTTCAGGGGATTTATTAAAATTAAAACCTATTTGACTACATAATCTTCTGTCACTTTTTCACATTACATCATCTTTCTATGGCTTATTTCTGTTAATATAAGCAGCTATCATTTCTTTATTTTTATTAAAACTTTAAAAAATTTTCTAAATATACTACCACAACAATTTGTGTTGTTTTAGGTTATTTGTTTTGTTATGAACAGTGTTGTAATAAATATGCTTGCATATATTTCCTGATGCAAAAAGCCACTTAGTGAAGTGTATTTACTCTAGTTTATCCTAAGAATAGATGTACCCCGTTTTTACTTTATGTATTTACTTTAGGTATTTTAAAGTTCTGTTACTAGGTGTGTAAACATTTAGGATATACTGTCTCCTTGACAAAGTTCATAATATAATTGTTGTTCTTAATTCATAATATAACTCTTGTTCTGAAGTGTGCTTTTCTAATATTAACATAGCTACTTTAGATATTTTATTCTTAAGTAACATAGCTACTTTAGATATTTTATTCTTAGTGATGCATATCTTTTTTCATTGTTTTACTTTTAACCCAATTAAAGCCATTTAGTTTCTGATTAGTATTAGCATGATATGTGTTTAATGTGAGTTTCTTGTAATTGGTATCTTTAGGCCATTTATTTTTAAGATAATTATATATTAGGGCTTCTTTGTTTTGTTTCTTGTTATGTGGTATGTTCTGTATATATCAATTAGGTCAAGTTGGTTGACAGAATAGTTCAAGTCTTTCTTAGCTTTTAAATTTTTTCTGGTATCTCTGGGTTTCTAATGTATTTTTCTTTGTATTTCCATGTGAATTTTGGAGTTATATAACATTTCTTGACAAACTGCTGATGTTTTAATTGAGATTGCATGAATCTTTATATAAAATAGAGGACAATTGATATTTTGTGGTAATAAGTATCTTTATCTATGAATATGGTATAAATCTCCATTTATGTAGTATTTTTTATTGTCTTTTACTTTTTGTTTATAATTTCTCCCTGAAAACATTACCTATGTTTTGCTAGATTTACTTCTATGTACATTATATATCTTGATGGTATTTAAAATGATATATTTTCAAAATATTTTTTGTTTATTGCTGTTACATGCAACTGTAATATTTGTACATGGATTTTAGTCTAGCCCCTGTGAAATTTTCTGATTAATTCAAGTAATTTATGTGCAGATTTATTTGGGTTTGTATGCAGATAATCATAGTTTCTGTGAATAATGATAGCTTTGT
>NW_012119487.1:8179724-8180052 GCF_000951035.1 Colobus angolensis palliatus | reverse complement strand
CTGAGATGATGGGGTTTTCTTAATATACAATCATGACACCTGCAAACAGGGACTATTTGACTTCTTTTTTTCCTAACTGAGTGCACTTTATTTCTTTCTCTTGCCTGATTGCCCTAGTCAGAACTTCCAACACTATGTTGAGGAGTGCTGAGAGAGGGCATCCCTGTCTTGTGCCGGTTTTCAAAGAGAATGCTTCCAGTTTTTGCCCATTCAGTATGATATTGGCTGTGGGTTTTGTCATAAATAACTCTTATTATTTTGAGATACATTCCATCAATACCGAATTTATTGAGAGTTTTTAGCATGAAGGGCTGTTGAATTTTGTCAA
>NW_012119487.1:8146129-8177598 GCF_000951035.1 Colobus angolensis palliatus | reverse complement strand
CATTTCTTTTTCCTCTTTTTCCTTTAGACTTCTCTTCTCGCTTCATTTCATTCATTTGATCCTCAATTGCTGATACTCTTTCTTCTAGTTGATCGAGTCAGTTACTGAAGCTTGTGCATTTGTCATGTATTTCTCGTGTCATGGTTTTTATCTCTGTCAGTTTGTTTATGGCCTTCTCTGTATTGATTATTCTAGTTATCCATTCTTCCATTCTTTTTTCAAGATTTTTAGTTTCTTTTCACTGGGTACATAATTCCTCCTTTAGCTCTGAGAAGTTTGATGGACTGAAGCCTTCTTCTCTCAACTCGTCAAAGTCATTCTCCGTCCAACTTTGATCCGTTGCTGGCGATGAGCTGTGTTCCTTTTGAGGGGAAGATGCACTCTTATTTTTTGAATTTCCAGCTTTTCTGCCCTGCTTTTTCCCCATCTTTGTGGTTTTATCTGTCTCTGGTCTTTGATGATGGTGATGTACCGATGGTGTTTTGGTGTGGGTGTCTTTTCTGTTTGTTAGTTTTCCTTCTAACAGTCAGGACCCTCAGCTGTAGGTCTGTTGGAGATTGTTTGAGGTCCACTCCAGATGCTGTTTTCCTGGGTATCAGCAGCGGAGGCTGCAGAAGATAGAATATTGCTGAACAGCAAGTGTAACTGTCTGATTCTTGCTCTGGAAGCTTCGTTGCAGGGGTGTACCCTGCCGTGTGAGGTGTGGGATGTCGGTCTGCACCTAGTGGGGGATGTCTCCCAGTAGACTACTCAGAGGTCAGGGACCCACTTGAGCAGGCACTCTGTCCATTCTCAGATCTCAACCTCTGTGCTGGGAGATCCACTGTGCTCTTCAAAGCTGTCAGACAGGGTCATTTGCATCTGAAGAGGCTTCTGCTGCTTTTTGTTTAGCTATGCCCTGTCTCCAGAGGTGGAGTCTACAGAGACAGGCAGGCCTCCTTGAGCTGCTGTGGGCTCCACCCAGTTCGAGCTTCCTGGTGGCTTTGTTTACCTATTTAACCCTCAGCAATGGTGGGCACCCCTCCCCCAGACTTGCTGTTGCCTTGCAGTTCGATACCGGACTGCTGTGCTAGCAATGAGGGAGGCTCCGTGGGTGTGGGACCCTCCTGGCCAGGTGTGGGATATAATCTCCTGGTGTGCTGTTTGCTAAGATCCTTGGTAAAGCGCAGTATTAGGGTGGGAGTTACCCAATTTTCCAGGTGTTCTGTGTCTCAGTTCCCTTGGCTAGGAAAAGGGATTCCCTTCCCCCTTGTGCTTCCCAGGTGAGGTGATGCCTCGCTCTGCTTCAGCTCGGGCTGCAGCAGCTGACCAACACTGATTGTCTGGCACTCCCCAGTGAGATGGACCCGGTACCTCAGTTGAAAATGCAGAAATCACCGGTCTTCTTTGTCGCTGGCACTGGGAGCTAGAGACTGGAACTGTTCCTATTAGGTCATTTTGCTCCAGGGCTTTATATTCTTTAATACTATTGTACTGGTTAGGCTCTTCTCTGGTGCTGAATAAGAGTTCTTTTATTTGAAAAACTTGTCCTGTTACTGACTTTACAGAAAATAATTCTAACGTTTCTCCACAGAGGCAATGTTTCTTCTAGATTTTTGGTAGGATGCCATTTACCTGATTTAGGAAATTTTCTTGTATGCTACTTTAAGGTTTTTATTGTGAATACATATTGATTTTTTTGTCAAAGCTTTTTTCGTTTATTGAGATGATCATGTGCCTTTTCTCTTGAAAGTGGTTAATGTGGTGATTACATTAAAAGACTCTACAATGATAAGCCATCCTTTTGTCCTAAAACAAATCCAATTTGGTAAATATGTATTATCTTTTGAAAATACAGTTATAAATTCAGTATACCTTCATTAATATTTGGTAAATATATTTATCAGTGAAATTTATCTGCAATTGCTCTTATACTTCCGTGTCTGCTTTCAGAATTAAGTTCATACTAGTTTCGTAGAGTGAACTGGCAGTCTACTATACATCAGAAATTGTAGGGATTGGGGATATAACATAGACTAAAACAGATAAAAATCCCTTTCCTTTTGTACCTCACATTTTATCGTTCTTCAATATTTGGTAGAATTTGCCCATAAAACAGTTTGGGACTAGTGTTTTCTTTGTGGAACATTTTTAAATTGCTGGTCCAATGTCTTTTATGTTAATTGTTTCCCTATTCTTTTTTGAGCCAGTTTTGATAAGTTATATTTATTGAGGAATTTGTCAATTTTCTCAACATTTTAAAATACATTGGTATGAAGTTAGCCATAATAACACATAGTTAGCTCCTTTGCTGTATCCTTGTATTCTTTTTTTTTATTTCAAACATTAATTTCTTTTTTTTTTTTTACAGTTTTTCTTTGTCTTGTTTTTGGAATTTTAATTTTGTACATATTTTGCATAAGTCATATATTTACAGGGTTATAATTCAGAAGATAGAGAAGTATATACAGTAGAAAATCTCTCGTTCTTGTCTTCCTGCTGTTTTGTTGTCCTTTAACAACTCACATTATGAATTTCTTGTGTATTCTTCTAGATAATAATGCACGATATAAATGCTTAGTGTGTAATCAGTTTTTATACATGTTCTCAGTATATTTGCAAAAAAAAAAATGTTACCCAATTGTTGGTTGCATGTTCTACATGTTCTATATAGCCTAAGCTTGTTAATCATGTTATCAAAATATTTCATACCCTTTTGATTTCTGAGAGATGTGTTAATGTTGCCCAATGACATAGTAAACGTTCTTTCTTTCTGTAGTTCTTCCATGTTTTCTTTATGTATTCTAAATTGTTTTATTGGATGTATTCAAATATAAAATTATTTTTATCTTTCTGGGGAATGAACATTTTACCATTATGCAATGATTCTCTTTATCTCTAGTATGCCTTTTGCTTTAAAGTCTGTTTTTGCCTGATATGAACACAGCTATACTACTTTTAGTTAATGTTTGCTACTTTTATAATTTTTCTGTATTTTTACTTTCAACCTTTCCATGTCTTCATGTTTTAAATATAAACGTGAAGCTTTAAACATAGACTTTTAAAATTTTTTTTGTCTGGCAATCTGTACTTTTTAATTGGAGAGTTTGTTTTGATCTACTCTAATTGCTAATATATTTAGATTTACTTGGTCTATTTTATCTGATACTTTCTCTTTGTTTTGCTTTTGCTGTATTCTTTTTCTTTCTTCTTTCTTGCCTTTACTTGGATTAGTTGAAGTATTTTCCCCTCTCTGCTGGTCTGGAAAATATTTATTTTGATTTGGTTCTTTTGGTGGCTACCTTTGAAATTTTAAAATGTATACTTAACACAGTGTAAAGTTGATTAATATTTTTACCTTCCTCTCAAATGAGACTTTACAATGGTTTAATTCTAGTCACCCCAAACCATCTTCTAGATCTGCCCTCTTAGCTCTCTCTTTTTAAATTAGTATTATATATTAGACACTTTATTATGGTTTTAAAGAGTCAGTTTTTGTTTAAATTTATCCATATGTTCAGTTTTATTTCATTCGTATCCCTTCCTGTATGTCAGAACTTCTTTTAGCTATTTTCTCTCTTTAGTTAGAGATTAATAGTGATAAATTCTTTCAGACTTTTATAGCTGAATGTATTTTTATTTCATCTGTGTTCCTGAAATATAACTCATATTGGTATACACTTTTTGAGCTGATACAGTAAAACTCCAACATAGCGCAATAAGTTTGACCCAAACATTCATTTTTATAAAATGCAGGGTCACTTTATTTTATGATGAATGAAAAGATTTGGTTGAGCCTAGCTGGCTGAGAGTTCCTGAAGCTTTAGTCATGTGACCCAAATCTGTCTAGATATCAGTAACAGTAACAATCTGGGGGGTGGCCATTCTGAAATTCAGCTTAAATATTGATGAAGACAATTCTGGGTCCCCTGGCTGGCTGAGACTTACAAGAGAGTAGCAGTGATTGTAAGGATCTTCTAGTTAGCTGGGGAGATTGAGATTCACCTTTTTCCTACTCCCTCTACCTTTTTATCCCATGATCTATATAGGATAAGAACTTGAGTCAGAGAAGAAGCCTATCTCCAGTTGTATTACATAAATATTTATTTTCTGAAGAAGTGTGGTACTGCCTGGGATTTTAATGTACTTATTGTTTTTTATCATTACTTAGGAATGACTACAATATTAGATTGTCTTCCAGCTTATTGCTGCTATGGAGATGTTAGCTGTCAATTTAGTTGTTATGACTATGCTGGTAATCTCACTAATCTCTGATTGCTTTTGAGGTCTTCAATTTATCTGTGGTGTGCTATAGTTTTACTATGATGAATTTTAGATTTTTTGGGATTCCCAAAAATGAGGTTTGATGTTTTTCAACAGTTCTGGAGAATTCTTACTCATTAGCTTTTGAATATTATTTTTTACTTTCTGGTTTCAGTGTCCTTCTTGAACTCTGATAAATTTATGTTACATCTAACTCCATACTCTTGTTTCTTAATTTCTCTTTTATATTTTCTAATTTTAAATATCTTTAAGTAACATTCTACACTTTTATTATTCTCTAATTCTCTTTTGGATTTTTTTTTTCTATTGAGCTTTTCTTTTTTAAAAATAGAGGTATAATTAACATATAATAAAGTGCGCAGTTCTTTTGTACTTAGTTTGATGGGTTTTAGCATTTGAATATAGCCAGTAACAACTTCCCAGAACAAAATAGAGAACATTACTATCACCCCAGAAAGTTTCCTGGTGCCACCTTTCAGTCGCTTCTATTGAATTTTTCAGTTATTTTATTGTTAATTTAAAGAAGTTATATTTAGTCATTTTTCAAATCTGGTCATTTAAAAAAAATTCTTAACCATTGTGATAGTATATCTGGTCATTTTTTTATAGTCCATTGCTCCTTAATTATTTTAGAAATTGTTTTCTCTAATTCCTTTTTTAATTGGTTCTCTTTTCTTAACTTTTATTTTAAGTTCAGGATTACATGTGCAGGTTTGTTATATAGTTAAACTCATATCATGGGGGTTTTGTGTACAGATTATTTAGCCATTCAGGTACAAAGCCTAGTACCCAATAGTTATTTTTTTCTGGTTCTCTTCCTTCTCTCAATACTCCACCCTCAAGTAGACACCAGTGTGTGTTGTTCCCTTCTTTGTTGTCATGTATTCTCACTATTTAGCTTCCATTTATAAGTGACAACATGTAATGTTGGTTTTCCTGTTCCTGTGTTAGTTTGCTAAGGATAATGGCCTTCAGCTCCATCTGTGTTCCTGTAAAGGTCCTGATCTCATTCTTTTTTAAGGCTGCATAGTATTCCATGGTGTATATGTACCATATTTTCTTTATCCCATCTACTGTTGATGGGCATTTGGGTTGATTTGTCCTCTATGTACACAAACTAGAAAGTCTAGAAGAAATGGATAAGTTCTTCACACACACACTCTCCCAAGACTGAACCAACAAGAAATTGAATCCCTGAACAGACCAATAACAAGCTCCAAAATTGAATCAGCGATAGAAAAAGCTTACCAACCAAAAAAAGACCAGGACCAGATGGATTGACAGCTAAATTCTACCAGATGTATGAGGAACTAGTAGCATTCCTACTGAAAGTACTCCAAAAAATTGAGGAAGAGTGACACTTTCCCAACTCATTCCAGTTCTTTATACATACTAAAAATCGTTATTTCATCCTGTATCTGATACTTCCAATATCTGGAGTCTGTTTTCTTGTTACTGTTGCTTTTAGCTGACTTTCATTAATGGTGGCTTTTTACCTCTGACTTTTGTGACTTTCGTTGTGAACTTACATTTATTGGAACACATTTTCTGGGAGTTTTATGAAACCTGAACTAAGTTATATTTTTCCCCCAGAACATTTTGTGTTTGCTTTCACTGTTTTATAATATTTTTTCAAAATCTTGCATTTCTCATTTGAATGCAAGTATCTTTTTATCAAGAGGGAGATCAGTTGTTCATAAGTTTTTGAGGTTAAGGAGAAGAATTATTTATTTAAAATAACGTTTCTTCTCTTTTGATAATTCTTCTTTGAATGTAAAATAAAATCTTCACGTGCTTTTATTGATACTCTTTTACTAAGTTCTTTCCTTTGCTCTGGGAGTCATAACTTCCTATAGTTTTTGTTTTTTAAGATGTTGGTTCAGCTTAGAGTAAGGAATCAGAAATTACAGGACTTCTACATTGTGATCTAGTGATTACAGTATCTTCTTCATCCTGTTTCACTTCCAGTGATCTTCCTTGGCTGGGGATTATGTCAGAGACAATAAAAATGGGGTGTCAGCATCATTTCTTCTTAAACTTCCTCTTCCCTGAGTACTATAGTATTTATCTGCTTCTCCCAAAAATTTTAAACCAATGATTTATTAACTAGCCTTTCCTAGATAATTGCTTTTTAAGAATCTTATTTAAGAACTGAGGAGCTATGGCAGCTTCTATAATCCTCCTTCATCTTAGTCCAGGCTTTTCATTATTTGGCATATATGCTTGATTGTTTATAGTTGTTTGCTTATTTCACAGATGATGAGAGTTTTAAAAAATTCTTTTAAAAAATTGTTTTTGTGAGTTTGGGAGGCTCAAGGAGTAAAAATGCCCTTACATTGCTGGTTTTACGTGGAAATCCTCTTATCAATCAAGGTTAAAATTCAAAAATGAAATAATCAATGTGGGAGCAAGAACTATTGGAGAAGCCAAATAAACACAATTTTTTTTTTGATATTTCTTGTCTTAATACCTGTTTTAGGCCAGGCACGGTGTCTCAGGCTTGTAATTCTAGTGCTTTGGGAGGCCAAGGCACGAGGATTGCTTGAGGTGAAATAAACACAAAAGTACTGATGTCATTTCAAGGTCTAGGATATTAAGAAGGGATATGACTTTTCTGTCTTCTATTTTTCCACTTGCCAGAGTAGTACAAAAGGTTATAAGGCTCTAGAAGAATAACAATGCCACAAGATGGGAGGAACTTGGGTCTTTCAATCACCAAATGGAGAAGAGAAACGTACCAGGAATACCTACTTTGGAATGCTGTTTAAGTGAGAAATACACTTTTATTTTGTAAGGCTGCTGAAATTTGGAAATTGGTTCATAATATCTGCTCACATTACCTTAACTTATATAATCTGGGTGTTTTTATTCTGAAAAGATTTGTACCTTTTTCATATGGTGGTCAGAAATACTAGGAGATCTCACTAGATGTTTTATGCTACATGATTCTAAGAATATCAAGGCTTCCATTATCTTTATATTCATCTACTTTTGTACCACTGAATGAAATTGCCTTCTGACACATGGCTTTATAAAGTGGTGTGCACCTTTTTAAGGTTTTATTTTATTTTATTTTTGTCTGTTGCATGCAAGATGATTCTCTAACATAGTAATTAAGAAAGTGGCTCATTCGTGTAATCCCAGCACTTTGGGAGGCCGAGGCGGGTGGATCACCTGAGGTTGGGAGTTCAAGACCAGCCTGATCAACATGGAGAAACCCTGTCTCTACCAAAAATACAGAATTAGCTGGCATGGTGGCACATATCTGTAACCCCAACTACTCCGGAAGCTGAGGCAGGAGAATCGCTTGAACCCAGCAGATGGGAGAGGTTGCGGTGAGCTGAGATTGAGCCATTGCACTCCAACCTGGGCAACAAGAGTGAAACTCCATCTCAAACAAACAAAAAAAAGGTGCATTTCCATGCAGTCCACAGCATTTCTATATAAAGGCAAGAATGCCATCATCTTAACTTCTTGAGATATTTTACAACATGCTTTTTGAAAGCCCCAGAACTTCCAGATGTTATGTCTGCTATATTTTTCTATACCAAAAGTTCTTTCTAATTTCTTCTGGAGATTTGATACATGGTCTAGTGTCATGATTTTGAACCCTGCAATGTTCTCTTCCAAGGATTTTGAAAATAAGAGCACAGTGGATCTCTGGCAGAGATCCCTCTATCCATGCAATAATAGTGTATCATGACAATTTTAGGAGAGGATAATCTGACTGTTACTCAGTTGTGGACTTTAGCTGTAATTGTATGTAAAGAAAGATTTCACTGGGTTTCACAAGTTCCAGGTTTGAAAGTTAGTAAGTAGGGAAGAAGAGGTGTTCTGAGTTGGGAGGGCCATTGGATTCTATTTCTCTGACATTCAGAACTCTTCCTATAGTCTTTGCTTACATCAGGCTGAGTAGAAGATGAAGGGGAGAATGGATTAGGTGACAGCAGCCAGGAATTTCCTTATATGCTTTTACACAGTGACTGAGTAAGCATGGGTTACTGTTCCTGGCACTGAGACTTAGCAGGTGCAAACAGGAAAGTGAGGAGCTTGTCCTGAGAATGGCTGGGGACACTGGTGGAGCTTGGCACAAAAGACTTAGAAAGCTAGTGGTTCTGCTGTGCCCTGGCAGTTTGTCTTGGCAGGTCTCCCTTGAGCAACTAAGATGATCTGCATGCTCCCTAAAACTGGTGCAGAGGGAATCTGTGCTCTTTCCTGCCTCCTTCAGGTTTATGAAGGGGCCACCTACTCATTATTTTAAAGTTTCAAATGTTTGACTCATGAATCTCTCATATAGAAGCATTTCCCACTGGTCCTACATGGCATGGGAGTTCATTAAAGCTGCAGAAAGAGGCAGACTGTTTGGCTGTTTCTTACAACTGGGCTAGAAGGCCACAGTGTGCTCATTTTGGGCATAAACTTGGAGGGTCTCCCAGTTGAAATGGAATCAAAGACTTCAGTGGCCTCAGGTTTGTTTACTTTTGGCATTGTCCAAGGTTTTCTGGCTCTCTGGTTGTTAGGGAGGCAAGAGATTCTGAATGGTCATGACCCGGAGTCAGGTTTAGCACTGGAAGGAATTATATGCAAGCAAGATTAGCAATATCCTGATCCTTTTTCCTGAAACACGCAGGGGTGAGGGCTGGACCAGCTGTCTAAGACATCCCCTGAAACCCCCAGTGCAGCTGGATTTCTTCTTCTTTGTGCTAACAGGGCCTATCATTATAAGATCATACTGCTTCAAGGCCATGTGACAAGCATACTATGGGGCAAATAATACAGTAAAGGAGAATGAAAAATGAACTGCATTCTCTCTTGTTTCATTCTCTTTGCAGAAATCCTGCAAGTGTTATGCTAAAATACGCCTTTGATTTGAATATAAATAGCCCCACTTTTCTAATCCAGATGCAGCCATGTGCCTCTCTGCACAGGGTTGGTGATTCTCTGTTGCGTCTTGGGAGTAATAAGAAGATTCCACTGGAAAAAATGCAGGCAAATCAGCCCAGCTGAGATTACATAAAGGAGGAAGGAAAATTGGAGAAAGTGTGTAATAAACTTCAATATCTAGTTGAGTGTGATTTTTAACAAAAGGCTTTTGCATTTAGCTCAATGACTTAAGATCTTCAGATAGTAGCTAAATGTGTTTTATTCAAACTCTTACAGCTCTGGGCAAGAGTTGTTACTATAGGCAAGACAATTCTTCTGGAAATAAGTAAGTTGCTAAAACCAGAGGCTTAGGGGTGGATTTCAGCTCCTTGGTGATTTGTATTTAGAATTTCAGAAGCTTGGGTCTTGCTAATAAGTGACTGGGCATCTTATGGGGAAGTTCTACGTTACAGATCTAGGAGAGGGATCTCTTCTTTTGAAAGATCTCATGAATTTTTATCCTAAGTTTTGCCTCTGCCATAGCCTCACCTGCACTATTCTTTGACTCCAAACCTTGCCAATGTGTTTTGTATTTATCTTCTGCTTTGCTTCTCCAGTGCTACCCATAAGTCTTTTTCTCCTGCCCTTAGATATTTTGGCCTTGTAGAGAAACATTTCCCAAATACATTCTCATTAGATCTATGAGATGCTGCACAATAAAAGACTTCATGGTCAATTGAGATTGAGAAATGATGCATACTGCACACCTTTCTTGGAAATTTGTAATGCACTTTTTAATAGATGCTAAAGGAAAGTTATTTACACTTATTTAAATACATATATATGTATTTATATATAAATACATATATTTTATATAATTCATTACATTATATTCAATACATTATATATAAATACATATTATATATATATATATACACACACACACATATGTTTATTTAATAGCAACATGTTTATTAGCCTCCAAGAATTAGTAGTTCTCAGAATTTTCTTTGGGCATTTCTACTACAATGTCCACAAACTGCAAAACCTGTCTAGACTACTAGACATGCAAGTTACTGAGAAATGGTCATGGATCATCAAACCCTCCGAAAAGGCTCTTTTGAAGGCAAAGGATGGTATGGGCCAATCCTATAAATAGAAATGAAAGGGATAAAATGTTCGGTAAAGCATAGACTGGCTAGAATAAGCTGGATTGACTGCTGTCCATTAGGGAGAGGTGCTGAAACAGAGATTTCCCCTGGTGCTATTAAAAAATGGATTTCCGGCAGAGCTCTTAAAACGTAACTGCTCAGGCTGGGGGTGGTGGCTCACGCCTGTAATCCCAGCACTTTGGGAGGCCAAGGCGGGCAGATCACGAGGTCAGGAGATCGAGACCATCCTGGCTAACACAGTGAAACCTCGTCTCTCCTAAAAATACAAAAAATTAGCCAGGCGTGGTGGTGGGCGCCTGTAGTCCCATCTACTCAGGAGGTTGAGGCAGGAGAATGGTGTGAACCCAGGAGGCAGAGCTTGCAGTGAGCCGAGATTGCGCCACTGCATTCCAACCTGGGCGACAGAGTGAGACTCCCTCTCAAAAAAGTAACTGCTCAGAAAGTGCTGCATGAGACATCTAGATAAAACCCAGGGTAGCACAACTGCACAAGGGACAACATGGGGAAAAAGGTACATACTGGACAATGAATTAACAGAAATAGGGTTTGATTTCACTATTCCCAGTAACTGGGTGTGTGAGCCTGGGCAAGCCATTTAGTCTCTCCATGTCTTATTTGTAAAATAAGATAATTGGATGGGATGCAAGTTCATTCAAAGTTCTAAACATCATAATCCATAATGACTTTCTAAGTAGGTCTTTATGTGAGCACAAGAGAAATCAAACCAATGTGTATTTGCCCCAGGCCCCTGGGCTTCTCTGGTCCCTTTTATTTGGGAGGTGATATGCTTCACAACTATAATTCATAAAGGTATTCCATCCCAAGTCAATAACAAACTATAGTTTTGTGAAAGGAGTGAATCCAATATGTTATAATCATCTTGGAAGCATCAGTTACCTCTTTTGAGAGGAAGGTTCTTTTTCTAAGGAGGCTGCTTTGAATCATGTTCTCAGCAAACATTTAATTAATAAGTACCTATTAATATTATGTATTAGGCTCTGTTCTAGGCACTTGGGATACTTTGGATGTGTGTGTGGAGGAGAAACACAAAAGATAAAATTTCTCTACTCTCATAGAGTTTATATTCTAGTAAAAAGAGACAGATAATAAACATTAAGCCTAATAAATAATGTATATAGCAAAGTGTAAATTATATAGTATGTTAGAAGATGATAAATACTACTGACAAGAAACAAGAACAAGTGTAAGGAGGCATGGAGAATTAAATTGGGTAGTTAGTGTAAGCCTCACTGGGAAAGGGATCTTTGGGCAAAGACCCGAACAAGGTGAAAGAGTGAACACATGCCTGTCTAGAGGAAGAAAGATGCAGACAGAGAAAACATCCAGTGCAGAGGAAGAGTATGCCTGGCAGCTTCCAGGAACAGGAAGGGGACCTGTGAAGCTAGAGTGATGTGAGTAAGTGGATGTGTCACAAAGGGGAAGTCCCAGCTGCTTTGTCCTGCTAGATACAAAGACCCACTGAACATACTTAGGACAAATTTCATGTTCATCAGCAGCATAACCTGATTTTAGACTTCTTTTTCTTATAGGAAGCCTCCTATCAGACTCTCTGCCTGGCCTGAGATATCCAGTTAACACCTGCAATTCAGAATACCCTCTCACCCAGCAATAAAGCATCCAGCCTTTGCATCTGTAACAACCTCCTCTGTAATTTGTGCATTCTATGGTGAATTTAAATGCTGACTCTATCATTATCTGAGTTTATTACCATTGCTATTTGCATATGTTTAATAGGGGAGGGGAAGAGTGGGCAGAAAACCTCTGCACAGATTGCAGCTTGGAAGTCTGCATGTCTCTCCTCACCCTTACTTCCCCTTCCTGTCCCCTTCTCTTCTAATCCTCTACCTTCTTTGGGGCCTGGGCCAGGGCCAGCCGTACTTAAACTAAGAATAGGTAAATGTTCCCAGTAGCCCTGTTGCCCTCTGCTGTGTCTGCCTATTCCCCTGTTCCTGCTGTGCATCTCTCCCAGCACTCCTGACTTTCAACCACTCAGTGCAGTACAGTGAACCTGTCTCCCTTCCTGCCCCATGAACCATCAATACTGGTTCTTCATTAGGAAATGATAAATTTGCTCACATTAATTTATCTAGAGGTTATCTCTTTTGGGGTGGGGTTTTGTTTTGTGACAGAGGGTATAGAAGCATTAGGGAGGATTATCAGAGTCCTGGAACCCTGAAAATTATTACCAGATATTAGGCAGGTACCTATTCAGAGAGTCAAACCCTGGCCTCTGCTGCCCACTCATCTCCCAGCTCAACTTTACCTGTTTTCCCTAAATTACCTTTCTGCACAGGAATTCACTGCCTTTTCTTGTTGGAGGGGTTGGCTAGGAAAACTTCTGTATGTTGTAAGATCTATAGTGAAATGTTAGCACAAGCCTCTGAATTGCTCTTGGGAGCCAGGAAGCAGACCAAGCCCCAAGGGAGGGGTGGAATAAATTGTTGCCCAGTGGCCAGCAACTTGTTTTATTTTACAAGACTGTGTTTTCCATGTTGCTTGCATTTTGAAATAGGGTGCACAGGTGCCCCAGTTTGATTCAATTTCAGCCCTCACCATGATTTATGGTCCCACCTGATCACATCCAGATCACTTTGCTGTTTGCCCTTGTCTGCTGCGCTGCAGTTCATGAGTGGGGAGCCAGAACCAGACATTTTAAGGATTCCGAGTGAACAAGCATGTCTGTTTCTCCCTCAAATTTTTACCCATGTAGGATTTAACATAATCAACAATGAGTCCAATCTGCATTTCTTTGAAAAGAGGCACTGCCAGCCTTCAGAGAATATTAAACTGAATGGAAAGATTACAGTTGTTAGAGATGCAAAACCCTTGAAAGAGCTAAAATGAGAAAAATGGCCCATTTTATGACCCATTTATGGCCTTGTGTATCCATTTCTTGCCATCACTACCCTCATTACCACCATCACCATCATCATGTTAACATAGTAGCCATCAGTTATTGAATACTCATTATTTTGCCATTTTGACAAATATTTTATGAGAATAGACTTCTTAAAATCTGAACCAGCTTAAGAAGATACTGTTATTATCCCCATATTACAAATTTTTAAAAAACAGAAAGATTGAGAGGTTTAGTAACTTGCCCAAGGTCAAAGTCAACCAAATAGCCACAAGTCTGTATAATTAAATAAAAATAAATAGTCAAAATGTGTACGTACAAATAAAGATGGCTTTCTAGGTAGTAATTCACTCTAGGCAAGATTAAGAAGGCTTCTTGTTGGGCAGAACACCGTGTACGTTACCAATGCTAGGTCAGGACTCCAACTGTTAATACATGGAAGGTAGCAAAGATCACCACGATGCTGGCCACCAGGAATAGAATTTCAAATACTTTTACCCGCTGCTTCTTGGTATTGTAGTCACCAAGGAAACATAATACAGTCAAGCACGAATGGAACAGAACAATGCTTTAATCACATAGAGAAGAGAAAGAACAAGATCAGCTCCAATAGTATGTGTTGGTCCCCCATGGATAGTGGATTCCCCTAGCAGCCTAAGTGGGGCAATTGGGTCATGAGCAGTCCTCACAATCTTAATAAAAGGACAAGTACCCCTCCCATGTGTACTCTGAAATATTGAAAGCTGGGGGCATGCCTGAGGGCCATTGACTTACATGTATAAGCAGAACAAAGAAGCATATATTGAGCTTGAAACAGTGAAAGCTATTCCCATACAAGGTAATAATGCTTGCATAGGCTGTGTGAGCTCTTTATCTCCTGGTAAGGAAGGGTTCCAGATCCAAGACACATTCTTATGTGTCTACTGGGAGGTGCAAAGACTGCATGCAGGAGACTGTCTTGCCAACATTTATTTAGGTAGCAAGCTTTTCTGGTGCCTTCAGGTAGGATTTTGCCACATGTTAACTACTCAGAAACACATCTCCTGCTTAAATAAGCCATCCCTGAATCACCCTTAGCCCAACCTCTCCTCTCTCTTTATTGGGTCTTTTTCTCTATTGTATCCCAATACTATTGTATCCCAGTAGTGACATGTGCCTGGCTCCTGGGTAGGTGCCTATGGACAAAGAATGCAAAGATTTCCTTGTTGGTGAATCTAAATACCACTTCCTCTGGGAAGCATCCTTATCACCAAGCCATAGTGCTCCTTTCTCTGTGCCTGCAGTGCACATTGTTTCTAGTTCAAGTACTAGTACTGTAGTATTAATAATACATGCTATGTTAATATCATTAATAATAC
Organism: Colobus angolensis palliatus; assembly: GCF_000951035.1. NCBI lineage: Eukaryota > Metazoa > Chordata > Mammalia > Primates > Cercopithecidae > Colobus > Colobus angolensis. The sequence continues at coordinate 8,163,064 of NW_012119487.1, read as the reverse complement.
TGCTTGAATAGCCCTAACAACCCTTAGTCCCTTGTTCCCTATTTACTCTTCCCAATAGCCCTGCAAGGTAGGTACTATTGCTATCCTCATTATACAGGTGAGGAACTGAGGCATAGAGGAAGAGTAACTTGCTCAAGATCATCCAGCTAGTAAGTGGCAGAGCCAGGATCATGGATCCAGGCAGTTTGGTGTCAGCATTCAGGCCCTAATCACATTCCTCCCTCAGTGATTGGCTTTACTGTTTTTCACTTGTCAGTTTTCTAATTAGGTTGCCACCTCAAAGGCAGAGTTTGAGACTTGCACATATCTTCGTCCTCAGCTCCAGGCCGATTGCCTGGCACCTAGCAGTCACTCAGGAATTATTTGGCATGGGACTGAATGAAAGATAGGTGTTCACTGGGTAAGGACTTGGGGGCAGCTCACCCAGGATTTTTTCATTGCTTTAAGGCACTTAACTGCTAACTGGACCCTTTGTTTCAGGGCAGACAGAGTGATAGAGGCACAGGAAGTATTGAAGAACAGGCTGTGCCTGCCTTGTTTTATCCTAATCGGTTAGTTCACATCTTCTTTGACACTGTCCTTGTTTTCAGAGGAGAAAGGCATTTAGGGTGCTTCTTACCTTTAAAAGGAGGCTTTTTTCCATTTGCTTCTACAGAACTGCCCTGGTTTTTTCCCACTGGGATTGCATGTATCTCACCCCCATTTATTCTCCATTAATATCTCCACAGTGGCAATTATTACCCCTCATCCATGCCTGTGTGTGTCTGTCTGCCTTCCCCACCTCCACCCTGACTGTGAACTTCTCAATGAGGCAATTACCTCAAGAAAAATGACTTGTCCTAGTCATCTTGTATCTTGTCCAGCACAGGGCCTGGCCCACCAGAAGCCCTCAAACCATGCTTCTTAAATGAAAAATTCTTAGTCATTGGTAGATTTGTGGTGCAGGAAAGTACAGGAATGAAGTAATTATCCAGCTTTTTTTTTTTTTTTTTTAAAAAAAAAGAAGAGACTGATCTTTGACTCAACGAACCAAGAATCATTTAGGACTTGTTTCTCGTCATCTTTCCTCTCTCTTTCCCTCCAGCTCTTGTCATTTGATAAGTGATGCAGAAAAATTCTTCTCTCAGGATTGGATAAGAGAGACTGAAAAGGTAGTTGGACTGGGTGGGGGGCAGGGAGTTGGAGGAAACATAAAACAATAAAAATGATTTAATTTATATCTGATCATAGCAACCAGCTGGCCATACCATCAGTTATTACACCCTAGTAGTTATTACAGAGCACCTCTACCATAGGCACCTTATTAGCTAGGGATTTATGGAGCACAGAGGCACAGGAGGAAATATTGATACTTCACTGACAACATCAGCTGTGGATGCCTGGGTTGTCTGTCTCTCAGTCCTATCTCTTCTCATCTGTCCTCATTCTTAGGCCCGATAGACTCAGGTTCAACTCCCAGAATGTTTTTCTCCTAAAGTATGCATAATGGTAAACAATTTCACTCACTTGTGCTTCGATCCATTGTGCATCTGTTTCAACACCTATGGCTATAACATTCCTGCTTTCCGGGCAGAAGGTGTTCTGGGCTCATTCAGATATTTCTAGAGTTTTCTGTGTCATAAATTACTGCCATTGATAGGGCTTCTGGTTTAGCCTACTTTTTAAGAGAGAAAATAAAAACCTAGACACTGGATTTCATTTTAGCCAGGTCTCATGTTGCCGCATGAGTCCTAGAACCTGAGCCTTTAGATCCCTGGCCTATGCTTCATCTTTCCTCCTTGAAAGCCCCATTCCAAATGGATCTCAGCCCTGGTTTCTGGACTGAATGCAAATAAGTAAGTTACTCTTGGATGTCTTGACATTAATGACACATTTCTTTTTAACACAATTGGATGCTTTATTCATTCCTAGAAGCAATTTATTCCCAATTATAACCAATTATTATGTGTGATGCCAGAAATAAAAAACAAAAACAAATTACATTTTTAAATTTAAAACGTGTGTAGGGAAAAATAATGATATGGAGCCAATTATGTCAATTCAAGTCAGTCGCAGAATTTTTCCTTTGAAGATAACATTTTTAAAGAACTGAAAGTTTCCACATTTTGATCCCTTGAAGTACCAAAGTGACAACACAGGCAGGAGGAGATGACACAAGAAAAGTGGCAATTAGTTATTTACCCAGAAATGCAGAGCTAGGTGTTAATAAGGAGTGGCTAGATTACACTTGACATTTTACAAAGTGACTTACAATCACACCTGCATGCATGCATGCACGCACACACATGTGTATAGAAATTGCCTGTGGAATAGAATAAGAGAAGAGGACAGAACTGGGTCTCTTCCTTAGGGACAACATGTACGGTAAATAGTGTCTGTGTTGGTGAGGACGGAATAAGAAAAGTACAAGCGCGAATGGGTGCATGAGGAATTAAATCCACAAATGACAATTAGCTGGGCTAGGTTTATATGCATACCCACATATCAAATCTATCACTTCAGACATGCATATGCATTTAAATCTTTTTATGATGCCTCGATGGGTCTAGATGGCTATTGCTACTGTGATCTGAAAGCTGGGGAAATCAAGCTATGGGAATAACATCCAGAGTAGCATTAGACTTAGGAGCTCCAGATTTTTATGCTTTCACTTGCCTGCTGAGCTTCATGGTCTCTCAAACAGCAGCCAGGCAAGGTGGGTGGTTGTTTTCTTGTTTATTAATGACTCTGGAGAGTCCTGGATGTGTTCCTGTCACAAAACGTGTGTCAAAATCTATTAAAGCTGAAAATAACTTAGAGGCTGTAGGTCCAATCCCTTCCTTTTAAAGAGAGGGAACCTGGGTCAGAGAGAGGCCAGATCTGCTTTCAGTCTCATGACTTCTCAGTGCCTGAGTCGGTTCTGCCCACCCAGAGCTCTTTCTGTCACTACATGGCACTTGCTAAGCTTGTAGGGTGCCCTGCTGGCAGTGATGTTACTGGTGATAAAGGTGATGAGCATGCACCACCCTCCTTCACTCCCTTTTTCTTGAATGTGGCTCTCAGTATGGCCTTACATATCTTGTGGTTGAAATTAACCTCCCTACATAGTTCCCCTGATTCTACAGCAATCAAATATACTGTTCTCCTATCATAAGAGGTCAGGGGCTGTACCTGCCTGGACACTGAGTACAGAATGCAGTGTAGAGTTTTCAAAGTGGAAGGCTCAGTCATTGAGGAACTATGCATTGAGTGCCCACTATGCCCCAGGTCCCCTTCATGCACTGGAAATGCAGCAGGGAATGAGATGAAGTCCCACCCTTGTGGATTTTATTTTCTCAGAGAATCCACAGCAACCACTGGCTGGAGATGAGGAGCAGTAGCTCTTTTAGGAGGCCTGTGGTTCCTATGGTTCATCACCATGGCTCTGCCTTCACTCCAGATACTGGATTCTAGGAATACCTACCGACTTCCTTATTTCAGTTCCACACCTGGCCTCTGTGAGATATTGAGTTTGTGCCCTCTGTGGAGCCACAACTTTACCGTGAAACAGTAAGAGCCTGCAGCTTTCGGCAGTTAGAACAAGCATGATCTCAGGCCCCCACCCCCACGCGGCCTGCCATTGTCACTGGCGCTTACAGGATGAAGTAAATCGGGTTTTGTGATCAGAACAGATGTGTGAGGAGACAAATTCAGAATGAGCAGGGGATGCTGCAGGTTACCACCAAGGGACGTCAGAGGTGCGGAAGTCGGCGGGGGAGGGAGGGCGACTTTAATCAGCGAGAGTGATTATGGAATCCAATTAGCTTCTCATTTTCATTTGCAGAAGGAACATTCAATTCACTTAACGCCACTGTACAGATCCTTCTTCTCTCATCTGTACCCAGAGGGAAACAAATTCCAGTGTAATAGAGCATTTGGACAGCAGCAAACCACAGCAGAGAGAGCATGTGGCTAGAAGTGAGGAGGCCTGGGTCCGAGGCTTGGCTCTGCCTCTACGAGTTTCGTGACCCTGGGCACATTGCCTCACCCCTAAAGGACCTGGGCTCTTCTGCTAAATATGGAAATTGAATTAAATCATTTTAAAGGTCTCTTTAATTCCAAAATTCTATATTTGTTTTTCAGTGCATATCTTCATATTACAGCTTAATAAGGTATGCAATTATCATTTTGGAATTCCTCACTACAACTCTGCCAATAAAACTCTGAGCTTTGGAGTCAGACAAACCTGTATTTCAGTGATGAACCTACCTACTTAACTTTAAGTCAGTTACTTAATCTTTCCAATCCTCAATTTATAAAATTAGGATAATAATAACAGTATTTGTCTTACAGAATTGTTTTGTGGATTAAATGGGCTAATATATTCAAAGTAGTTAATGCAGCATTTGGGGCATATTAAAACTCAATAAATGTTTACCTGTTTTTATTTCATTGTCCCGTTTACTACAAAGTTTTAGAATAACTTGGATATTTTATCTAAAAATTTAAAATAATGTGGTAGGGGGACTTCCTTTTAAAAAATTGCTTGGATGACATGGCTGAAGAGGTTTAATGGTGGGTAGGCTAAGTAATGGACTAAGACTGAAATAGCTCCATGGAAATAAAGCATTTAATGTAGGAATAAATGAAGTTGCCACCCAGAACTAACAGCCAGAGTCCTGGCTGGGCTGTAATTAATGGATATGCTGGCCATGATTTATAAGGATATTTTAAGAAGTGACTGTATTGCACGGAGCCCTGGGTTTTATGCCCGAGTTGAAGTAAGATCAATGGGAAATTCATTAGGCCTAAGATTTAATGGGTAGGAATGAAGTTTCTTCCCCAGCATTAGGGCTTTTCACATGGTGGCTACCAGGGATGCTTCCTCTGGGATGGAGGCCACAGGGATATGGAAAAAGTTGTTGAGCACTTGGAGCCAGAAAAGGAATGATGCTCCACATCTCTTTCCCTGTGTTAGAAAATGCAGAGAAGGAGTTCCAGCCCAGACTTTTCTCAAGAGCTTTCTGGGTCTTACTGGCTGGAGGCTAGGGATGGTTACCTCCACCATCCTTTCTTTCTTTTTCTTCTTTCTTTCTTTTTTTTTTTTTTTTGCCTCCCTCCCATGTGTCAAGGTGTCAGCCTTCCTTTTTGAGCAAGACATTGAGCAGAACTGCACTGAGCACAGTGCACATCTGCTGACAGGACTTTGGTTACCCTGAGGATGTGTGTGCTGAGCACCTGAGATGGTGAATCAGCAAATGCAGCCTCTGCAGGTGGCTTTGGCTGACAGCAATGTCTAGCATTGGTGCACAGGTGGCCCATCTGCACCCTGAGGCCCTGCAGTGTGCTGGAATTTGCTCTGTGACTTGCCTTGTTTTTACCATCAGCAGAGGGAGGTGGTGCATCCTGTCCTTCTAAGACCTCTGTTTTGTGATGGAATTTGGTGATAAAAGCCCATAGATGCTTTCAGTTCTTCCTTTGCTTTGTTCTCAAGGAGAATTGAAAGATCAGATCCTGGCTTGCTGAGTCTCCTTGTACTTCACTTCTGATTACGATAGGCCAGAGAAACATCTAACTCAGGTTCACCCCTGGGGAAGGTGATTATCCATCTTCCCTTGGTCCATGCTCAGTGCTTTGATGCTTTGATGCCACAGCAGCTTTGTTCATGTTGTTCCTTCTGCCTGGATGTCCTTCTCCCAGGAGCTCGGCTTAGCCCCCTTATGGGCTTGCTCCTGGTCTAGCAGTCACCTTACCTGCATGTAAACCTGGCGTTGTTTGTTCTCCGACTTTATCACCTGGCTCACCCCATGTTACTTGTTCATACTTTTTTGTAGCAAGTTGGCCCTTTCTGTTTCCTAGTCCATCCATTTTTTAATCCTGCCTCTTATAAATCTTTTCTTCATGAAACACTTATCAATTACTTCTGAGTTTTAATGACAGGCTTTTAGCTTTATTTTCTGGATATGCTTATATTTTTCTTCAGTGATGCTTTACTTTACAAGCAGAGTACCTGGTGTTGATAACTCTTTCTCCATCAGTCCCAAGGATATACTCCTTGCAGTTGTATGGAATTTTATATTTTATTAATCATTATAAGATAACTACTATTTGTTGTGTGCCTGCTTTGTATCAAGTACTGTGCTCAACACTTTGTATACATTATTTTATACCACAAATCATTCCCTTATAATGCTCATTTTACAAGCAAACTATGACTCAAGGAGTTTTAGCCTGTCTACAGTTGCACAATTAATAAGTGTACTCATATTTAGTAGACTCCAAAGCCCATTTTTTAATTATCACACTATACTTCATATTCAAAATCTAATTTGATCCCCACAATAATACTGTAAGATAGCTATCATTATGCCTATTTTACAGATTAAGAAAACAGAGGCCCAGGAAGTTTAGGTGACTTGACTGAGGTAATCCAATTAGAGAACAGATAATTAGAACTTGAATACAGGTATTTTGATTCTAATTTCAGTTCCTAATCCATTGATCCATGGTGCTAGCCTCTAGGACATTGAGGCTTCTGTGTTTTTCTCATTTTCTGCAACCTGTAATCTCTGGCATGATATTTTTTTCAGTTCCATTTCCTCAGTTCCATTTATTTCAGTGTATAAAAAGGCAAGGGGGCTGGATAGGTAGAGAAATCCTCCCTTTCTAGCTGTGTGGCTTGGGGCAGCTGGGCTAGCCTTTAGGATCTCAGTTTCTTCAACTGCCAGGTTCCTCCTCTTACTGAGACTCAGGTTAGGGGTGCTAAGCCTCACTCTCATGAAGAAATGAGGAAAGTGGGGCATTATCCTAGAGATAGCATCTAAGTGAATTTTATCTCAACCAGTTTTCTCTGCTTGGTACCAAGAAGACAACAGAGTAGAGTTGTCTTGCTAATAAATGCAAGGAAGAGATAATCTGTGTAAAACCAAGTTATCTTCTGTCTGAGCTGTTAGGGAATTAATTACACAGTGAACCAGCTACTTGCTTTGATGAGTGAGTACTTATTGCATATCCACTAAATACCAAAATAAGTTTTAGGTACCATAGGGCAAGGGCACAAAGAAATGACTAGACTACAATAAGTAGCTGCTGAAGATCTAGGAATAACCAAGACATAAACTTGTCTTATTGATCATAATCAGTGATGGGAGGGATTGGGGGAGATAAACCCGTGTTAAATGTTATTATATTACAAAGGTGTATCCAAGGAGCAAGTCTGTTAGTCATCCCTCTTTTTCCTGTGCCTGGCATGGTCCATGCCATTTAAACACTGTCCCCAAATATGATGAGAGTGAATGAATAAGCCATGCAAATAGAGAAGACAATGTCTAAGACTTCCTTTGATAGATATGGAGAAAGGGGATTGAAAAAAGGCTGTGCAGATGAGGTTATATTTAAACTGTGTCTCTGCAATGTGTAAGAATTTATTTTGGGGACAAGGTTGAAGAGAGGGAGAATATTATAGACAGAAGGCAAGATACTGTAAGAATATGACTCATGGGGGCTGGGCGTGGTGGCTCACACTTGTAATCCCAGCACTTCGGGAGGCCGACGTGGGTGGATCACAAAGTCAGGAGTTCAAGACCAGCCTGGCCAACATGATGAAATCCTGTCTCTACCAAAAATACCAAAATTAGGGTGTGGTGGCATGTGCCTGTAATCCCAGGTACTTGGGAGGCTGAGGCAGGAGAATTGTTTGAACCCAGGTTGCAGTGAGCCAAGATCACACCACTGCACTCCAGCCTGGGTGACAGAGCAAGACTCAGTCTCAGGGGAAAAGCAAAGAACAAATAACTCATGGGAACTGTGTGGCTGAAAAGGGAATTGGGGCCAGGTTATGACGGTCCTTGGGTGTCATGCTAAAGGACTTGAATTTGATTTTTAAATAGTGGGAACCAGATAATATATTAGTTGGAGCAAACAACAGTATCAGGCCTGCATGGAAAGGAGGAGAGAAGCTGGAGGCAGGTGTCCATGGGGACATGGGCAGGGTCTACCGTTTCACTGCAGCCTCCCAGGCGATTGCACAGGACAGTGCAGGATGGCATCTGGATAGATGCAACACAATTGATGAAGATGTATTAACTGGGATGGGAAATTTGGAACGAAGAGGAATTGTGAGGATGGGAGCAAGGGAAAAATGGGATGAAGATATTATGAACTTCAAATGTATCATGTTGAATTTGAGATGCCTCTGGGACATCAAGATGGATGTATTTAGGAGACAAGTTGTAATATAGGACTGAATTTTCAGAGATAAGTGCTATCTAGAAACTTATATTTAGAAATTATCAGCATGTAAGAATTGTGCACTGTGGGTATGAGTGAAAGCACTTTTGGAGAGTATTAAGAATGCTTATAAAATGCCTTCCTGGAGTTAACTGTCTCATAGACTGATAAGGCAGTTTAGAGTATTGAGTTCCCTTTGTCTAAAGCATCTTTTCTGGTAATATTGAAAATATCCATTTTATCTCTGACTCAGTGGGATAGAACATCTTGAGATTGTTTTCATGAACTTTAAAGGGAATCTCTGATTCATTCCTTCATCCTCACTAATACCATTCAGATCAATTCGGTTCAACACTCTGGCCAAGCCCCTAGTACATGAGTCATTATGAGGCATGAACCCTCTCTCCAAGGAATTTCCAACATTTTAGAGAACAGTCAGCAAGAGTATAAATGACTATAATAGGAGGGAGAATAAAGTAAGTACCATGTACATTAACAAATGCTACAAACGCATAAAAGATGAAAGAATTAGTATGTTTGCAAGTCAGGAAATGCTCCATAGAGAAGTTGATCTTGAAGAATGAACAGATTTTTGATCAGCAGAGATAACGTAGATTAGCGATAGAAAAAAATAAAATCAAAGTGACAGAGGAGATTAAGTTCAGATGGTTTGTAGGGGAACACTGGAAGGTAAACTCGAGAAGATAGATTAAGGCCTTGAATGCCAGGGTGGAGAGATTGTATTTGATTTCATAGTTCAAAGAGCTCAAGCTCTGTTTCAACAATATTTCAGAGGTCAATACCAGGCCTTCCCCAATTTCAGAACAAATGGGTATTAGAAGGGCTGTGATCCTTTTTCAAGGAGAAAGTTAATTGATTGGTATTACAGAGTCACCATATATGGCCAACCCCAAATTGAAAATCCTCTTCTGAAGACAGATACTGTTTGTTTAGAACTAAGCCACAGCCCAAATTCCCCTTCCCTTAGATTCAGATCTGTATTTTCTTAGCCAAAGAGTCCCTTGAGGGGCCTGCTCTTGCTTTTTCTCAGGAGTCATTTGTTATCTTAAATATTGGCATCTTCGAGATAAGAGTTTTCTAAATCACATTTACAGAAGGCTTGTAAACACTCCTCATGTTTGGAACAGGTTTCTTCATTGACCTTGTGCCATTGATGTGCTTCAAGCTACTTCAGGGCATTAATTCCCTGAAGCTTTACCATGGAAACATACTCCCAGGTCATAACTCTTTCCTTTGCCTGGACGTGGGCCTCAAACGTTTATGTGGCTGCTTCAGCTAGCATAACCAGTCCAACAGGATTTTCAGTAAAACCTGAGCTGCCATAGAGACACAATATTTCTTTTCCTAATTGCTCATAATTTCATTCTATTTCTTCTAACAGCAATTGAAGATGACATTACACTCCCTTTTATGTCAGTTGATGATGCATAATTCTCTCCTGGAACAGCTAACGACTGTATTTACTAACACATTAAAAAACATTGATGTGTATTCAGGCCAGTGCCATTTTTACACCAGTATTTTATGTGTGTGTCAGATGGTGGAATGTTGAAAAGGGGTTTCACTATTATAATAAGCATCTCCCACTTTTGCAGATGGAATGGCATGTGAATAACCAGATGTCGTGGTTATTCCTCATTTGTACCAATCTCCACGGACCTCTACCCTGGCCCCAGATCCATTCTTTTCTCTCCTGCCTTGCTCTGTACTTGGGAGGCTGTCCAGTGTGGACTGCATCACCTGTATTCCTTTGCCTACTGGTCTCCGATTGGATTTGGCCAGTGGGAGGCACCAGCAAGAAATCAGAGGTTGGGAGAAGAGAAAGGTTATGGCATTTCTCTCTTGCTGTCACCCTGCTTTGGTGTGGTGTTTCTGACAGCCACTACACCTGATGTTGATTATAGCCTTCACTGAGTTCTGATAACACTAATTCCTGCACTTGGCCTTTGCTTTTCTGCCTTGGAAGTGTAGTGGTTTTCATCAGTTGCCAGTCTCTTAGTGCCTCAGCTTCCTCGCCCATCCCTTGGTAGCTAATTCCAACTAGGTCTCTTCACTTGAGCCATTTGGGTGAATTACATTTCCCATTGGGATTCTGTTGGAAACAACAAATATTACGGTTTCCAAAGAAGTTATTTGGCAAATGACCTCTCCATTCACCTTGTTCATAACTGGCCTGGACTTTTCTTTCGTGGTCCTCAAGGGGCTCACTATGGAAATATCACCAGAAATAATTAATTATAGAAAATTGAAGCTTACTTCCTAAAAATGAGACTAGAATACTCTACTTTAAATGGAGACACAATATATTGTAGTTTTTATATACACAGCTTATGGGAGCACATAAAATGGCAAAGTTTCAATGTGAATAATGTGTTCGCTGGTGGAAAAAAGGTCAGGGGAAGAGGCAGAGTGGATCAGCTCTATGTGATTCAGTGGACTTATAAGTGAGAAAGGAGAAAGTGAAGTAGATAGAACGTTGAGACATATTAAAAGCTTGTCCTACATGTACTAGTTCCTCATGAAGAACTGCTGCTACTGATCTGCATGATTTGGATGGGATGGGATGCTATCAATTATATCCAATACCAAGTGCTCTTTTGTAAGAAATGTACAGATTGCTCAGCATGAGGATTTGGGGAATATAGCTCCATTCTCAATTCTACCACTATGAGAGTTTGGCAAAGTCATTGTGCCTCAATTTTACCATAGGCAAGTGGGGATAATTATAAACATTTTAGATATTTCACAGGGTTGCTAAATGTAATTATAGATCTTAAATCACTTGTATATAAATATATGTCATCCACTACCAGAATAAAATCTTAATTTCTTTTATCTTTTTTTTTTGAGATGGAGTCTCGCTGTCACCCAGGCTGGAGTGCAGTGGCCAGATCTCAGCTCACTGCAAGCTCCGCCTCCCAGGTTCACACCATTCTCCTGCCTCAGCCTCCCAAGTAGCTGGGACTACAGGTGCTAGCCACCACGCCCGGCTAGTTTTTTGTATATTTTAGTAGAGACGGGGTTTCACCATGTTAGCCAGGATGGTCTCGATCTCCTGACCTCGTGATCCGCCCGTCTCAGCCTCCCAAAGTGCTGGGATTACAGGCTTGAGCCACCGCGCCCGGCCTTCTTTTATCTTATTAGAAGTAAAGATTAAATGATTTTTCCCTTTGATGTAAAAAAGTGTGTATGATTTGGAAGCCAACCATGCTTTTTGCCTGAGGCTAGGTTTGATGGGGCTCATGAGGACCCAGAGCTCAAATGTAAACCATCAAACCCTTTTGCTTGTACAGTGTCCTGTACATAGAGAGTGCTTGATATATATTGTGGACTAGATTTATTTTATCTAGATTGGTTTGGGTATAATTAGCATTTTTAGTGACTGTGATGACATGGATCAAAACATCTGGGTGACTTTCTTATAGTATCTTCATTTCAATTGGATCACAGATAAATATGTAGACAGGCTCTCACATTCAGAACAAGGACTAAGAGTGATGGACAATTCCCACTAGGCTTCCATAATGATTAACAATACAAAGTGTGCTGGCATCTCTATTGTGTTCCATGACTCTGTAGAGCAAGTAATGAGGCAGTATGCAGAAAACTCTGAATTTGGTAGAAATAATAGCAGGCTTTTAATGAAGAAAAATGAATGTAATTGGGGTCATCTCTTCTTGCCAAAAATGAGAAGAGGGGATCTTTAACCATGAGAAAAAAAGTATAAAGTCATTGAAATAACAAGCTCTGGCATCAGAAAAATTACCACGAATTGCTTGACTTTGGAAAAGCTTTCTTTCTTTCTTTCTTTCTTTTTTTTTTTTAAAAAACACCACCACCACCACCTCTCTCAGTCTTGCTTCTCCCATTTGTAAAATGAATGTAAAATACCAAGGATATCAAAATATCCTTGCTGAGGATCTATATTATTATGCTTGGTGTCAAGCACAGTGCCTGGCATAGAGAAGCTGCTCAATAATTATTATTAATGAAAACAATAATCTGCCTACAGTTTGACATCCTTTCCCCAGCGTGTACAGGATACACTCTGATGAGGATAGATTATACTATGCTGAAGTAACAAATAAACCCTGAATTATTTGTGGCTGTACATGACAAAGGTTTATTATTCATTGCCCATGTCATAGTCTAACATGGACTAGGTGGCTGTCCTTTAGGAGGTGACTTAGGGATCTGACATTCTTCCATCTTGTCGTTAATGCCAGCTGAGATGAATGGCTTCAAAGGAAAGAGAAGAAAGGGCTGGAAGATGCTGGCATGATGCTTCTAAGGGCCAGGACTAGAAGGGAGTCATATCTCTTCCATCTGCCTTTCATTGATCAAAACTTAGTTGCATGGCCTCTGACCTAATCGCAAGAGAGGCTGAAATATTTAGCTTTCCTCAGGAAAATAAAAATGATATTTCTCTGCAACACATAACAGGTGAAAGACTTATCAGTCCTAAGAAAATGGATTGTTAAAATAATTCTTTTTCATCTTTGATAGTTACTTTTTTTTAAAAAAAGAAAATTTAGGTTCAAGGGGTACATGTGTAGGTTTGTTACATGAATATTTTGTGTGATGCTGGGTTTGGGCTTTTATCAAACCCATCACCCAAATACTGAACATAGTACCTGATAGGTAGTTTTTCAACCCTTGTCCCCTTTACCCCCTCCTCTCTTTTGGAATACCTGGTGTCCTGTTTCCATCTTTATGTCCATGTGTACCCAATATTTAGCTCACACTTCTAAGTGAGAAAACGCAGTATTTGGCTTTCTGTTTCTGTGTTAATTTGTTTAGGGTAATGGCCCCCAGCTGTGTCCATGTTGTTGTAAAGGACATAATTTCATTCTTGTTATGGCTGTGTAGTATTTCATGGTGTGTATGTACCACATTTTCTTGATCCCATCCATAATTGACGGGCATTTAGGTTAATTCCAAGCCTTTGCTATTGTGAATAGTGCTGTGATTAACGTGTGAGTTCAGGTGTCTTTTTGATAGAATGCTTTATCTTCCTTTGGGTGTATACCTAGTAATGGGATTTCTGGGTTGAATGGTAATTCTATTTTTAATTCTTTGAGAAATTCTCCAATTATTTTATATTATAGTATGTCAGGACCTTTGCTCGTAAATCTCTCAGCCCTTGGAAAAGATCAAGTATGTTCTAGTCTGTCATAAATGGTGAAGTTTAAAAGGGCTGAGCCTTGAGCCTCTTTCTGCCCCTGCTCTGGACAAGCAGTGGTAGAGGAAGAAGTAGAGGTTATTGGCCTTGAGGATGGGGAATGTGTGATGAGTAGTTGTTTGGCTGCAGGGACCTTCAGGAAGAGCAGTAATGTAAATCTGCTTTGCGCTTTAGTAGATGAAGCAAGAAGCCCATATGATCCTCAGAGATTAGGGGGAAAAAATGTCTCAGTGATCTAAGGTTATTATGGCAGGTAAAGGAGGGAAAGCTGTTGGCTCCCTTGTTGAGAATGAACCTGTAAAGACCACGTGCCATCAGAGTCATGACTAGGAAGAAAATACCAGAAAATAGTGATTAAAAAACCCAGAAAGAGCCTTCAACTTGGAAAAAAATAGTTTTGTTTTGTACCTTTTGAAAAAGTATGTTGGCCCCAACTATCTTTTATAACTTTTTTTTTTTTTTTTTTTTTTTTACTACCAATAACATTTACATTTGAGCTATTATGGTAGTACCTAGATTTTATGTTTGGCCTTTTATCAATGATATATTTTTGTATAAAATGCATGGAAAATTTGGGCCCTAAACTCATAAGCTTTGCTCACTTCTAACTATGTGTTTATGCTGATTCTCTTTCTTAAACTCCTTAACTATTTAAATCCTTTCTGTCTTAAGCCTCTAACTCAAGTACTACCTCTTCCATGAAGCCTTCCTTGGTGATTTTTTCTATAGAGACTATAGCTAATAAACTGTAACAGCACATATTGTCCACAGGACATTACTGGATGTTTAATCATATATCACCTTGAAACATTTATTGGTTTGTTTCATGTTATTATTTATTGAGCTCCCACTGTGATCATGTCTGGACTCTGTCCCCTGAGGCCCAGTGCAAGGCAAATAACAGATGGTCCATAAATACATAATCATGTTGAATGGTCGCCATGGCCCACACAAGTTAGGGGCAGAGGCTGAGTAAGAAATGAAAGCATGCCCCAAACAGTTGCCTTTGTAAGAATTCAGATTTGGGGATATAATATTGGCGGCATCTCTGTTGGCTCTTTTCTGCATCATTAAGAGGAGAGATATTATTCACAGATGCACCATCCTTCTTTCTTTTGGTAAGTGAAGTAGCAGAGAATTAAGCTGGAATCCAAACAACTCCAGAAACACCTATTGGCCTCTCTCCTACTGGGAGAATGAATCATGCCTGCCTACTTTGTGAGTTTAAGAAAAAATGTTCTTACTATAGACAATTTTTTCTGTGATGGTGTTTATTATTGTTCTTGGGATAGCAGTAAATATACATAGATCTTCACTCTCATAGGAAATAGAGTTTCCTGAGGAAACCTAAAGACTGGAGAGAGAGAACTTGTAGGGCAGACTGTTAGTATACCAAACTAACAGTCCAATGTCTGTGGTACCCACTAGGTTTTAAATGCTGTAGGGGACCTGGTGTCATCCCATTGTAATCTCACAAACTCACATACACTCCAGAGCAGCAGCTTCCTTTAGATCCTGATCAACACCAGAGGGAACAACTTGACCACTCATCTGCAAATTCAGATTTATTTACTTTCACTTTGAATAAAAACACAGTCAGCATCTTCTGTGTGCCAGGTTGATAGGGCTAGGCTTTGTGTTCCCACCCAAATCTCATCTTGAGTTATAATCCCCATAATCCCCACGTGTCAAGGGAGAGACCAGATGGAGGTAATTGGATCATGGGGGTGGTTTCCCCATGCTACTTTCATGATAGTGAGTGAGTTATCACAAGATCTGATGGTTTCATAAGCGGTAGCTCCCCTGTGTTCATTCCCCTTGCTTCCACCTTTGAAGATGGTGCCTTGCTTCCCCTTCACCTTCTGCCATAATCGTAAGTTTCCTGAGGCCTCCCCAGCCATATTGTACTGTGAGTTGATTAAATCTCTTTCCTTTATAAATTACCCAGTCTCAGGCAGTTCTTTATAGCAGTGTGAAAATGGACTAATACACAGGTACTGGGGAGAGAGAGCTAATATGAGCCCTAGTGAAAAGGTGTATCAGAGAAAATTAGTAAAATTGTAGTTTACAGAGTCACAGCTAAGACTCAGAATACTGGGGCTTTAGATTTTACTTGCTGGGTATTTTGAGCTATCATTTTTTGAACACTTACTATGCATCAGACACTATGCTAAATTTTTGCATGTATTATCTCATTTAATCTGTACAATACTTCTATTCCCTTCATTTATTCATTCAACAAATAGGCATTGAGCAACTACTACGTGGCTGGTAACATTCTAGGCCTTAAGAATACAACAATGTATATCATAGACAACATTCCACTTTATCTGGATTTTATAACTTGGCAGCTGAGAAAGCTAATAAGCAAAACAAATATATAAAACAGTCAGCATGTTAGATGATAAGGTATAAAGGAAAATATATGGCAGAGGAGGAGACCAGGGTGGTTGGAAAGCCTCAGAGAGAAGGTGAACTTTGAATAAACGCCTAGAGGAGGTAAAGGAATGGGCCATCTGAGTATCTGAGGAAAGAGCATCATAAAGAAAGTTAAAAGTGCAAAGCTCTGGAGAACAGCAAGGAGACCATCATATGGCTATATTGGAAAGAGCAGAGAGCACAGTTCAGGGAGGCAACATCATGAAGGCCTTGGACGCCACTGTAAAGAAGCTGGCTTTTACAGTAGATGAGATGGGAAGACATTAGAGCGTTTGAGCAGAAAGGAGACATGATGTGACTCACTCTGGCTAGTGACTTGACTACAGCAGGCTGTGCAGAGTCAGGAAATGAATGCAATTATCTCCGTAAGAGATGATTGCGGCTTAGTCTGGGGTCCTAGTGTGTCCGGAATTGGTGGGTTCCTGGTCTCACTGACTTCAAGAATGAAGCAGTGGACCCTCGCCGTAAGTGTTACAGCTCTTAAAGATGCTGTGTCCGGAGTTGGTTCCTTCAGACGTTCAGATGTGTTTAGAGCGTTTTCCTCGGGGTAGGTTTGTGGTCTCCCTGACAGAAGGGAACTTGCAGACTGTCGTGGTGAGTGGTACAACTCTTACAGGCCGCGTGGACCCAAGGAGTGAGCAGCAGCCAGATTTATTGTAAAAAGTGACAGAAGAAAGCTTCCACACTGCAGAACCGGACCAAAGCAGCTTGCCGCTGGTTAGCTTTGGCAGCCTGCGTTTATTCCCTTATCTGGCCCCACCCACATCCTGCTGATTGGTCCATTTTACACAGAGCTGATTGGTCTATTTTACAGAGAGCTGATTGGTCCATTTTGACAGAGTGCTGATTGGTGTGTTTACAAACCCTGAGCTAGACACGGAGTACTGATTGGTGCGTTTACGATCCCTTAGCTGGACATAAAAGTTCCCCAAGTCCCCACCACAGTCAGGAGCCCACGTGGTTAGTGGATTCTGCATGGGGGTTACAAGTGGAGCTGCTCCCCAGTTCTGAGCTACGCCTCTACTTCTCAGCCCTTGGGGGGTGTATAATACCAGGTGCCATGGAGCAGGGGTCTGCACCCATCAGGGAGGCTCGGGCCTCGCGGG
>NW_012119487.1:8130911-8145759 GCF_000951035.1 Colobus angolensis palliatus | reverse complement strand
GCAAGCAGAGGGAGCCGGCTCCAACCTCGGCCAGCACAGAGAGGGGCTCCCACAGTGCAGTGGCGGGCTGAAGGGCTCCTCAAGCGCCCCCAGAGTGGACGCCCAGGCGGCGCCCAGAGCAAGGGCTGCTAGCACTTTGTCACCTTTCACTAGCAGTGGACTTGGTGAAAATAGGCTGGGTTTGGGGTATATTTTACAGGTAGAGTCAAAAGGATTTCCTGGCAGATTGGATATAGGGTATAAGACAAGGATGATGATAAGGCTGTAAGTGTAATCCGTTGGAAGAATGGAGGGGCCAGTGAACAAGATCAGTAATAGGATGGAGGAGCAGATTTAAGGGAGAAGATTACTAGCTGCATTCTAAATATATTCACTTTTAGATACTGGTGAGTTACCCAGTTGTAGATGTGGAGTGGGGAATGTACAAATACGAAGTTCAGGGAAGAGGTTCTCATTAGAAATATAAATTTTAGCATCATCAACATATGGATAGTTCCTTGTCAATCTAGAGGTCCTGATTTACATAAATAATTGTTGATGTATTTTATTGGCTGTTGGTAAATACAAGCACATATACACACATACTCTTTTTATACTTCTAAGGGAAACTGAGGCAGAGAGTTCTCCCAAATTGCCCTAAGGCATGTGTTTAGTACAAGGGAGATAAGAATGCAAGCCAATATTAGCTTCTGTGTCATCTCTCGCCCTCTTGAACCTACCACTTTGTTTTCTTCTCTGCCAATCAAAGAGCTTGAAGCCATACATTAAGGAAGACAGTTTGCTTTCATGAGATCCTGAAAGCAGCAGTTTCCTTGTCAATCTAGAGCGCCTGATTTACGTAACTAATTGTTGATATATTTTATTGACTGCAGGTAAATGTACACGAGCACATGTACACACACATTCACTGGATTTTCTAAATCCTGCTTTTTCTCTTACAGCTTAGGTGAATCTGTCCAGGGTAATGACATGGATAGTGTTTAAAGCCATGAGCCTGGATCACCAAGGGAGATAAGGAAATTAAGACTTAAAGCAGTTAAACACCTCATCCAAGATTATATAGTGAGTCAGTAATAGAGCAGGATCTCAAATCCTGATCTATCTGACCACAAACCTGTGTTCTCCAACAGTATAGTATCCTGAGTATCCTGCCGCCTTTGATGGCTGATAGTAAGTTTCCTGGATTTGACTGATTGGAGGGTGGGGGCTGATGACAGAAGAGAATGATCCACTGTAGTCTGGAGAAATCCAACATTGATAAGCCAAAAATATTTCTGCTCGTTCTACAACTCTCTGGAGAGCATTGGCAATATTATGTCTTGCATTTTTAAAGTACTTACAGTAGATTGCATTAACAACTCTACATTTTTTTTTTTTTTTTGAGATGGAGTCTCGCTCTGATACCCCGGCTGGAGTGTAGTGGCCCGATCTCAGCTCACTGCAAGCTCCGCCTCCCGGGTTTATGCCATTCTCCTGCCTCAGCCTCCCGAGTAGCTGGGACTACAGGCGCCCGCCACCTCGCCCGGCTAGTTGTTTTGTATTTTTTAGTAGAGACGGGGTTTCACCGTGTTAGCCAGGATGGTCTCGATCTCCTGACCTCGTGATCCGCCCGTCTTGGCCTCCCAAAGTGCTGGGATTACAGGCTTGAGCCACCGCGCCCGGCCTACAACTCTAGCTCTTAACCCCTTCCTACATCCATGTCCTTTACCATAGAACGTTTCAGTTTCATTCACTGCAGATTCCCCAGTGACTTATTCTGGCCAGTGGAATGCTAGCATGCATGATGTGAGCAAGGGACTGAGAAGCTCTTGAGTGACTGAATTTGCTCTCTTGTACCTTTTCATTTATCAATGGACAGAGATGTCTTGGGTAGCCTACTGATTCCAGAAGGAGGATGAGCAACATGTGGACTAGAGCTGATTTGTCCCATTGAGTCCTACCTAGATCAGTTGATCCCATTATGATCATCAGACATACGAATGAATCCAGCTGAGATCATGTGAGCTGCCTGCCAAATCCAGTCAAGCTCAGCCTGGATCAACCCAACCCACAGATCAGTAAATATAGGCTATTGTATTAACCTGCAGAGTTTTGAAGGTGATTTGTTATGCAGCCCTATTTTTTTTTTAGCAATAACTAACTGACACAGCATGTTGCAAAGCACTTCCATGAACATTGCATCCTGTGACCCTCATAGTAATTTTATGAGATAGAAGTTTTTACTCTTTATACTTCTAAGGGAAACTGAGGCTCAGAGATTTCTCCTGAATTGCCCTAAGGCATGTATTTAGTACACGGGAGATCAAGAATGCAAGCAAAAATTAGCTTCTATGTTATCTCTCACCCTCTTGAACCAACCACTTTGCTTTC
Source organism: Colobus angolensis palliatus (assembly GCF_000951035.1). Taxonomy (NCBI): domain Eukaryota; kingdom Metazoa; phylum Chordata; class Mammalia; order Primates; family Cercopithecidae; genus Colobus; species Colobus angolensis. The sequence continues at coordinate 8,143,389 of NW_012119487.1, read as the reverse complement.
TTCTCTGCCAATCAAAGAGCTTGAAGCCAGATACCTAGGAAGAGAGTTTAGTTTCATGAGATCCTGAAAGCAGCAGTTTCCTTGTCAATCTAGAGCTCCTGATTTACATAACGAATTGTTGATGTATTTTTATTGGCTATTGGTAAATACACACAAGCACATGTATACATACTCACTTGGTCTAAATCCTGCTTTTCTCTTGCAGCTTGGGTGAATCTGTTAAGGGTAATAACAGGGTTTAGGAGGCATCTTGACTCTAATCTTGAGGAGGAACCACCCAATGCTTGAAAGGCTGTGATTGAAAACTTTCTCTCAGCTTCCCATAGCCTTTGTTTCTACCCATCCCACATACTTTGTATCAAAGTCCAAAGACATTTCTGTTTCCCAAAGCAGCTCTCTTAAGAGCATGCTGAATTTCAAGAAGAAACTTATGTGAAAGGGGTGTGTTCACTTTATGAAGTGCCTCTGAGAATTAAAGCCATCTTTGAATTTCCTGCCAAGGAAGAAGTGGCTAAATTGTTGCCTAAGGCAGCCTTTATTTTTATTTGCGTTCACAGGATGCTCCAAATCAGTACAATCCATCCATGACTTCAGACAGATGAAAACAGTTCCTTCTAAAAACGGAGGCTGATGTTTTTAAAAGATAATAAGAGAAGAATGTGAACTCCCTATGGCTGCAGTAGACAGTGCTGGATGAGAGGAGCATCTCCAGAGCATGGAAGACAAAGCAGCCTTATGCTCACCTTTTCCACCTCAGTTTCCATTTTCCTCCAAGGCAAAACTCCCACTTCTGGCAGGTGAGTCTCCTAGCTGCACCTTCTCCATCACAGCTGGTGTTGTCTTACTTTTGTGGTTTTGTTTATACCATTCTCCTGCCCCAGTGTCATTTCCCAGCCACCCCAATTAATGAGAACCTACTGTGTGCCAGCTGCTGTTCTAGGTGCTGTGCAAAAATAAAGGGACAAGAATCCCTCCTTGTATGCAGCTTGTGTTAACTGAAAAAATAATGACTATAAACAAGTAACATGTCTTTAGCATCAGTTGGTGTTAAGAGTTATAGAGAAAGATGACACAGAGAGGATATTAGAGAATTTTGGTCGGGGGAAGTGGATTTGCAATATTAAATAGAGTGATCAGAGCCTCAACTGAGAGGATGCCCTTTGAATAAGTACCTTAAGGGGATGAGGGTGAGCAATGCAGATATCTCAGGGGACTCCAAGAGTGTGCCTGGTATGTTTGGAGACTATTAAGAGGCACATGAGATTGAAATAGAGTAGATAGTGGTGAGAGGGAAGTAGTAGTAGATCAGGTAAGAGAATTAATAGAGGGCCAGGTCGTCTGAGCCTTGTAGAGTACTGTATGGAATAAAATGAGAAGCCAGAGGAGTGGAATGACTTAAGTTGTAATTGGACCATCCTAACTATTGGGGCAAGCTCAAAAGCCGAGAGGCTAATTAAGAGAATTACAATTATCCAGGTGGGAGATGATGGAGACTTGGACAAGGATGGTCATAATGGAGGTAGGGAGAAATAACAGATTCCATATATATTTTGAAGGTAGAGTCCATAGAATTTTGATGAAGTATGAAAGAATAAAGAGTTAGGAATGAAGGGTTTATAGACCCACAATGTAACATCTGTCCACCTTTATGGATCAGCTTTGGCACCTCCTGCTCTGCAGAGACTTTGTTGAGCACTCCAGGAATCTCTCTGTCTCTCTTCTAGGTAAATATCATTTATGGGCCACTTAGCAAATACTGCCCTGAATCGCGTTTTCTTTCTTCTGTGTCTAGCCTTCCCAAGAAGTCTGAAAACGGCTAATGAGCCAAAACTGTGTCCAGTACTTCTCAGTATCTCCCAAAGTTCAAGAAACTGTGTGTAGCACAATAATTATAATTATATAATTATATTATAATTATAATAAAATTATATAATTATGTTCTAATTATTAGTTCTAATTATTAGTTGTTATAGGGTTGTGTGGGCTAGTATTATTACCCAGGAGGCTTGTCATTGTCATAGGGTTGATAGCGTGCATGTGTGAATACCTGCATGTGTGAATACCTGCATGTGTGAATACCTGCATGTGTGAATGAATAGTGTGCATGTGTGAATAACGTGCAGACCTGAATCTGGGTACAAAGGTAGTGGACCTAGGGTCGTGGAAGTACAGCGACCAGACCAGTCTCTCAGGTGAGAGTCACAGAGAGCCTAGGCTACTTCCTACCAGAATGCACTCTGGTGTGTTTGTATAGTGTATTTAAAAAAGAAAAACACTATTCAAGACAATTTGGAGGCAAATGTAAGATTTAATTTAGAGGGAGGCACTTCATTGCTGTAGCCTTTGTGTCCCTAGTGTACCAAGCACACTGAGTCTTGAGGGTCCTAGGAGGTAGCCAGGCTCCATGGGCCATACTCACCCATGAATCTGTTAAAAGGAATGGCTGTTGTCTAACTTACACTTTCAGAAAATACACACACATGTGCCAGCACATATACATGTCCTCACCTGGAACATATTTCCTTCCCCCACCACACCGTTCCTCCTAGAGACATCCCTAAGTCCCAGTAGGTTTTTAGAACTTGGCGTTTGTCCAGGAAGAAAATTCAAGAAAGGAGAGCTGTCACTTTCTTGCCTGAAGCTGCCTACAAGCCTGCATTGAAAAGGTCTTCTCCTCCTTCCTCACTACCATATACTACCTACTGTGTGCTGGAGCCGTGCACGAGCCTTTATTAAGCATGCGCTTTTAAGCAAGGAGCATTTGACTTCCCCTTAATTGAGGCATAATAATTAGAGCATTAGCACATTAGGAGGGTGAGACAGCATGTTTAGCTTTTGTGATTAATTATCTGAGAATTGTAATAAGTTAAGACATTAATTACGCTAGCATGTTTACTGCTCTAGGTTGCACAGGCAGTGCTTTGCCATGTCAAGTTGTGGCATGTCTAAAGACACAGCTGTGATGGGAGGCACAGGTGGGTCGGGTGCCATAGGTGTTCCTGTGGAGCACCACAGCCCCATCCAAGAGAGCCTGAGTCAAGAGCTGTCTCTTTTCTTCCTGGCCATCTGTGGACTCAGGATGTAGAATAATTATTTTTTCTTTTATTGTAGATTAAATGAAACAAAGACACTGAGTTCTGCAAGTACCCTGCTCTTTGAATCCCAGAAGTCAGTAAAAATGTAAAACATGACAGAGCTTGGGCAAATACAGGCTTTGGGATCTTCTGTGCAGGCTGCCTGATATGGTTTGGATCTGTATCCCCACCCAAATCTCATGTTGAATTATAATCCCCAGTGTTGGAGGTGGGGCCTGTTAGGAGGTTACTGAAGTATGGGGGTGGTTTCTTGTGGTTTAACACCATCTGCCTTGCTGTTGTCATGGCAAGTGTGAGTTATTATGAGATCTGGTCATTTAAAAGTGTAGCACTTCCCCCTACCTCCTCCTGCTCTGGCCATGTAAGATGTGCCTGCTTCCCCTTCACCTTCAGCCATGTTTGTAAATTTCCTGAGGCTTCCTCAGAAGCTAAGCCGATGCCAGCATCATGATTCCTGTACAGCCTGTAGCACTGTGAGCCAATTAAACTTCTTTTCTTTATAAATTACCCAGTCTGAGATATTTGTTTAGCAGTGCTAGAATGGACTAATACACTGCCCTACAAGGGTGAGTCTGTCCGTTGTGTGGGCAGCAGACGTGCATGAAGGAAGAGGAGAGAGCAGCTGGCAGGACCTGGGCACATGAACTGAGTAGGAGCAAGGAGAGAGGGCGAAGGCTCTGGACAGAAGCCTAAGAGAGTCGGCACTTCCACACTGTTTGCCATGTTGTGGGTTGTGGCCAACCATGATGAAAAGGCATAAACTGAGACTATGTGTGCAGAAAATAATGGCAGCGAACAACTGACTATAATTTAAAAAGCTACATATAATTTAAAAAGATAAATAGTAAAACCCAGAATAATGATGCTGTTGTTACTAGTTGTAATTAAGTGAGAAAGCAGCTTAGGGAACCTAAATGAAGGGACCATTTATTAATAATTGTTTTAGGCACTTCGTATAGACTTCCTTGGCAAGCAGTTACCTGTTCCTGCAGAGAGAGGAGGTCGCTGTGAGAAGCCCAAGAAGTGCACGGAATATGCATTTTGCCCTAATGCTGAATAGTCATGTGTTAAAAAAAAAATATTTGGCTTAAGCCAAATATTACCATTAGAGAATAAACTTCTGGGTTACAAGAATAAAAAGCAGATTTTATTGTAAAAATTTAGTTATTCCAAAAATTTTATTCATAAAAATGTTACGAGTCAAATTTTTTAAAAGTTTGACATTATGGTGCAGAAGCAACAAACTCTCTACATTGCTACCCTCTGGCTAGGCTGTGAGATGACTGTGTTGTACAACTACCATCCTAAAGCCATGCTCATACTCTGCTGAGTTGGGTGGCAGAATAGGAATCATGACCTAAAAGAAAGTAACTAAACACCAATACATTTATTCAAGATTATTTTGTTTGAATGTTATAAATGCCAGATTTCCAAAAAAAATTAGCAAAGATTAGAAATACAATTTTATCCAGTCTCTGTTACTTTGCTTGAATTGTTATTTACATTGTAATAAACATTTGTGGTTGCAAAAAGGATACAATGCCCTTCCTAAAGTTGTCTAGGTAACACACTCCTATCAACTCCCCATTAATTTTCTTGTAGTTTGCAATTTTAAAGTTCTAAATAAATGGTTTTGTTAATAAATTTAACAACTTTCACCATCACTATTAATTTGAGTAGCATTTTACTCTTGTGATAATAAATGTATATTTTAAATGTAACTGACATGAAGCACATAAGATTTCACTCCAAAGTCCATGTGGAATGCCTTTCTATATTTGAAGGTAAATAATCAGATATTAACAGTAAATTCAAAGGACATGGCTTGTTTATTTTGCTGATAGGGTTACCCTGACTAGAAAAGCTAATGACCTAGATGATTGCACAAGTACTGATGACACCTACATCCAGGGGGCCCAGAAATTATGTTTACATGGACCTTCAGTTTTTTTTAGCCTTGCAGTGGCTACAGTTCAAACAGAATAGCAGATTTTGGCCAAGCACCAAGGTTGAAGGCTGACTTTGGTACTTCGTAATCCTGTTTGTAAAAATTCAACACAGCTTCTGTATAGGGTAAGTTACCATCATTGAGAGTCAAGAGTTCGGGGCTGGTGTCCTCTGGGCAGGGTCGAGAAAGCATTGTTTAAACAAAGGGAATTCATATCCGAAACCACGCAGAGAGTTAGGTAGAACCTGGACCCAAGCTTCTCACTCTGATCATCTTGTCATATTGATAAAAGGAAAGCCTCTCCCCTCATCCTACTCTGGCCTGATGAAGGGAGCAGAGGAAGGGGGTCTGTCAGCCTAACCTGGAGCTGGTGGAAGTCACGAGCCTTCAGAGCCCCAAGACAGCCTATAGCTGGAGACATGTGGAGGAGTGAGGCAGAGTCTTCTTTCCTTTCATTCCCTACCTCCTCACTCCAGAAATTTTCTTCCCTAGCTCCTTGAAAATGTTCAATTCCAAATATGGAGTGGTTCTTTCTGAGCCTGTTTACCTTGTGAGTGGTTAGGGTCTGCATTTCCAGGCTGGCTCCAGGTGAGGTTTTCTAGACTGCAGAGCACCCTGCTGACCTCCAGGCAAAGACCAAATGGGCTTCAGATCCTCTGGAGCGTACATTCCTTCTCAGCTCAGAGCTTTCCCCCTCACTTTCCTATTCTTTCTGGCTGCCTTATTCTGCTCAGAGCATTAAATGTGGTAGAGTTTGGTTAAATCCCACTAGACCATCAGTAGAGCTCGGAAGGTGGAAGTTGTTATTAAATACATTTCGAGGCTTCTACACATATTTGAGTATAGTAAACATTAAAAATTAATGCCTCTAATAATAAAACCCAGAATAATGATGCTGTTGTTACTTATTGTAATTTATTGCAAACTAGTGGCATGTTAAGTGCTCTGAAGAACATAAAGGTAAAAAGCAGCCTCCTTTGAATAGGTGAGTGGGATGAATAATTTCCCTACTCCTGATATTACCTGCACATTGATACTTACAGAGCTATCAGCAGGACCACCTTCTTACTGATTGTAGGCCAAGTCTGCCCCTTTGACAGTGGCGGAGGAAGAAGAGAGTCTTTGAACCATTTAAAGGCGATGATGATAATCATTCCCTTTTGTGATCTATGAGATTATGATTCACATGGCTGGTATCAAATGGCATTAGATATTATTAGTTATCTTTTCATGTATCCATCAGTCTCTCTACTGGGTAATAAGCCCCTGAGATTTAAACTATTTTATGTCTCCTAGTGACTTAATCTCCAGTGTCTTAATTTGCTTTATTATAAGAGTTCTTAAAATGGAGTGTGTGTGTGTGTCTGTCTGTCTGTCTTTTGGTCCCTACTAAACTGTGCATTCTTTGAGGTTCAAGTCAATGTCTTATTTATCTTTATATCCACTTTTCTTAGCAGTGTCCTATCCTCCCTACCTACCAATATTACTTAATGGATTAAATATTAGGCTATGTTAACTTTTCTCATAGTTCAGATATCCTTACACATTAATGTGATATGTGATTCTCCATTTAATCATTTATTCAATCATCCATTCATTTATGAAATATTGGTTTCTTTCTTTATGTTAAACACTGTGCTAAATGCCAAGGATACAGGCAAACCAGACAGACAAGTCTGTGACCTCTTCAAATTTATTTTCTAGTTAGACAGGCAACAATCAAGTAGGCATATGAACAGGCAGGCTAACTTCAGACCACTGTTAAGTGTGGGTAAGTAAATTAGGACTAAAGGGTGAGTTAGGGGAGGAAGGCCACGTCAAAGAAAATACTAAGAGAAAATCTCTGATAGGGAGATGGCCTGGGCATTCCCTGTAGATGTTCTCAGAGTATGCTAGGAGGAGGCCAAAATCATTTAGCCTGCTAAATTTGCTCTAATTTATTCATCCATTTCCTAATTCATTTGCCATTTGTTGAGCTCATGAGTATGGGGCTCTGAATTTGGATCCAAGGATCCGGAGGTGAATATGACGTAATACTTGCCTTTGAGGAATTTACAATCTGGTGATGGAGAGTGATATAAAGACATATACAGTAGATTCCAGTGAGCACCAGAGTGAAGGGAGCAGGATTATTACTCACTTTATATTTGTTCAGCTCCTGACCCAGGGCCCTCAGTGACCATTTGTGGAACCACATTGAATGGTATGGGTGGACTAGAAGCTGCAGATAAGAAAGAGGATGCAGGCTGGGAGGTAGAGAGGTAGAAGTCACTGCAAACTTGGGCAGCTTAATGCTTCAAATAGGGCTCTCGTCAGGAGCTGTACAGCAGTCTCGTTCTTCATTGGAATTTACTCCCTGCAAAATTAATTGCTGAAGTCCTTCAGAAAGCAGCAGGGAAGTACTACTTTCCCAGAAGACGTTCTGATTTAGTGAGGTTTGTGGTACCACATATTTCTCAGAGGAGAAACGAGATTTTTATATCCTTCATATTTCTCACAGAGCAAATTAGAGTGCTTAAGTCATATACATACATTATATGTGTATGTGTATATATATATGTGTGTGTCTATGTGTGTATATGTATGTAGGTATATGCATGTATATATGTGTATATATGTGTGTGTGTATATATATGAATACGTGTTTTTGGTTGTTTGATTGACTTGAGGTCTAGAACCAACAAAGGAAATAGATTTTGGGTTTCTAAAAAGCTCTATTCTTTGTCCCTAAAGGTGTGCCACAAGAATGTCAAAAGACAGTTTAAAAGGAGAAATGCAGGATTCTGTGTTCCTCCTGGTTATTGCATATAAATAGTTTCCTTGCTTGAAGGATCATGTTCCGTGGGGACCAGCAAGTAACTGTCTTAATATTGTTGGTCCCTGTGCCATAGAGTGAATTGAGTTCTTCCCCATAGTAGTGGGGGCATTGTGTCTAGAATGCCAAGCACAGGAGGTGGGCATTAATTAGGGCTAACGGCCTATAATTGGAGCTGCCTTTATTTCTCCTTCCATTCTCCAAGCTTGAGACTGTCAGAAGGCTCGTTTTCACTGAAGCATCATAATTAACGCTGAATCTAATGTGAAAGGCAGATGAGGTTGAAGCCCAAAATAGCTCAGAGCTACTCAAGGGTGTGTGTGTGTAGAGCTGTGGGGAGCAGGAGTGGGGAAAGAGGAGGCTGGCATTTAAGTTGACCTCCAAATGTTTTCCTTTTGGAGAGGGAGTTTGGGGATCAACACTGCTGTTGCCCCTTCAGGTTCCTTGAATGAGTACTGTGAAATACTGAAATATACACTGAGTGACTGGTATTTCAGAATCCTGGGCCCTGGAAGTCACAGGAACCATACATGACGAGTCTCAGAAGCTCTGCTTTCTTTTTTTCTTATATATAAGGGCAGATTTCCTCCCTCATGAAGCTGACATCTTTTTTGGACGGAAGCACAGAGACCTGGGAGGGCTGGTAAATGTAATAATGTCTGCAAAGCCCTTGGAGTGCCTTGGAAGAAAATTCAAGGTATTTCTCTTATTACTGCTGGTCTTCCAATTCCCCTGAACTCTGAGAACCCATTTAAGTGATTACTTCATGAGGAGGCTAGTAGAAAAGCAAGACTAATATATTTCTTCACTTGGCGGCTCCCACACAGCAGAGGACCCTAGGTGCACTTACAATCACTATCATATTCTCATTCTTTCCCCCTCAGTTCTGCTTAGAACATTATGAACTAAATACCTTCAATTTATCTCTTAGGAAGACCGAATTTTGTAAACCTTCCTGCAGGTGACTTGCAGCACCCCTTGTACATATGCATAAATATTAACTTAATTGTGTGACATTGGAGAACTGAGAGAAAGGTAAGATAGGGGGAGTGTGTTTGCCACATCCTGACCCTAGGCCCCCACTTAAGAGGAAGGGACCACAGGAAAAGAGAAAACTGGAACTGTCGAATGGTCTAGGTTCTTTAAGTCAGACTTCCTTGAGGATGCTTATTTGGAGTATTAAGACATGAAGTCTTTGGCTTAATTTCCATCCTGAGCCATTTATTGAGAGGGGATCCCTAAATGTATGCAATTTTTCTCTTCCCATCAAAGAGATGTGTCACATAATGCTAGATGTAAAAAAAAAAGGATAATGATTGCTAACTTACTTAGGGATGATCGACATGTTGGAGATATTGTCTTATTAAATTTGCTGCTACAGGGTGCTCCCTTGACTTGAGAACCTTAAACCATGCAGCCGCCTCTGGTGAAGATGGGAAATGGCTCCCAGGGTATTCACAGCCGACTGCAGATTCACAAAGGCTGGAGGCACCCACATGCAGAAAACAGCTGCTTTGTTTCTGTAGACTGTTTTTATGCTCTAGTGGGTTTTCTTTTTTCTTGATCTTTCATTTGAGCAGTAACCTATTGTGTCATTAAGTTGCTTCAGCATAGACTTCTCTGGATATTTTGGATTTTTATTCTGATGCTTGACCATGTTGGCAATCAAGTCCTATTAAAATGGGCCTGAATTATTATAGAGCCATTGTTTTCCAGTTTTCACACTCCCACTGAAATTTAGTAATTTACCTGGCTGAAATACTTGAAAGTGCAAGTAGCGTGGACCAAAGCCAGTCAACATAAACATGTTAGAGGTGCTTGAGGGAGAGTCACTGGGTAGCTGTGAACATGACCATGGGCACCTTTGGGGCTCTGGGGCTATATGCAGCCAGGGTTGGTTGAAGAATGGTGCTTAGCTGATACACACTGGCTAGTGTGGCTCCACTGAACCTGTTCTGATGGATGTGGACCTGATGTGGTTTCATTGCTTGAGTGTTACATCTGCATGCAGCTGGTATTTTAGTTTTGGTGGTGGCAGCAAGATGTTTTTAAGGAAAGGTGGTGTTACTCTCCAATACTATATACTGAATCCTAAAAGATTGGAGATAAGGTACCAGATCTCTGTACTTTCTTCATAATAAATCTTTAGTGAGATCATCCTCTTGACTATTTTTTTGCCAGATTTTCCTAAAACATCAGAAGTTGGAGAGGCATGAGAAAATTGACTGTTTTAAGGAAACCTTAAGTCTTATATATAGAGAACAGGACAGACCTGTGGAAAGAGATTAGCAGATTGGGCTGTAAACAGGCCAGTTGTGAAGCGCTTTGAACACCATGTCGAAGTTGGATGGGAAAGAACACCAAGGTCTTAGGTTAAAGTCTCAGCTCCGTTGTTTAACCACCTATGAGGCTCTGGAAAAGAACATCAGCTCTCTATTTTCAGTTTGTTTATCTGTCAGATGGGGAAAAATATCACTAAAAAGACACAGATACTTTCCATATTTTTGCTCTGCTAGCCTCAGACTGTCAGGTTAGATCCTTTCATGGTTGCAGGAAGGCTGTTGCAGCCCCTTGCATTACATGATTACACGTTATGCAGGGCTGTGTTGGTCTAAAGGCCACCACAGGACGACTGTATTTCACAGAGTCTAAGATGTCATTGACTATAAAATGCACCATTGTTTTGTATACCACTGTGAAAGAAATAGCACAACCAATTAGATTATGACACACTATTGGTTGTAAAATGCATTCTTAGTTACCTGATTAATATAATACAACATGCAATATATTTCACTAGTGTTTTTAAGAATGTCTCTGTAAGCTTTTACCATACCATTCCCCCTCGGCCAGCAGACTTCCCACATGCCGGCACTTAAGCCAATCTCTGGAATTACCACTGTATCTGCCCTTTCTTGTGAATGTCCTCTATTCTCTTGTCTCCTGTGCCTTTGGATGTTTGTACCATTGCAGTTGATGCTGGAGCTGCAGCAACTGGGCCAGTTCTGTGCAAGCGAGCACCATTTTGCTAAGTCTTTGGCTATTCCCATCACTTCTGCACTTAAAAGAGGCACCATATTAGCAGTAACTTTTTAATGGGGCAAACATTTACCAGTGGGAGACAGAGAGTGGGAAGAAACTTGTGGAAAAATTCCTTTTCTCTTTACCCTGTGATAGCCTGTTCTGAAGCATGGATTTTTGAATGTAGCTTGTCTAGAGACATCTCAAGAAGCTGAGTGAATTTGTTTCACTTTGTGAAATGGTGGCCAACGTGGAAAAGCATCAATTTTTATTTAGTTCTCATTATTACCTGTCTCACTGCCTCCTTCCTTCACTCCCTAGGCCTGGCAATGCACCTCGCACTTAACCCTTGCCTCAGACTCTCTTCTATGGAAACAGGCTGCCACAGCCATCACATTACCTCCAGCCAATCAGTATCAATTCTGGTTACTTGGAGGAAAGTGAGCTCCAGAAGAAAACCAGGGCTCCTGTCAATATGCCAGAGAAATGATGTGGCTATTGAGTGGACAATCGACAGTGTTTGATTAGTACCTGTCCTGCTACACTGGGTTGTTTTAAGTGTTAAATGAGATAATGAGATGTGAATGTGCTCATTTAAATATTAAATAAACATGTAGAGTTGTCATTAGACTTGGATCTATTTACAAGTTCTAGAACCTTATCAGTTCACTCCTTCAGCAAAAATTATTTAATGAGCACCTACTACATGTCAGTCGTGGTGCATACATGACTACATGAGTACAGTAGTTCTCCCCATATAGTAGCTTCTTGTCTGTAGGGCACATGAACAAAGAAATTACATGTCCTACAATTTCCTAAAGGGAAATAGTGTGTTGTGAGAATGAGGGAGGCAAATCTAACCCATATTTGGGAAGTCAGACAAAACTTCCTAAAGTGATATATGTGCTAAAACCTGGAGGATGACTAGGGATAGGTGATGAGTGGAGTGGTGTGCTAGGTAGGAAGAAAAGCATATACAGAGGTGAAGGGGTGAGTGAAGGCATGGCATTATTTATCATGGCTGGGATGGTAGAGGCCAATTTATAAAGTGTGAGTTGTAGGAAATTTGGATTTAATCATGAGGATGATGAAGAGCCATTGAAATGTTTAAGAAGGCTTGTTTCAATAATGATGGAATGAATGAACTCTTTTGGGCAGGGAAGACAGAATGGGAAGCAAATACGGAAATTGAGATGCCACTATGTAATGTGGCATTTCTTTTTGTTTCATTTAATTTTCAATTTTTATTAGTATAAATTTTCTTCATAATTTAGGGTTTCATGAATATTACAGCCCCCAGACATTTCCCTAATGGTAAAATTTGAAAGTCAAGGTTGACGCTTTCAGGTAAAGGATGGAAGGAATCTTTGTGGTCTTTACCCCACACAATCACCATCTTAATGGCTCTCACTTTCCTTTTTATCTGTGCTATTAGTTCTGATTAGATCAAGGGACACCAATAATGCAAGGTCAATAATGTGACTCTCCAGGGGAGCCAATTACCCATGCAGGGAAAACCACAGGCTTAATCTCAATACATGGCTGATCATCTGCAGCCATGAGCCATTGGACATGGGCGTCTCCACTGGTTGGTTCATT
>NW_012119487.1:8089188-8130835 GCF_000951035.1 Colobus angolensis palliatus | reverse complement strand
TTCCTTCCTTCCTTCCTTCCTTCCTTCCTTCCTTGTTGTCTTAGCAAAGGCTGAGAAAATAAAATACTACAAGCTTTCTTCAAGGATGGCCCTCACCCCTGAAACACTGGGTAGGATCATCCTAGCCTGGGAAAACCAAAGAGGTGGCCCCACCCTTTGAAACCAAGGAGGAAACACTCTTGCTCCTGGGCCTGTGGTGAGAGTGGCAGCCCTTATGATCTCTGAATCTTTGGGATCAATTTTTCCTTTTCCTTGAAGAATAGTGTGTGTTTGCAGCCAAATATCTCTGTGGTCTGGTCTTGTAGAATCTAGGAAGTCTGACAGAATTCCTTCATTGCATTCTGCTTTCTCTATCTCCTTTGGATTTAACTAGCCATGTCTTTGCTAGTATAATCCCATCTCTCTTCCTGGCTTCTGTTAAAATGGCCAGTGAAGTTCATGAGTCATACTCATGATCTCTTTATCAAATGGCTGTTCATTTATAACCTTAGTGTCCTCTTCAGAACAAGATTTCTAATTTTTTTTTGGATATGGATAGGCATAGAATTTTTTAAATCTTCAATCTCTGGTTCATTTTCCATAACAACTATTTTTTTCTAATTAATCTCTCTCCTATCACATTTTACTATTTGTAGTCAGAAGGAACCAAGCTACTCCAACACTTTGCTTAGACATCTCCTCAGCTTAATATCCGATTTTATCACTCATGAGTTCTACTTTCCACAAAACACTAGAACACAGTTCAGCCGAGTTCTTTGCCACCTCATAACAAGGATCACCTGTCCTCCATTTTCCAATAAAATATTCTTAATTTTTTTTCTGAGACTACACCAGAATAAACTTCAATGCCTATATTTCTGGCATACTCCTAAAAATTCTTTCAATCTCTATCCATTACCCGGTTTCAAAGCTACCTTCACATTTTTAGGTATTTATTACAGTAGTACTCTACTTCTTGGTACCCAAATCTGTCTTAGTCAGCTTTGGTTGCTGTAACAAAATACCATAGAGTGGGAGGTTAAATAACAGATGTTTATTTTCTCACACTGTTCAGAAAGCTGGACTAATAATATCAAGGTGCCAGCTGACTTGGTGAGGGCTCTCTTCCTGGTTTGCAGAGAGTTGCCTTCTTGCTGTGAAGAAAGGCTCACTGGCCTTTCTTGAATGTGTGAGGAGAAAGGATGTGAGCAAGCTCTTTGGTGGCTCTTTTTGTAAGAATACTAATTCCATCATGAAGGCCTCAATCTAATGACCTTATCTAACCCTAACTACCTTCCAAAGGTTCTATCTCCAAATACCACATATTGTGGGTTAGGATTTCAGCATTCAATTTTGGGAGGCAGACAAGCGTTCAGTTTATAACCCACCCTTTCTCCCCTTTTTCCTTCCTTTGTTCCATCCATCCATCCATCCATCCATCCATCCATCCATCCATCCATCTTTTTTTTAAAATTTAACCTGCATTTATTGAACATCTGTGGATGAGCTAAACTGTTAGGTGCTATTGGCATGAAGATCAACTAATACAGGCCTCTCTTTTCTAGTAAGGAAAGAGAGATTTAAAAAATAAAAAATGCCAGCCCAGTATCAGTGCTGTAAGAGAGTTGTGTATGAAGTGCTATGAAAGTACAGAGAAGAAATATATAGCTTCACAAATATAAACTCTAGACTCAGATGTTGGAGGTAGGATTAGGCTTGGTACTACAGATAGAGGGAATCACACAAGAATACTAAAAGGGTGTGCGGCATCATGGTGTGTTCAGGCAACAGAAAACTTTCAATAAATGAATAGACATGAGTGACTTTGGGGAGAGTCAGCAAATGAGGCTGGAAAGATGTGAATCATGAATGCTCTTCTGTGCCATGGTACCAAGTTTGAATTTGTCTTGAAAGTATTATGAGGCTTTGAATGTTTCAAACAGGGGAGTGACATAAAGAGATTTACAGTTTTGAAATGTGGATGAATTCAGGGGTATGTGTGTGGGATACACAGGCAAGGTTGAAAGCAAGAGACAATTATGATGGAATTTATTTCAAATCTGCTCTCAGTGTTGTTTGTCTCAGTGATGAGGAGTCAGTAGAAGCACTTATTTTTGCCTATACAAGATATTACATAGATATGGAGAAGGAAAGCTAAACTATTGAGGTTTGGATAGGGGCATAAATGTAGACAATATTGAAGAGAAGATCCTCACCATGTGTGAGAGACAGGTTCTAGAAGACTTGGTTTCTTGGTGACTAAGAAAATTTATAAATTCAATGATGGTAATAAAACTTACACTTCTTTTAACCACTTATTTATAAAGAACATAATTCTTCCCCCTTTAATTGCCAAGTTCAAGAATATCAACTATTCTAAAATAATGTTGCATATTGATTTTGTGAAAGGGCCTTATTTCCCTATAACAGAGAGAGTATGACTTGTCACAGTTGATGGTGACAAATATTAAAGGTCATGAACTATGAGCATTTGTGATGGCATATTTTGGCATATTTTTAAAAGTTTTCCTCTGACCTTGAGTTAAAACCAAGGAGTGAATGCAAATGTCATTACACTTTCTAAACTTTCCTGAAGACTTTCCATTTTGGATTTGTAAGATTAACCTTGATGTAACTCAAACATTCCTTTTTTCTTCAAATAAACATTTATTCATTTACTATCATATAGATAAGTAAAATTCTAATGGACGATTTTCCTCTCATCTTGTTCAGGAAAAAAAAAAAAAAAAACCATACTGTTCATTCATTGTCTCTCCCTGAATGGAGGAAGGACATTTAATTTGCATGCCACTTTCATTTGCCAGAAGTCAGTAACCTCCAGTATTTTTAGCTTCTTTTGAAAGTCCATTAGTAATGGTGCTTTTTCTTGAGACCTTTCCTGCTTTATGTATTGACATCAGCATTTTTTCTGGTTTCTGCTAAGACCTATGAGAGAGTTGTTGGGGTGGCTCCTTTTTCATTCATGTTCCTATTCATAAACTCTTCCTGGATTTTCTTAAGCTCTTCCTATCTTTGACTTTTTATTTAACTCTTGTTCTCATTTTATTCTTTCTTAATATCAGGGTAGCTTCTAGGATATGAGTGTTTCCAAATAGCCACTTATATGCTTCACAAGTTCAAGATCTCACACCTGTATTCTCTTCAGTGATTGTGTGACTACCTCCTAGATGTAGAACATGAGAGCTGTCTGGGATTAATGCTATACTGTGACATACAGAATTTGTAGGCACACAATGATGAATGCTGTATTCAAAAGAGCTATAATTCTAGTTGACAGAGTGTGATTGCCTGATTTTAAATCCAGGCAAATTATAGGGTAAAAACAACTTGTGGTGGAAATGTCTTAGTAGTTTATTTATTAAACACTTAAGGGGAATTTTAAAACTTACTGAATAAAAGAATGGGTGGTGTCAATTCTGTTTGATTCATCAATTGAAGCTTGAGGCTCACTGTGGTGTGAGGTCAGAGAAAAGAAAATCTATACAATAATTTTCATCCATCTAGTTGCTACACTTTCTCTTTCCTGGCAAGAGAGGTGACAACTGTTAGGCTCAAGTATGACGCATGATGCATCAAAGAGTTAAAGAGAAAAGCACTGGTTACATATTGACAAATTGAAATAAGACAAAATTTTGTCCCACATAACAGATTTTTAACTTCAATTTTTTTTTTTTTTGAGACGGATGGAGTCTTGCTCTGTTGCCCAGGCTGGAGTGCTGTGGTGTGATCTCGGCTCACTGCAAGCTCCGCTTCCTGGATTCACGCCATTCTCCTGCCTCAGCCTCCCGAGTAACTAGGACTACAGGCACCCGCCACAATGTCTGGCTAATTTTTTTGTATTTTTAGTAGAGGCAGGGTTTCACTGTGTTAGCCAGGATGGTCTCGATCTCCCGACCTCGTGATCCAGCCGTCTTGGCCTCCCGAAGTGCTGGGATTACAGGCATGAGCCACCGCACCCGGCCTAGTTTCAGTTTTTAACTGAGGACATTTACTGTGGGAGGCAAGAATAGTCACAGATGATTAAGCATTCAGGTAATGACAGAAGGTCTTCCAGGAAGTCCAGACAATATTTATTTCTCATCTATAATTAGAAAAGACTTAAAACAAAGTTAAAGAAAACTAAATAAAGTGACTATCTTGTGGAGCAGCAGTAGACATTTGATGAATCATACAGGCAAAGTCACATGACCTGCTAGCTTATTTTGTAAATATTTGTACAGTAGCAATTAAGAGGTAGAAGTAGAAATGGAAAAGTTGTGGAAATGGATTGCAAACATCTCTTCAACAAACTAATTTCAAGTCTTTTAATATTCAGAAGTGGGGTTGCTGGATTATATGGTAATTCGATTTTTAGTTTCTTGAGGGAGTTCTATAACGTGTTTCATAATAGCTGTACCAATTTACATTCTCACCAATAGTGTACAAGGATTCTGTCTTAGTCTGTTTTCTGTTGCTATAACTTAATATCTGAGACTAGGTAATTTATTTTTAAAAGAGGATTATTTTGGCTCACAGTTCTGGAGGCTGAGAAGTTCAAAATTGGGCAGCAGCATCAGGTAAGCCTCTAGTGAGGGCTTCATGCTGCACGATAACATGGCAGAAGGCATCACTGGGTGAGGGGGAAGAATTTGCCAGCTCAAGTCTGTCTTCTTCCTATAAAGCCACCAGTCTCACTCCTATGATAACCTATTAACCCATTAACCCATGAATAAATTAATTAATTCATGATGCCTTTGCCCAAATCATCTGTTAAATACCCCTTCTCTCAATATTGCCACACTGAGAGTTAAGTTTTGGAAATGAGTTTTGGAAAGAAAATCATTCAAACCATAACAGGCAAACTTTTATCCACATCCTTGCCCCAACACTTATATCTTGTCTTTTTTATAATAGCTGCAGTGGTTTGAATGTATCCCCCACAAAGCATATATTGAAAACTTAATCCCCAATGCCACAGTGTTGAAAGGTAGCTACTAATGGGAGGTGTTTATGTCATCAAGCCTCTACTCTCCTGAATGGAATGAAGCCAATTATAAAAGGTTTTGAGGCTGCAAGTTTTACCTTTTGCTCCTTTGCTCTTTACCATTCTTGCCTTGCCAGGGAATGATGTAGCAAGAAGGCCCTCACCAAATGCTGGCATCTTGATGTTGGACTTCCCAGTCTCCACAATGGTAAGAAATAAATTTCTGTTGTTCATAAATTACTCAGTCTTTGGTATTCTGTTACAGGAACACAAAACAAATGAAGACAGAAACAGGTACCAGAAGTGGGGTGTTCTGTAACCAATTTCTAAAAATGTGGAACAGCTTTGGAACTGAGTAATGGGTAGAGGCTGGAAGAATTTGGAGGAGCATGCTAGAAAAAATCTAGATTGTCATGAATGGTGTATGATGGCAATTCTGGTAAGATCTCAGAAGAAAAAAGTTGTAGAAAGAGCCTATGTCTTCTGATGGATTATTTAAATGACTGTGATCAGAATGTTGGTAAAAATATGGGCAGTAAAGTCTTTTCTGATGTCTCAGATGGAAATGAGGAATAAGGTATTCAAAACTTAAATAAAGGATACTCGTGTTATGCAGCTATAAATAACTTGGTGGAATTATGTTCATGCCTTAGAAATTTTACGGAAGGCAGAACTAGGACCTTGAGGGTAAAGTTTCCAGCAAGGTACCTCAAGGACCTCAGTATTTGCTGCCCAGAGCTACCTTGGAACTCTGCTCTTTGCATTCCAGTGCAGGACTCCTCGGTTGCCCCAGCTGTGGCTAAAGTAGGCTCAGATGCAGCTTGTGCTGCCACTGGAGAGTGCAAGTGATCGTTCTTGGTGGGGTCCACATGGTGCTGACACTGTGATGCAGTGTGTGCGGCCTGTGGGGCCATTGTAGCCTTCACCTATTTCAAAGAGTGTTGCAGACAGGCTGGGAGCCAGTCAGAAACCTGCTGTAGGGTCAGAGGACTTTCGAGAACCCACACTAAGGCAATGCTTAGTAAAACTGAGAGTGGGGTCACCATAAGGATCCCAGAATTACACAGCTACCAGAATGGTATACTAGCCTGGTAGAGCTGCAGGTATGAACCTCCAGCCCATGAGCTGTAGTGTGGGCAGAGTCTAGCAAAAACCATAGAGGCAGAGCTGTCCAAGACTTTGGGGGTCCAACTTCTGCCCTCCCCATTGCACCTTTGAGTACAGTGCCCTTCGTGCCCCATGTGGTATCTTTGGTACCCAGGAAGTACACTGGGCAGGATTTGGCATTCATCACACTGAAGTTTGAATCCCGGCATTGTCCCTACCTCAAGAAGGTGGAACATGAAGTGAAAGATTATTTTGGATATTTGATGTATAATGTTGTTTTTCTTGCTGGGTTTTGGTCTTACTTGGGACCAGATAGCCATTTTTTCCTGCCTCTTTTCCCCTTTTGGGTTGGAAATATATATCCTATGTCTGTCCCACCATTGTATTGTGGAAGTAGATAATTATTTTTATTTCACAGGCCCACTTTCTTTCTTACTGAAAGGCTATCACTAACCTCTCCTGTAGTGCAGATCTGCTTGTGATAAATTGTTTCAGCTTATTTGTGTCTGAAAAAAATCTTTGTTTTGCCTTCAGTTTGTCAGATACTTTCACTGGGTATAGAATTCTCTCTTGACAGATTTTTCTTTCAGCTTTTAAAAGATATTCTGTTACTATTCTTTCTCATATTGTTTCTAACAAGACATCTGTTGTCAGTCTTTTTTTTTTTTTTCAATATAATGTGCCTTGTTGTGGGTTTTTGTTTGTTTCTCCTGCCTGGGGTTTATTGAGCTTCTTGGATCTGTGGATAGTTTTTATCACACATGGAAAAAACCTGCCCTTATTTCTTCAAATATTTTTTATGTAACCGTATTTTACCTTTTCCTTCAAGAGCTTGAATTACATGAAAATCAGATGGCTAAAGGTGCTTGATACTGTTTATTTTTATTATGTTTTCTTTCTCAGTGTTACCTTTAGTTTGTATTGCTATGTTTTCAACTTTTTTTCCTGTGGAATCTAATCTGCTTTTAATCCCATCCAGTGCACTTTTCATCCCACATACTATAGATTTATCTGTAGAAGTTCAATCTAGATGTTTAAAATGTCCTCCTTTCTACTTGTCATTTGCAATCTTTCCTCTATGTATTTGAACAAGTGGAACATAGTTACAGTAATTGTTTGTCATTGTCTACTAATTGTATCCTTCATGTTATTTATGTATCTGTTTCCACTGATTCATTTTTCTTTTCCTTGTTAAAGGCTTTATTTTTCAGCTTCTTTGTGTGTCTTCTATTTTTGATTGGATGACAGCCATTTTGCATTTTACTTTGATAGAATGCTGGATTATAAAATACCTAGCATTTATATTTGTAAATATAATTGTATATTTATATTTATAAATATTTCTCAACTTTATTTAGTTGTTTGAAAACCATCTAATCTTTCTGAGGCATGATTTTAAGCTGTTTTAGGTGGTATCAGAGAATATTTAATCCAGGGCTGACTTTCCCCCACTCCCCTGGCAATGTCCACACGAATTGTAACATTTCCTTCTCTGGATAATGGGAATATAAACCATGATGGGTTTTTGTAAATTCTGAGAATTTTCTCTCTGTTGCTTTTGGGTGCTTCTTTACCCAGACTTGGGTATTTTCTTTACTGATCCTCTAATCAGTACTCAGCTGAGGACTTGAGATGGAGTTCTCTGCAGTTCTCTAGATTTATTTTTCAGTGAATATATCTCCTCTCTAGTACATTGCCATTTGAACTTGGACACATTGGCTTCCCTAGTCTCATATCTGTATTTCTTTAACCCAAAAAAATTTCTGGGCTCTGTCTGGGTTTTCCCTCCCCTCCCCTGCATTCTAAAAACTCTCTCTAAGGTAATTCTCCCCTTGTTTGTTTACCTTTTCTCATAGATTACTGCCTTGTACTGCCTGATATCCTATATTTTGAAAATTGTTGTTTCATATATTTTTTCATTTTTTTGTTTGTTTTGGGTGAAGTTTAAACCTAGTCCCTGTTACTCCATGTTGGCTCAGGTGACAGTATATTTCAGTTGTACAGAAAGGTTTCAAAAATATTTTAAGGTATCTCTCATATACCTTTTACTCATTTTAGCCAATTGTTTATATTTTACCATTTTCCCTGTCTCTGTGTGTGAGTGTGTGTGTGTGTGTGTGTGTGTGTATGTGTATTCTTTTCCTGGAAAAAAATTTCTGAGTAAGTTCAAGATATGCTCCTTTATGTCTATGTCAGTGTGTATATACTATGAACAAGGTCATTTTGTTGCATAGCCAGATTAGAGTTATAAAAATCAGGAGTGATATTAATATAATACTGTTATCTTATTTTAATCAGTTCCAATAAATTCCTACATAACTATTGATTTCTCAAAATCTAGGATTAACTCCAGGATTCTGCATTACATTTAGTTGTTACATCTTTTTAGTGTCTAATTTGGAACAGCTCTTCAGTCTTCATTTGTGCTTCTTGACCTTGATATTTTTGAAGATTTCAAGCCAGTTGCTTTGTAGAATGTTCCTCAATTTTTATTTGTCTGGTGGTTCTTCATGATTAGACCTAATACATATTTCTGGCAAGAATATTATGAAGTGATGATATATTCTTCTCACTGAATTTTATTAGAAGGCATATCATAAGTTTGCTTCCAAATATCTATTACCTTTAATATTAGGTTGGTGCAAAAGTAAATTCGGTTTTTCCCATTAAAAGTAATGGCAAAACTGCATTTACTTTTGCACCAACCTAATAACTTGGATAAAACAGTGTTTTTCAGTTTCTCCACTTTAAAATATTTCTTTGTGAGGCAAATAACCAAGGCAATTCTGAGTAAAAAGAATAAAGTTGGAGGGATCATGCTACCTGGCATCAAAATATACTACAAAGCCACAGTAACCAAAATAACATGGTATTGATATAAAAATGGGAACACAGACCAATAAGACAGAATCAGAAACCCAGAAATAAATTCACAAGTTTATAGCCAATTTTTTACAAAGGAGCCAAGAACATACATTGGAGAAAGGACACCCTCTTTAATAAATGAGGTGGGGAAAACTGAATATCCACGTGCAGAAGAATCAAACTATACCTCAATCTCTCACCATGTGCAAAAATCTACACAAAATAGATTAAAGAGTTAAATGAAAACCCAAAACTATAAAATTATTAGAGGAAAACAGAGGAAGCACTTCCAGATATTGATCTAGGCAAGTATTTTACTGCTAAGACTTCAAAACACAGGCAACAAGAAAAATAGACAAATGGAACTATAGTAAACTAAAAATCTTCTTCACAGTGAGAAAATAATAAACAGAGTGAAGAGAAAACCTGTAGAATGGGAGAAAATATTTGCCAACTATTCATCTAACAAGGGACTAATATCCATAATATACAAGGTACTCAACTAAACATAAAAAAATTTGTGGGAAAGATTACGAATAGACATTTCTCAAAAGACATATAAATGACCAAGTAGATGAAAAAATGCTCGCCATCACTAATCGTCATGAAAATGTAAATCAAAACCACAATGACATATTATCTCACCAGTTAGAATGGCTATTATCAAAAAGACAAAAAATAACAAATGTTGGCGAGGATGCAAAGCAATGGGAGTACTTACACTGTTAGTGGGAATGTGAGTACAGCCATTATGAAAAACAGTATGGAGGTTGAAAAACTAAAAATAGAACTGCCATACAATCCAGTGATCTCACTACTGGGTATTTATTGCAAAGGAAAGATAACCAGTTTACCAAAAGAATACCTACACACCATGTTTATTGCAGCATTAGTCATAATAGTCAAGATAGGGACTCAACTAGTGTCCATAAATAGATAAATGGATAAAGATAATGTGTTATATATAAACAATGTAATGCTATTCATCCATAAAAAGGATAAAATCCTGTCATTTGTAGCAGCATGACTGAAACTGGAGGTCTTATTAAGTGACAGAAGCCAGGCACAGAAAGAGAAATATTACATGATCTTACTCATGTGTGGAAACTACAAAAGTTGATCTCATGAAGACTGTAGAATGATGGTTACCAAAGGCTGGAATGTGTTAGGGGAGATTGGAGAGATACTGGTTAATGAGTACAAATACACAGTTAGATAAAATAAATAAGTTCTAGTGTTCAATAGCACACTAGTATGACTATAGTTAACAATAATTTATATTTCAAAATATCTGGAAGAGAAAATCTGAAATGTTCCCAACATGAAGAAATAAGAAATGTTTGAGGTGATGGATATCCTAAATATTCTGATTTTATAATTATACATTGTATACATGTATAAAAATATCACATACCCCAAAAAGATATACAATAATTATGTGTCAGTAAAATATTCCTGTTTGTAATGAATAAGAATTTTGGTTACATATTTTAAGGATTATAAATACACAATTCTCCTCAGATTTTCACCCACCAGTTTTGGCATCCAATGGTGATTTTCTAACTCCATCATTCTTTCTATATTTATGAGTTGGCTTCTATTATAAAGACAAACAGTCCTTGTGCCTCTCCATTTATATATTTTTATGATGGTAGACTCATTATAAAAATGACAGATTTTTATTTTATTGCTGTGTTATAATCCATTATTATTTATTTTGATACTCAAATTGTATCAGATTTGACCACTGGGAGAAGTCCTTCTAGCTGTTCCTGTGATTTTTTGATACTTCTTCATGTTCCTTTTGTGTTTTTGAGATGGAGTCTCACTGTGTTGCCCAAGCTGGAGTGCAGTGGTGTGATTTCAGCTCACTGCAATCTCTGCCTCCCGGGTTCAAGCGATTCTCCTGCCTCAGCCTCCTGAGTAGCTGGGATTACAGGCTCCTCTCACCATGCCTGGCTAATTTTTGTATTTTTAGTAGACACTGGGTTTCACCATGTTGATCAGGCTGGTCTTGAACTCCTGACCTGAGGTTATCCGCCTGACTTGGCCTCCCAAAGTGCTGAGATTACAGGCATGAGCCACCACGCCCAGCCTTCATGTTCCTTTGAGCATTTTCTTAGTTTCTAGCATTATGACATATTTCAGGCTTTGTTTACACTATATTAGGGAAATATTTTATATTTCATGGAAAATATGTAAATATTAAATTAAGAGTTAAGGTGATAACTTATGATGTTATAAATTCATATTATATATTACAATGTTAATTATAATTCCCAGGGCAACGACTCAAAAGAAACCCACTCAGAACTGTATACTAAAAAAAAAAAGGCAATTAAAATGATACAATAGGCCGGGCTTGGTGACTCACGCCTGTAATCCCAGCACTTTGGGAGGCTGAGGTGGGTGGATCACCTGAGGTCAGAAATTCGAGACCAGCCTGGCCAGACTGGCCAACAAGGTGAAACCCTGTCTCTACTAAAAATACAAAAAATTAGCCGGGTATGGCAGCTGGCGCCTGTAATTCCAGCTACTTGGGAGGCTGAGGCAGGAGAATCGCTTGAATCTGGAAGGTGGAGGTTGCAGTGAGCCAAGATTGCACCACTGCACTCCATCCTGGGCAACAAGAGTGAAACTTTGCCTCAAAAAAAAAAAAAAAAAAAAAAAAAGATAATATCTGTTTAGCACAAAAAAAGACTAATGGATAGATGAATTGAGAGACATAACTGATATGAATATAGCAAACAGATAGAAAAATGTCAGAAATAAGTTCTTTTTATCAATTACTATGTTAAATATATATAGATTAGACTCTAGAAAAATAAGTAAAATGGATAAAAATTTATGATTCAACTTTATACTTTCTACAAGAGGCTTGGATACACAAATCGTTGGAAAATGAAAGGCTAGAAAGATACATTACTTGTAAATAGTATCCAAAAGAGACCTGGAGTAGCTATAGTAATACTGAAAAAACAAAAACAAAAATCGTTATGAGAGACAAAGAAGGACATTATGCAATGATAAAAGTATCAAGGAGCAGAAGAATTATAAACATACATACACTTAACAAATTCCCAAATGCAGGAAGAAAAATGGACAGAATTGAAGGAATAAACAGGTAGTTCAAATATAAAGTTGGAGACTTCAGCATTTCACCATTGAGTATCATGTTAGCTATGAGTTTGTCATATATGGTCTTTATTATGTTAATTCCTTTCTATACCTAATTTGTTAAGAGTGTTTATATGAAATGGTGTTGAATTTTGTGAAAATTTTTTTTTTGCATCTGCAGATATGATTATATAATTTTTGTCTTTCATTTGTTAATGTGGCATATAATGTTATTGATTTGTATATATGTAATCATTTTTGCATTCCAGGGGCAAACCCCACTTGGGGGTGTTGGTATATGATCTTTTTAATGTACTGTTAAATTTGGTTTTGCTAGTATTTTGTTGAGAATTTTTCCATCTATGGTCATCGGGAATGTTGACTTCTAATTTTCATTAATTTTAGTGTCCTTATCTGGCTTTGGTGTGAAGGTAATTCCAGCCTTTTGAAATGAGTTTGGAAGCATCCTTTCTTCAATTTTCTGAAAAAGCATGAGAAGGATTGGCATTACTTTTTTTTTAAAGGCTTCGTAATATGCACCTCTGAAGCCATCTGTTCTTCGGCTTTTGTTTGTTGAGAAGTTTTTGATTATTGCTTCAATCTTAGTGATTATTGGTTTGTTCATATTTTCTATTTCTTCATAATTCCATCTTGGTATGTTGTATGTGTCTAGCTATTCAGTTTTTCTAGGTTATTCAATTTTTTGATGTATAGTAGTAGTTCATAGTAGTCTCTCATGATCCTTTCTATTTAGAAAACTACTCTTGTCTTTTTAGCTTCTATTTCATTTCATTTAATTTCATTTATTTCTACTCTAATATTCATTGTTTTCTTCCTCGTGCAAACTGTGGGGTTAATTTATTCTTTTTCTAGTTCCTTGAGGTGGTTATTTGAGATATTTCTTTTTTTTAACGTAGGCATTCATCACCACAAACTTCCCTCTTAGAGTTGCATTTGTTGCCTTACATAAGCTTTGGTATGTTGTTTTCCTTTTTGTTTGTCTCAAGGCATTTGTTTGATTTCTCTTTTAATGTATTCTGTGACCCATTGGTTGTTCAAGAGTGCAGTGTTTAATTTCCACGTAATTTGTACAGTTTTCCAGTTTTTTTGTTACTAATTTTTAATTTTATATTATTCTTGTAAAATATATTTGATATAATTTCAGTCTTTTAAATTATATTTTGAGACTTGTCTTGTGGTCTAATATAAGATCTATCCTGGAGAATGTTCTATGTGTGCTTGAGAAGAATGTATATTTTGCAACTCTTGAATGCAGTATTCTGTATATGTGCTAGTTACATTTACTCTGAAGTGTACTTCAAATCTGCTGTTTTCCTATCGATATTCTGTCTGAATAACCTATTCATTATTGAAAGTGGAGTTGTGAAAGTACTATTTTTGTACTGCTATCTTTGTCTCCTTTAAGTTCTGTTAATACTTTATATATTTAAGTGCTTCAGTGTTTGGTGCATGGATATTTACAACTGTATATCCTCTTGATAAATTTATCATTACAAACTAACTTTCTTTTTGCCTTTTGTGACAGACTTTGACTGAAAATCTATTTTGTCCGATGTAACTGTGCTTACCTCTGTTCATTTTTGATTATCATTTCCATGAAATAACTTTGTCCATCCCTTTACTTTTAATCTATGTGTGTCCTTAAAGGTAAAGTGAGTATCTCGTAGGAGTAGATAGTTTGATCTTGTTTTTACTCAGTCACTCTTTCTTTTGATTGAATAATTTAATCCCTTAACATTTAAAGTAGTTATTGATAGGTAAGTAGTGATAGGTAATGCCATTTTGTTAATTATTTTCTGACTGTTTTGTAGTTCTTTTGTTCCTTTCTTCCACTCTTGCCTGGTTCCTTTGCAATTTGTTAATTTTTGGTAATGTTGTGCTTTGATTTCTTTCTCTTTTGTGTCTCTACTAGAAGTTTATTTTGTGGTTATCACAAGGCTTACCTAAAATATATTATAATAGTCTGTTTTAAGCTGATAACAACTTAACCTTAGTTGTATTTGAAATCTAAATTTTTATTTTCCTCACTCCACATTGTATATTATTGATGTCATACTTCATATATTTTTATTATATAATAATGAACAAATTATCGGTTGTTATTTATATTTTTTCTTTTAGCTTTTATATTAGAATTAAATGTGATTTATGTGCCATAATTACAATATTAGAGCATTTAACATTTTAGCATATATTTAATTTTACAAGTGAGTTTTATACTTTTATATGTTTTTATGTTGTTACCTAGCATATGTCTTAGCCTGTTCAGGCTGCTATTATAAAATACCTTAAAATGGTTAGCTTATAAACAAGAAAAGTGTTTTTCTCCCAGTTCTGAAGCCTGGGAATCACTAGCAGATATAGTGTTTAGTGAATGCCTACTATCTGCTTCATAGATGATGCCTCTAGTTTTGTCTTCACATGGCAGAAGGAACAAACAACTTTCTTCAGGCTTCTTTTTATAAGGGCACAGATCTTATTTATGAGGGTTTTTCCCTTATGACTTAATCACCTCCTCTTAACACTATCATATTGGGGGCCAATATCTTTTAATACACTTACATTAGGATACATACGGATTTTTTGAGGGGAGGTGGGGATACAAATATTCAGTTCATAGCAAATTTCATTTATTACAACTTGGAGAACTTTCTTTAGCATTTCTTATAAGTTAGGTCTAGTGGAGATGAACTCCTTCAGCATTTTTGGGGGGTGAGGGGTGGTCTGGGAATGTCTTCATTTCTGAAGGACAGCTTTGTATTGGGTATAGTATTCTTGGATATAAGGTTGTTTCCCCCTACCCCCAACCCTGGCACTTTGAATTTATTTTCCCACTCCCTTCTGGCCTGCAAAGCTTCTGTTGAGAAATATACTGATAGCCTAATAGGAATTGCCTTGCAATATGATGAGTCACTTTTTCCTTGATGTTTTAAAAATTCTCTCTTTGTTTTTGACTTTTGACAATTAGTTTATTGTATGCTTCAGTGTAATCTTCTTTGGTTTGATCTTCCTTGGGATTCTTTGAGTTTCATATATCTGAATGTCTATATCCCACTCAAGATTTGATATGTTTTTAGTCATTATTTTAAAAAATAAGTCTTCTGCCCTTTTCTATATCCCCTTTTCTTCTAGAATTTCTATAATTCATATGTTTGTTCACTTGACGTTGTCATGTAAGTCTTGTATGCTTTCTTCACTTTTTCATTCTTTTTTCTTTCTTATTCCTCCAGATGAATAATTTTAATTATCTGTCTTGAAGTTCATTAATTCTTTTACATGATTGAGCCTCCTGTTGAAACTCTTTTTCCAGTTTTTCTCTCCTATCATTGTATTTTTATCTCCAGAATTTGTTTTGTTCTTTTTTTAATGGTTTAGTTTCTATCTTTATCAATCTTCTCATTTTGTTCATACATTGTTTTTCTGATTTCATTTAGTGTTCTATCTGTGTTCTCTTGTATCTCATTGAGATCCCCAATGTGATTCCTCTAACTCTTTCTCAGGAAACTCATAGAACTTCATTTTCTCTGGTTAGTTACTGGAACTTTCTTGTGGTGGTATCATGATTCTTTATTTTCCACATAGTCTTGTATTGGTGTGTCCTTTTTGATAGAGCAAATGTCTCTTCCAGTCATTATAGACTCATTTGGCTGATTGTAGTCTAGATTGAGTATCCACAGACTGTGGTTTATGGGCCTAATCTGGCCTGCAAACTGTTTTTGTATGGCCCAAAATGTATAATTTTTTTGTTACTTTTTTAAAAAATTGAGGAAGAGGAAGAGGAATAAAGAGGAGGAGGAAGAAGAGTGATGAAGAAGACTGCGGCTTGCAATCCCTAAAATACTATCTGAATAGTTACAGAAAATGTTTGTGATCCCTGTTCTGGGTCTTGGTCCTTACATCTAAACTATTGACTTTTGAAGTCAACAATGAATATAGGGGTGCTCAGTAAGGTCTCTTCACTCTGGATGGGTTGGAACTCCAGTATTTCCCAGTACTCAATGACTTCTGGTGTCATCATGCAGGTTTTTCCCTCTGTAACAGCCGCTCTGTAATAGGCCTCATGGATTTTCACCTTGAGCAAGTTCAGTCCAGCCCTTGTGTATAAACTGAAGGAGAGCCACCTTTCAGATCTTGAGGCCCTAACATCTGTGTAGTTTGCTCATCTTTTATAGCCTGTCCCACAAATTTCAGCTAGCTCAGCTACCATAAATCTCTGCCTTCTGAGCAGTAAGACCTTTATTATGCTTTGACTCTACCTCTCTTCACCGTAGTAAAACAGAGCTGGTGTGAACAAATATTCAACTCAAATGTTTTCCTTGTCTTAAGGCTCACTGTTTTGCTCTGTTGTTCATGCCTGTAATTCCCTCATATGTTTTGTCCAGTTTTGTAGTTATTTAGGATGAAATGGTAAGTCCAATTTTAGTTATCTGAACCTGTCCTAAAGTGAAAGATTAGGCCTTTACTTTTAATATTCATTCAAGTATGAGAGATGAAATTTTGGATTTACAAGAGTCGCACAGCTGGGATTAATATCTTCTTCTAACACACACACATATAAAGTAGGAAGCCTTAAAAATGCTATAAGCTCAGTGAAATTATACTGTATAAAAACAATCTTCTCAGGAACATTGGAAGATGACAAAGACATCTTTATGTGTCTGCCTGGCTTTTGGGTGAAAAAGAGTCTCTCTTGATACATTGTTAGCGTAGGCCTTAAAATCATAGGGGTAATGTTTTGAATTTACATTAGGTTCTTGTCCTGAGAGATATCCAATTAAGAAATTAACACAAAATTCAGTCCCATGCGGGTGATATTCTGAGGATGACTGACAGAATCAAATATAAAATCATTCTTGAGGAATAAATTATCAACCTTGGGTATACTGTATTTTCACTTAGAGAGGTCTACTGAAGATTAAATAAAACCTTATATGATACATAAGGAAATAATCTACCATATGAAGCATCAGCAGCTACAACAAACATCAGGGAATTCTATTGTTAACAATTTTGAGTTACTGAAGAGTTTGAGAGATACATCTAAAATGATTAAATTAATGCAAAAATTAAAAAAGCATAGAATAAGACTCTATGAAAGGAAAAGACCAAACAGTTTAAAAAAGGAATTAGTTAAAGCTTACAAATAAATAGTTACATAAGATAACACTTAATACTTTGGTAAATAAAAAGATCCTGCCTAGTTGAACAGACAACTAGTGAAATGCAAAAAGGCAAAGGGACATTCAGTGGGATAGAAAAAATTTTGAAATTCTGATCAGGCACAGTGGCTCATGCCTTGTAATCCCAGCCACAGGAGGCTGAGGCATGAGAATTGCTTGAACCTGGGAGGTGGAAGTTGCAGTGAGCCCAGATCACACCATTGCACTCCAGTCTGGGCTACAGAGCAAGACTCTGTCTCAAGAAAAAAAAAAGAGAAGAAAAGTTGGAAAATCTGAAAGAAAGGTCAAGAAGTATAGAGAAGTGAATATTCAGTTAAAAATGATCAATGTAATATTTCTGAAAGATACTAAAATCAGAATAAGTAAACTTAAAAATGATAAATGCACAGCAAATAAGGAATTGGGTAGAAGATTATTAATGAAGAGAAATAATGAATAAAATAAGACGAAATGAATGTTAACTAATTTAGTGTATATGAGAAAGTCAAAGTGTAACTAATGCAACTGGAGTAAATAAAAAACAAGGATGCTGTTCGTACCACAGTAACTCAGAAAGTCTTTGGAATTGGAGGCATCAGATACATCTGAAGACTGAGGATGGTGCAGGCTGAAACCAGGATTTTGGAAAGTCACTATGAGTAACACTTAGAACTCCAGCTCTTTTCTCCAGCTGACAAGACAATGCTCCCCCCAACTCCCTAGCAGAGGACTAGAAAGGTATTCGTTGAAAAGGTTGTAACAGAGAAAGTCAGAACTCAGGAATACAAAGTGTAGCTGAGGTTGGGTGTGAGATTTGTACAGAGCATATGGGTATTAAGTGAAAGTCTATAAAGTGAATGATGAGGTTTCCACCTCAGCTACCGAAGCACTAACAGTTGGGCACATACAATATTTGAAAATACAGTTTATGTGCATAGTGCATATGTGCACTAGCCCTCAGCTGTTTGGTCAATAGAGAGTACTGGATATACCTCTGGTTACTTGTCTCCTAATAACCTCAGCTGTTTTAGCCTCTCCTGAAATTAGAGTTGAGCTTTAGCACATCCTCCAACATGGTGGGAGTCACAGCAACTCCAGCACCCAGGTCCAATCCAATTGGACTCACAGAGGCTCTTCACAAAGGCTCCATAAATCTGTCTGTTTCTTCCATTTTGTGCCTGATGATCGTTAGTAGAGCAGGATATTTCTAGGGATGAGACAGTTGGGCAGCTGACAAGAGTTGTATTCAATTTATATGTTGAACAAAAAGTAAGCATTGGTGAACATAAGGAAAAGAAAAATAAAGTTTTATGAACAAAACTACTATAAATTTTGTTTTATTATTTTGGATAAGTTCCAGAAGTGGTATTTCTGGGTCATAAGATAGATGTGTGTTTACTTTTATCATAAATGGCTCAGTCTTTTGGTTGAACCATTTAATATTCTCTCTACAATGTATGAGAGTTCTGAGTTGCCAATATTGGGTGTTGTCTGTCTTTATTTAACAGTTTTAGTGGTGTATGCTTTTATTTCATGGTGATTTCAGCCGCATTTTCTTGAGGCCTAATGAGATTGAACTCTTTATCGTATTTATTGGGCATTTGTACATCCTCCTTTGTGATGTATCAGTTAAAATCTTTTACTTATTTCTTATTTGAGTTTTCTTTTTAATAAATTTGTGTTATTTTAAAAAATTTAAATTTATTACTCTTTTATTGTTTGTTTTAACTTTTAAGTTCAGGGGTACATGTGCGTGTTTGTTATACAGGTAAACTTGTGTCGTGGGGTTTGTTGTACAGATTGTTTCGTCACTCAGGTATTAAGCCTAGTACCCATTAGTTACTTTTCCGAATCCTGTCCCTCCTCCCAATCTCCACCCTATGATAGGCCCCTTTATGTGTCCGTGTGTTCTTATCATTTAGCTCCCACTTATAAGAGAAAACATGTGGTATTTGGTTTTCTATTCCTCTGTTTGTTTGCTAAGGATAATGGCCTCCAGCTCCATCCATGTCTCTGCAAAGAACATGATCTTATTCTTTTTATGACTGCATAGTATTCCATGGTGTATATCTACCACATTTTATTTATCCAGTATCATTGATGGGCATTTAGGGTGATTCTATTTCTTTGCTATTGTGAATAGTGCTGCAATAAACATATGCATGCGTGTGTCTTTATAATAGAATAATTTGTATTCCTTTGATTATACATCCACTAATGGGATTGCTAGGTCACATGGTATTTCTGTTTTTAGGTCTTTGAGGAATTGTCACACTGTCTTCTACAATGACTGAAGAAATTTACATGCCCACCAGCAATGTATGAGTCCCCTTTTCTCTACCACTTTGCCAGCATCTCTTATTTTTTTGACTTTTTAATAACTGCCAATCTGACTGGTGTGAGATGGTATCTCATTGAGGTTTTAATTTTGATTTCTCTAATGACTGGTAATGTTGAGCTTTTTTCTCCCATATGATTGTTCATTACATGTAAAAGTGTCTGATTTTGTCCTTTGCCCACTTTTTAATGGTTTTTTCCTTATAAATTTAAGTTCTTTATAGATGCTAGATATTAGACCTTTGTCAGATGCATAGTTTTCAAAGTTTTTTTTCCCATTCTGTAGGTTGTCTGTTCACTCTGTTAGTAGTTTCCTTTGCTGTGCAGAAGTTCTTTAGTTTAATTAGATCCCATTTGTCAATTTTTGGTTTTGTTGCAGTTGCTTTTGGTGTCTTCATCATGAAATCTTTTCCTGTTCCTGTGTTTAGACTGGTAGTGCCTAGGTTGTCTTCAAGGGTTTTTATAGTTTTGGGTTTTACATTTAAGTCTTTAGTTCATCTTGAGTTAATTTTTATATATAGTACAACAAAGGGGTTCAGTTCCAGCCTTCTGCATATGGCTAGCCAGTTATTCTAGCACCAGTTATTGAATAGGGAATAGTTACCTCATTGCTTGTTTTTGTCAAGTTTGTTAAAGATTGGATAGCCATAGGTGTGCAGCCTTATTTCTGGGTTCTCTATTTCGTGCCATTGGTTTATGTGCTTTTTCTTGGTTTTGTTTACTGTAGCCCGTAGTAGCCTTGCTGTTTTGTTTACTGTAGACCCGTAGTAGAGTTTGAAGTTGAGTAGTGTGATGCTCCCAGCTTCGTGCTTTTTGCTTAGGATTGCCTTGGCTATTCAGGCTCTTTTTTTGGTTCCACAGAATTTAAAAATAGTTTGCTAGTTCTGTGAAGAATCACAATGGTTGTTTAATAGACATAGCATTGAATCTATAAATTGCTTTGGGCAGTAAGGCCATTTTTATAATATTGATTCTTTCTGTCCATTAGCATGGAATGTTTTTTCATTTGTTTGTGTAATCTGTGATTTCTTTGAGCAGTGTTTTGTAGTTCTCGTTGTAGAGATCTTCCCCTCCCTTGTTAGCTGTATTCTTAGGTATTTTATTCTTTTTGTGGCAATTATGAATGGGATTGCATTTCTGATTTGGCTCTTGGCTTGACTGTTGGTGGTGTATAGGGCTGCTAGTGATTTTTGCACACTGATTGTGTATCCTGAGACTTTGCTGAGGTTGTTTATCAGCTGGAGGAGCTTTTAAGCCTAGACTGAGATTTTCTAGATATAGAATGTTGTCGCTTACAAACAAAGATAGTTTGACTTCCTCTCTTCCTATTTGAATACCGTTTATTTCTTTCTCTTGTCTGCTTGTACTGGTCAGGACTTCCAATACTATTATTACTCTTTTTTAACTTTTATTTTAGGTTCAGGGGGACATGTGCAGGTTTGGTATATAGGCAAATTGCGTGTCATGGGGGTTTGGTGTACAGATTATTTCATCACCCACGTAATCAGCATAGTACCCAATAGGTAATTTTTCAATCTTCACCTCTTCCCATCCTGCACTCTCAAGTAAGCCCTGGTGTCTATTATTGCCTTCTTTGTGTCCATATGTACTCAAAGTTTAACTCCCACTTATAAATGAGAACATGTGTTCTTTGGTGTTCTGTTCCTGTGTTAGTTCGCTGAGGATAATGGCTTCCAGCTCCATCAATATTGCTGTACAAGATATGATCTCCTTCTATTATTGCTGCATACTATTTCATGGTGTATATGTACCCCTTTTTCTTTATCCGGTCTACCATTGATAGGCATTTAGATTGATTCCATATCTTTCCTCTTGTGAATAGTGCTGTGACGAACATATGTGTGCATGTGTCTTTATGGTAGAACAATTTATATTCCTTTGGGTATATATCCAATAATGGGATTGCTGCAACAAATGATAATCCTTTCTTAAGTTCTTTGTGAAATCACCATATTGCTTTCTACAATGGCTGAACTAACTTACACTTTTACCAGCAATGTATAAGTGTTCCCTTTTCTCTACAACCTCGCCACCATCTGTTATTTTTTTTTAACTTTTTGATAGTAGCCATTCTGACTTATTTGAGATGGTATCTCACTGTGGTTTTGATATGTGTTTCTCTAATTATTAGTGATTTTGAGCATTTTCTCATATACTTGTTGGCCAAGTGTATGTCTTCTTTGGAAAAGTTCCTGTTCATGTCCTTTGCCCACTTTTTAATGAGGTTGTTGGATTTTTGCTTTGCAAATTCAAGTTCCTTATAGATTCTGGATATTAGACCATTGTCAGATGCATAGTTTGCAAAAATTTTCTCCCATTCTGTAGAGTGTTCACTCTGTTGATAATTTCTTTTGTTGTGCAGAAGTTCTTTAGTTTAATTAGATCCCATTTGTCAATTTTTGGTTTTGTCAAAATTCCTTTTGGTATGTTTGTAATAAAATCTTTGCTGGGTCCTATATTGAGAATGGTACTTTGTGATTATCTTTCAGGATGTGGATAGTTTTTGATTTTCCATTTAAGTCTTTAATCCATCTTGAGTTGATTTTTTATATGGTGTAAGGAAGGGGTCCAATTCCCAGCACCACTTATTGAATAGGAAGTCCTTTCCCCATTTCTCATTTTTGTCAGTTTTGTCAAAGATCAGATGGTTGTAGATGTGCAGCCTTATTTCTGGGCTCTCTATTCTGTTCCGTTGGTCTGTGGTTCCATTTTTGTACCATACCATTTTGTTTTGGTTAGTGTAATCTTGTATAGTTTGAAGTCAGGTAATGTGATGCCTCCAACTTTATTCTTTTTGCTTAGGATTGCCTTGGCTATTCAGGTTCTTTCTTGGTTTCATATGAATTTTAAAACAGTTTTTTTCTAATTCTGTAAAGAATGTCATTGGTGGTTTGATAGGAATAGCATTGGATATGTAAATTGCTTGGCAGTATGGCCATTTTAACAATATTTATTCTTCCTATCCATGAGAATGGCATGTTTTTCCATTTGTTTATGTCTTCTCTGATTTCTTGGATCTGTGTTTTTAAATTCTCATTATAGAGGTCTTTTGCCTCCTTTTAAAGCTTTATTTCTAGGCATTTTATTCTTTTTGTAGCTATTGTGAATGACATTGCATTATTGACTTAGCTCTTAGCTTGGATGTTGCTGGTGTACAGAAATACTAGTGGTTTTTCCACATTTGTTTTGTATACTGAAACTTTGCTGGAGTTGTTTATCAGATCAAGGAGCTTTCAGGCAGAGATTATGGGGATTTCTAGGTATAGAATCATATCTTCTACCAAAAGGGATAGTTTGATTTCCTCTCTTCCTATTTGGATACGTTTTATTTCCTTCCCTTGCCTGATTGTTCTAGCTAGGACTTTCAGTACTATGCTGAATAGGGAAGGTGGGAGTGGGAAACTTTATCTTGCTCTAATTTTCAAGGGGAATGCTTCCAGCTTTTGCCCATTCAATATGATGTTGGCTGTGTGTTTTTCATGGATGGCTCTTATTATTTTGAAGTATGTTCCTTCAATGCCTAGTTTTCTGAGGGTTTTTAACATGAAGAGATGCTGAATTTCATTGAAACCTTTCCTGCATCTACTGAGAAGATTATATGTTTCTTTTTTTAGATCTGTTTATGTGGTAAATCACATTTATTAATTTGCATGTATCAAACCTACCTTGTATCCCAGAGGTAAAACCTACTTGATCATATTGGATAAGGTTTCTGATGTGCTGCTGAATTTTGTTTGCTAGTATTTTGTTGAGGATTTTTTCCACCTATTTTCATCAAGGATATTGACCTAAAGTTTTCTTTTTGTTGTTATTTTTCTACCAGATTTTATTATCAGTATGATTCTGGCCTCAAAGAATGAATTAGGGAGGAGTCCCTTCTCCTTAGTTTTTTTGGAATAGTTTCAGTAGGAATGGTACAAGCTCTTCCTTTATACATCTGGTAGAATTTGGCTGTCAATCCTTCTGGTCCTGGGCTTTTTCTGGTTGGTAGGCTTTTTATTGTAGATTCAATTTTGGAACTCATTGATCTGTTCATGCATTCAATTTCTTCATAGTTCAATCTTGGGTGGTTGTTTGTTTCCAGGAATTTATCATTTTTCCCCCTAGATTGTCTAGCTTGTATACATAGAGATGTTAGATTCTGAGGGTTTTTGTATTTCTGTGGGGTCAGTGGTAACCTCCCTTTTGTCATTTCTGATGGTATTTATTTGGAAATTCTCTCTCTCTCTCTCTTTTTTTTTTTTTATTAGTGTAGCTAGCAATCTGTCAGTCATTAATTCTTGTAAAGAACCAACACCTGGATTCACTGATCTTTTTTATGGTTTGTTATGTCTCAGTTTCCTTAAGTTCAGTTCTGATTTTGGTTATTTCTTGTCTTCTGCTAGCTTTGGGGTTGGTTTGCTCTTGTTTCTCTACTTTCTTTGTTCCTTTACTTATTGTGTTCTTAATTTGAGATCTTTCTAAATTTTTGATGTGGGCATTCAGTGTTATAACTTTCTCTTAACAATGCTTTAGTTGTGTCCCAGAGATTCTGTATTGTATTTTCATTCTCATTAGTTTCATAGAATTTCTTGATTTCTGCTTTAATTTCATTATTAACCCAAAAGTCATTCAGGAGCAGGTTTTTTAATTTCTATGTAATTTTGTTTTTTAGCAATTTTCTTAGTATTGATTTCTATTTTTGTTGTGCTGTTGTCTGAGAGTGTGATTGGTATTTTGTTTTTTATGAATTTGCTGAGGATTGTTTTATGCCCAATTGTGTGACTGATTTTAGAGTATGTGCCATGTGCAGATGAGAAGAAAGTATTTTGTGTGGAGAATTCTGTAGATGTCTATTAGGTCCACTTGGTCAAGTGTTAAGTTCAGGTCCTGAATAATTCTGCTAGTTTTCTTACTTGATGGCCTAATATTGTCATTGAGGTGTTCAAGTCTCCCACTATTGTTGTGTGGTTATCTAAATTTCTTCATAGGTATCTAAGAACTTGCTTTATGAATATGGGTGCTCCTGAGTTGGGTGCATGTATATTAAGGATAGTTAGGTCTTCTTGTGGAATTGAGCCCTTTACCATTATGTAATGTCCTTCTTTGTCTTTTTTTTTTTTTTTTAACTCTGTTGATTTACAGTCTGTTTTGTCTGAAATTAGAATAGTAACCTCTGCTTTTTTTCTGTTTTCCTTTTGCTTGGTGGATTTTTCTCCACCCCTTTACTTGGAGACTGTGTGTGTCACTGCATGTAAGATGAGTCTCTGGAAGACAGCATACTCTTGGGTCTTGCTTCTTTATTCAACTTGCCAGTCTATGCCTTTTAATTGGGTTAGTCCATTTACATTCAAGGTTAGTGTTGATATGTGTGGATTTGATCTTGTCATCAAGTTTTTAGCTTTTTATTATGCAGATTTGTTTCTGTGATTGCTTTATAGTGTCACTGGTCTATGTAGTCAAGTGTGTTTTTGTAGTGGCTGGTAGTGATGTTTACTTTCCGTATTTAACACTGCCTTCAAGATCTCTTTCTCTTGTAAGGTAGGTCTGAAGATAACAAATTCCCTTAGCATTTGCTTGTCTGAAAAGGATCTTGTTTCTCCTTTGTTTATGAAGCTTAGTTGGGCTGAATATGAAATTATTGGCTGGAAATTCTTTTCTTTAAGGATGCTGAATATGAGCCCTCATCTCTTCTGGATTATAGGATCTGCTGAAAAATCTGCTGTTAGCCTAATAGGGTTCTCTTTGTAGGTGACCTGCCTCTTTTCTCTAGCTGCCTTTAACATTTTTTTTTTTTTTAATCATTTTGACCTTGGGGAATCTGATGACTATTTGTCGAGGATGATATTCTTATGTAGTATTTCACAGGGATTCTCTGCATTTCCTTTGAATGTTGGCCTCTCTAGCGAGGTTGGGGAAATTTTCATTGACAATATTCTGAAATATATTTTCCAAGTTACTTGCTTTCTCTCCCTCTCTTTCAGGGATGCCAGTGAGTCATAGATTTGGTCTCTTCACATAATCCCATATTTCTCAGAGATTTTATTCAGTCTTCATTTATTTATTTTTGACTAATTTCAGAGACTATCTTCATACTCTGAGATTCTTTCCTCAGCTTGGTCTATTCTACTGTTAATACTTGGGATTGTATTCTGAAATTCTTTATGTGAGCTTCCCATTTCCAGATCTATCAGATTAGTTTGGTTCCTTTTCTTTTTTTTAGACAGGGTCTCACTCTGTCACCCAGGCTGGAGTATGGTGGCATAATCTTGGTTCACTGCAACCTCTTCCTCTTGGGTTCAAGTGCTTTTCCTGCCTCAGCCTCCCAAGTAGCTGGAATTACAGGCACATGCCATCATATCTGGCTAATTTTTAGTATTTTTAGTGGAAATGGGGTTTTGCCATGTTGGCCAGGTTTGTCTCAAACTCCTGACCTCAAGTGATCTGCCCACCTTGGCCTCCCAAAGTACTGGGATTACAGGTGTGAGCCACCATTCCTGGCCTGGTTATTTCTTAAAATGGCCATATTTCATCTTTCATCTCCTGTATTATTTTATTATATTTCTTATAATCCTTGGATATGGTTTTGATTTTCTATTGAATCTCAGTGATCTTTGATGTGGTTTGGATTTGTGTTTCTGCCCAAATTGCATATCAAATTGTAATCTCCAATGATGGAGACAGGGCCTGGTGGGATGTGATTGGATCATGGGGGCAGACCTCCCCCTTGCTGTTCTTGTTAGAGTGAGTGAGTTCTCATGAGATCTGGTTGTTTAAAAGTGTGTAGCACCTCCCCCTTCACTCTCTTGTTTCTGTTCTGGCCATGAAAGATGTGCCAGCTTCTCCTTCACCTTCCACCATGATTGTTAGTTTCTTGAGGTCTCCACAGAAGCAGAAGCCTGTACATTCTGCAGAACCATGAGCCAATTAAACCTGTTGTCTTTATAAATTACCCAGTTTTGGGAATTTCTTTATAGCAGTGTGAGAACAGACTAATACAGCAAATTAGTACTGGGAAGTGAGGCATTGCTATAAAGATACCTGAAAATGTGGAAGCAGCTTTGGAACTGGGTAAGGGGCAGAGGTTTGAAGAGTTTGGAGGATAGGAAGATAAGGGGAAGTTTGAAACTTGCTGGAGACTTTTGAAATTGTTCTGACCAAAATCCTGATAGTGATATGGACAATGAAGTCCAGGCTGAAGTGGTCTCATATGGAGATGAGGAACTTATTGGGAACTAAAGTAAAGGTCACTCCTTCTATGCTCTAGCAAAGAGACTGGTGGCATTGTGCCCCTACTCCAGGGATCTGTGGAACTTTGAACCTGATAGAGATGATGTAGGTATCTGGTGGAAGAAATTTCTAAACAGCAAAACCTTCAAAAGTGACCTGGCTGCTTCTAACAGCTTATGCTCCTATGCATGAGCAAATAGATGATCTGCAACTGAAAATTAAAAGGGAAGCAGAGCATAAAAATTTGGAAAATTTGCAGCCTGACCATGTGGTAGAAAATAAAATCTCATTTTATGGGAAGGAATGTAAAGAGGAGTGGAATGTTAATAGTCACAACAATGAGGAAAATACCTCGAAGGCATTTCAGACACCTTCGTGGCAGCCCCTCCAGTCACAGGCCCAGAGGCCTAGGAGGAAAGAATGGTTTCATGGACCCAGCACAGGGGCTTTGTCCCCTTTGCAATCTTGGGACACTGATTCTTGCATCCCAGCCATTCCAACTCCAGCATGGCTAAAAGGGCCCCAGCTACATCTCAGGACACAGCCTGTGGTATTCAGCCTGTGGGTGCTCAGAGGGCAAGAACTGAGGCTTGGGAGCCTCCCTCTAGATTTCAGAGGAGGTTTTTAAAAGTGAGAAAAACATGAGATTTTGGAGAAACTGAGGCAGAATGATATGGATTGGATTTGTGTCTCTGCCTAAATCTCATGTCAAATTGTAATCTGTAATGTTGGAGGTGGGGCCTAGTGGGATGTGATTGGATCATGGGGGCAGACTTCCCCTTTGCTGTTCATGTGATAGTGAGTTCTCACAAAATCTGGTTGTTTAAAGTGTATAGCCCCTCCCCCTTTATTCTCTTTATCCTGCTTCAGCCATGCAACATGTGCCAGCTTCACCTTTATCTTCCACCATTATTATAAGTTTTCTGAGGCCGCCACAGAAGCAGAAGCCTGTGCAGCCTGTGGACCATGAGCCAATTAAACCTCTTTTCTTTATAATTTACCCAGTTTCAGATATTTCTTTATAGCAATGTGAGAACAGATTTGTACAATCTTCATTCCTATTCATATTCTGAATTATTTTTCTATCATTTCAGCTATTTCAGGCTGGTTAAGAATCATTGCTGGGAAATGTGTGGTTGTTTGGAGGTAAGAAGACACTCTGGTTTTTGGAGTTGCCAGAGTTATTGTGCTGATTCTTTCTTATCTTTGTGGGCTGATGTTCCTTCAGTCTTTGAAGTTGGTGCCATTTGAATAGGCTTTCCACCCCCTCCTTTTATCCTTTTGGATGTTTTAGGGGCTTTGATTTTGGTCTAGGATGAGGGCAGTCAACTGGCTGAAGATTAGGGGGACAAATACCAGTTCAGGACTCCTATGCTGTGTGCTCTAATTCTGGGGGTCTGCCAGCTTTGTTTTCTGGACCTTTGAGGTTAGAAACCTGCTGTGTTGGAGTGGCCAAGATGTTTATAGACCTCTGATAATAACACTATGATGGGTAGTGCCAGCCAAGGCACTTCATCAGGTGGTGACAGCAGGATTCATGGTCATTTCCATGTTCTAGCAGCAGCAACAGCAGCAGCAGCAGCAGCAGCAGCAGCAGCACAGCACATGCTTATTGACTGAGGTGGGGCACTGACCGGTGCAAGGGTGCCATTCTCCATGCAGGCATACACTGCCTTTGGTTTTATATGTGTTTCCTGGATTCTAGAATGTCCTGGAGCCCTCCCTGTAGATCTCCCAGTACCAATAAGTAACAAGACAACAGAAGCTATGGCTTAGCCATGTGGGCCTCATTAAACATAGGATATGGAACAGTGAAGATGTGCTTGAGCTTAGCAGGCAGAAGCAAGAGTTCCCTTTTTATTAATGAGTTGTAGGAATTTTTTATATTAACTAGATAACAGTCTGTCAAATACCAGTTTTACAAATATTTTCTTCCACCTCATGGCTTGCCTATTTTTTTAATGTTTTCTGAATGAGCAGAAATTTTCAATTTTGATGAAGCCTAATTTGTCATTTTCTTTCTTTTTATGGTTATTGATTTCTGGGTCCAGTCTAAGAAAGCTTTTCTTACTCCCAAGTTACAATGATACTGTCTTATTAGTTTTAGTTTTCACTTTTGGGAGTAGGAGTTATTATAAATTAATGTTTATGTATTGTGTGAGGTCAGGATCAAAGTTTTTTCATATATTCATATCTAGTGTTTCACCATTTGTTAAATAGGGATTCCTTACCATATTAGGTTACTTTGAGTTTTACCAAAAATTAAATGACCATGCAACTGTGGGTATATTTCTGATTTATATTCTGCCCCATGATACAATCATCAATTTACTGACTCTTATGGCAGGAACATCTTCCTTGGTTACAAGAGCTTTATAATTCTGAAATCGTGTGGTAAAAATTCTGTAACTTAATTTTTTTTCAATATTGGCTTTGGATTTTCAGGTCTTGCATTTCCATATACATGTTAGAATGAGATTAACAGTTTCTACAAATAAGTCTGTTGGGATTACTATTGGAATTGCTTTCAAATAATTTGAGAAGAATTGTGGAGATTAGATTGCCAATAATTGATATCTTAAAAATATTAGTTTTATAATCAATGAACATGGTATATATCTTTTCTCTTACTTTTAAATTTTTTCTGCAATGTTTGCAATTTTCATTTTATAGGTATTATGTTAAACTTACTAAGTATTTTGTGATTCTTGATGACATTGGAAGTAGAGTTGTTTTTAATTAAATTTTATAATTTATGAAGTAATATACAATTAATTTTGTATATTATTTTTGCATTCTACAATTTTGCTAAGTGCAGTTAAATGTTTTGCAAATGTATTAGAATTTTCTGTGTTAACAATCATGTCTCTGGGCATAGTGGCTCATGCCTGTCATCCCAGTACTTCAGAAGGCCAAGGTGGGTGGATCTCTTTATGTCAGGAGTTCAAGACCAGCCTGGCCAACATGGCGAAACCTTGTCTCTATAAAAGTACAAAAATTAGCTGGGGAAGGTGGTGTGCACCTGTAATCTCAGCTACTCAGGTCTCTGAGGCAGGAGAATTGCTTGAATCTGGGAGGCAGAGGTTGCAGTGAGCTGAGATCATGCCACTGCATTCCAGCCTGGGTGACAGAGTGACACTCTATCTCAAAACAACAACAGTCATGTCATTTACAATTAGACAGCTTTACTTCTTTTTAAATTTTTGAGCCTTTATTTATTTCTTTTTCTTCACCTGCCCTGGCCATGACCTAAGTAGAATGTTGAATAGGAACAGTGAGAG
This sequence comes from Colobus angolensis palliatus, assembly GCF_000951035.1. Taxonomy (NCBI): domain Eukaryota; kingdom Metazoa; phylum Chordata; class Mammalia; order Primates; family Cercopithecidae; genus Colobus; species Colobus angolensis. The sequence continues at coordinate 8,100,755 of NW_012119487.1, read as the reverse complement.
TGGGCAGCCTTGCCTTGTTTGTATCTAATGGGAAAAGTGTTTAATCGTCATTAAGTATGATGACAATTTTTCATTTTTATCAAAACCATTGATCATCTTAATGAATTTTCTTCAATTCTTCGTTTTATTAGATTTAAAAATACGACTTACCATTTAAAATTTGTCAAATGTTTTGGGGGAGAATTGGAAGATATTTGCCACAGGATACAAAGTTTCATTCAGGAAAGATGAATAAGTTCTGGAGATATGCTGTGCAGCATAGTGTCTATAATAATAATAATAATACATTGTATACTTGAAAATTCTGGAAGTAGTAAATTTTAAATATTCTTATCACACAAAACAAAGTATGTGAGATGATAGAGATGTTAACTAGCTTGATTTAACCATTTCATAATGTATATACATCTCAAAATATCACATTGTACCCCATAAAGATACACAATTTTTATTTATCAATTAACAGCTTTATAAAATTGGGAAAAATAAAAACAAACAGACAAGCCTGAAAGTACGTGTACCCAAAAACAAATTAAAGAAACTCAAAAAAGAGAAATTTAGTCAAGTGTTTTCTGTGCATCTATTGATGTAATAAAATAGCTTTTCTCAACCATTTTGTTAATGTGTTGAATGACATTTATTTTTAAATGTTATACTTACATTGTATTCTTAGAATACGTACCACTATATCATAATGCAATATCCTATTTACATATAACCGTACCCATTTTAGTTAACATTTTTGTTAAGGGTGTCTACATTTTGTTCATGAAAGATGTTGTTCCCTCTTTCTATGTAATGTTTTATTCAGGTTTTGCTATTAGTTTTATTCTGGGCTTATAAAATTAATTGGAAAGTGATTTCTTTTTTTTTCAAAGAGGTTGTGTACATTTGGTTTTATTTCCTCCTCAGATGTCTGATAGATTCATCAGTAGAACCACCTGAGCCTAGAGTTTTCTGTGTGAAGAAGTTTTTGATAATAAATTCAATTTCTTTACCAGCAGGTATATGGGTCTTCCAATTTTCTGTTTTATCTTGTGTCAGTTTAATAAGTGTATATTTTGAGAAGTTTGTTTATTTCATTTAAGCTGTAGAATTTGTTAGCATGAAGCTGCTTATAATATTACCCTCTTATATGTTTAAATGTATGTACAACCTTTAATGAAAACCTCCTTTTTGTTCCTGATATTGGTAATTTGTGTTATCTCTCTCTCTCTCTCTTTTTTTTTTTTCACGATGTAGTCAAGACCAGGCAATTTTGCTGGTCTTTTCTAACACTAACTTTGACCTTGTCATTTTTTTCCTATTGTTAATTTTCTATTCTGTATTCTCATTTTTATTTCCTTCTATCATAAACTTATTAGTATGTGTCTTATCTTTACAGTGGTAAAGGTTAGGAATAGACCTCAATTTTTAAAGTAAGAATTAAATGATAACATGTTTTCTGGTGCACAGTAATAAATAGATGGTATTCATTGTAATTATTATGAACACTTTCCTGATACTTCCTGTGAAGGTTTCTATAAATTTCTAGTTAAAAGTAATTGATATAAAGTATTGTCATTTGTATTTATGTGGGGGAAATGTTAACTGGATAGAGATCAACAGGTTAATATTTTATAGTTTTTACTGGATAAAGTTATAAACATTTGTAAGGCTGCATTCCCTTCAAAATGGAAAAAGCAGGTACTGTTTTTACTTGGGTGAGGCAATCTTCTCCTAAAGTGTAGATCAGTTGCTTACCATCTGGTGAGGGCATTTTTGTAGACCTGTGCTGACCTCAGCATCCCAGTCCCATTTATTACGTTGAGTGAGATCAGCCTAGGGTCGAAAAGAGGTAGGAGTGTATAGAACCTGGTATCTATGATGACCTTGAATAAGAGAAAAAAAATGTAAAAATGAGAAAGTCAGGTATGGAAAGGTAGAATGAAATTATTTCTTGTTGAGATCCAGCAATATGACTAGACCATGTTGGGTACTTTGTGTATTCTTTGCTATTCCTAACATTATGTGATATAGATTATTATATCCATTTTAGAGTTGAGTGTATCCAAAGTTATAGTCAGCTGTGCAATGAGATATGAAAGCCCATTTCTTAGCATTGCATAAAGTCTGTACACAGCCCCCAGAGTAGATAGCCATAGACCATTGCCAGCATTGGTATGGTGTCAAATGGTGGTGTCAGCTGGAGTATGGATTAAGCAAACATGTTAACACTCATCTTCAATCCCAGGATTTAAAATCTCCTCTGATGTGAAGTGGGATAAAAGCTCTTTAGAACTTCAAATAAGGTGTTTTTTTTTTTTTTTTTTTTTTTTTTTGGTGGGGTAAGTTGGTAGCAGGAGGGTTGTATATAATAAAACAACTGTAGACTTTTCAGTTTGTGTTTTGTTGGAAGGTAATGAGGCCTATGGAATTGAAAACATCTCCAGAAAAGTAAAAGTTGACCTTGCTTTGTGCACGGGATGCATTAAGTTGAATGTAAAGCTACTATTTGTATATAGGATCTCTTGACATAATTGTGAAGCTTTACTCCCATTAGGAAAACACATGCACTGAAATTCAGGGTCTTGAATACAAGACCCAATAAAAACAACTCTTAAGCATCCTAACATGCACTTCAAAGGAGCATTTTGTCTCTGTCAATATGTAGTCTACAGTGCATTTAATTTTCTGAGGAAATCCCTGTGAGCATTTTGCTAAATGGGTAATCAATCTACCTGATCTTGCCCAGTTCAATTAAAGCACAGCTACAAGAGCACAGACAGTCCTTCCCACGGTGAAAGTGGCAAACAAGGTTAGCCAATGGAGGCTTGGGGCCCAGCTGGAACATGCCCCCTTATCCCATTGTCCTCAGGCGCATGGAGGGCAGGAAAATGGCAAAGCACAGCCAGTTGGCCACTTTCTCACATGCTGAGTCTTCTTTTGTTTTTCATTACATGCTGTTTTTCTCATTACAAGCTGACTCCTCCCTTGGCTTTGTCTATTTCTTTCCCTCACTCTTCTTTCTTCTCCTCTTCCTCCTCTTTCATCTCCTTTTTCTACTTCCTCTCTTTCTCTCTCTTGTCTTTATTTTTTATGCTGCCTTTTGTTGCTTTGATGAGAGTTCTCAATAAACAAATTCAATATTTATTGGTTATGTTGCTTATAACACAGTAATAAGCATGGTAATCTAGAACCCATTACCAAAGATTTTGGAAGCCAGATATGCTACTGAGAGGGGCTTTTTCAGACTCCCTTTTTTGAGAGACAGGATGAGCCATAGCTATCATTCATTCTTTCAACAAATAATTTATTTAGTATCAGGTACTGTTCCAGGTTATTAATATAGCAGTAAAAGAAAAGAAAAGAAATACATGCCTACAAAGGTTTCATACTTGGCAGGGAATGGAGAGACATATGTAATTTAAAAAGTAAATTATATAGTATATCGAAGGTGGTAAGCACTGGGGAGAAAAATAGAGGAGGGCAAGGAGGATGCGAATGCTGTAAGGTTGCAATTTAAGAAGGGGTTTCAGGGTTGGCCTTGCTGAAGTGGTAACATTTGAGCAAAACTTAATGAAAGAGAAGATGAAGGAGTAAGTTGTATTTCTCTCTGGGAGGCTATCCAGAGGAAATAGCAAGTGCAAATGCCCCAAGGTGGGAGCACCCTTGGAGTATTTGAGAAACACAAGGAGTAGAGCATTTAGGGCTGAATTTTCCAGTAAAATTGCTATTTAACTTTTGTGTGTAGTTTTTCAGGTATTTAATTATCATTTGTTGGTGTATACTAAAGACAGAGTAGTTGATTCCAAAGGGACTCCTAGAGGAATTCATACAAGATCAGAAGGTGCACAGATTGCTAGACCCAAAAGGAGAATTTAACAGGTTGTTGGACTATCATAGAAGGTTCAGGGAGGTGGAAATACCCGGCTGATGTGAGCATTTTATCAAATGCGTGCACATCAGCTCATTCAAAAGGCTGCTACAAGAACACACACCTCCGGTGGATAACATGCAGGCACACCAGTAGACTTAGAATGAAGAACACATCTCCTGTATTTCAGCACTTATTTGTTCTCTTCCTTCTCAAGCTTTACTCTCAGGAAATGCCTCCAGCCTTACTGAGAACATCATGGCCATCTGATCTTGGCTTCCTCACCTTTACCTGCACCCATGCTTGTCCCTAAGGCCTTCCTTTCTTCTCATAAGCTCCCTCTTTCTAACTAAGCCCCAGCCTTCTTTAACATTCCTCCCAAACTTCTCTCCATAGAAGCTGTAAATTTTCCCATTTGATTACATCATTTTTTTCCTGCTTTCCAATGAGAGCGGGAGGGTTTTTGTTTGCAGGAGGGTACTTCCTGGTACCAAGTAAGCATCTCATAAATATTTGTAAGTGGAATGAATGGTAGTTCTCTTTTACTTTCAAACAAAAATAATCCCCTTTACTTTGTTTCTAGAGGTAGTGAGAGATGCGTGGATGGGACATTCTCCTTCATTTCTCCGCCTCTCTCCTAACCCCCACTTTCCCATTTTCCTAAAGAGCAGGTCCTCCCAAAGCTCTAAACCTTAGAATTTTACATGTGTCAGTTACCCATTTCTTCTCTTTCTCAGTCAAAAGCCCCATTCCCTCAACAGAGAGCATTTCCCTGGGAAAGAAGGAGGTAAATAATCTAATTGAAGTAATTGATTTTGATGTCCCAATAATTACATCACAGCCCTCTTGGAGAGTATCTGAATCTTCAGAAGAGGGAGAAACCTTGTTCATCTCCATATTTTCATTTTGAAAACCTCAGAAAAAAACTTTTCAGTGAACTTTAAAAGAACTCATTTGGTTTGGGGAAATTATTACCTGTTTTTCTTTATGAGAGACAGTCCCTTGGGATTTTTTGTAAATCTGTCCTTTGTCCCTTCAAACCTTTTAAGTGCTCTGTCTCTGGGTCTCATTATGGTTATTTTCAGACACCAATTTTGAGCTGTCTCTCTTGCAGCTGAGGCATCTCTGAGTGACATTTCCTATCAGGCCTGCAAGTGCATCTGACCTAACTCTGATTGTCCTACATCAGTGCTATGAGGGTCCAGCCAGTTTCTGTGATTGTGGGGTAGAGGGCAATCCCAGCCAATGGGTTAGCTCTATTTCACTCAGCAGGCTGTTCAGCTAAAAATTGCTTATTTTAAAGGGCCACTCAAGGGGCAAAGACGATGACAAAAGTGTAGTTTGGCAAATCAGCAATCCTATTGAAAACCATTTCCAGTGGTTTTGGAACCAGGGGAAGACATGCTATGTGGCAGGACTTGACATGCCCAAAGCAACTGTAGTGGCTCTCTAAATAGTAAAAAAATTTAGAAAATAAGGCTGGGTGGGCAGGAAATGTAGACACTTTCAAGTTACTTTTACTTCTGTGGTTTTCTTGCCAGATTGATTTCTTTCATTAGGGGAAGTTACTTCCATCTACATACCATTCTAGCCTCAGGAGGTAAGAGACTGATTTAGTGGTCTTAATTTAGAAGTGTCCTGAATTTTCAGGAATTTATTCTTTAATATTTGAATGCCCATATGTGACACTTGGATTAATCGACTTGATTTGGGTGTAAGTCTTTTGTGAGTTAATGCCTCAAATTGAGTTGGAAACATAATTTTGAATTAGCGGTGCCATCATCTTGGACATCAAGGCTAGAAGTAAGTGATTAGAAAACTCGTTTCATCACAAGCCCCAGTTAAAGGCCCATAGTCACTTCTTGTTTCCTGTTTTCTCTGGCTTAACCTCTTTAGCTTCACATTCAGGACCCTGAACCAAAGGTTTCCTCATCTTTCCTTAATCTCTGGCCAGTGCCCTCAATAGAAGCATTATTGCTCCTTCCCTACCCCCAGGAAGGAGGTGTGGAAGAGTGCAGGAATTTTTGTAGTCTTAGTTACTTGGGAGCAGTACCAGCATTTAATGGGTAGAGTTTAGGCATGCTAAAAGTTCTGTAATGTTTGATAGTCCTACAAGTGAAGAATTGTCCCTCTGCTTCCAGTGCCAGAAAACACCCATTGATAAATGCCATTCGTCTGACTCTATCAGCTTTGCAATTATCGCTCTGCCCTAGCTCACATTCTTTGTCCTCCTCCTCATTTGTATTATTGTGTACTGTCTCTTCTTTACACATCTGTCTATGTCTATCCCACCTGAGATACACACTCATATACTGTGTACCTCTCTGAATTTATCCCTAAAGACTCAGCTTTTTCTTCACATCTTTCTTGAAACCTTTCCCAACCATGCCACTCTGAGTAACCTCCTAATACCATGAACCTCCTTCCCATCTATTTTATGCATCATTCTCAGGAGAATGAATCACAGTCTTTTGTTTGTTTTAGAACTTTTTGTGTCTATTATTCTTTCTTAAGCTCATAGAGAACAGTCTTGTGTCATATACTTCTCCATCATTTGTTTCATCTTCTATCTCTGTAACCTTCCGCTCTAGCTAAATTACTTTCTTTCCCCCAAACACGATATGGCAGAGACTGCTATGTGTCCACCACAGCCTACTTCCTTGTCCTCTTAGACATTCAGTGAGGCCTCCCTTGCAATAGGTGTTAGGTCTGAGTTTTAGCCAAACGAATGTGGGCAAAAGTGAGGTATATCACTTCTAGGTCTGGTACATAACAATTTTCTGTGTATAATCCATCCTTACTCTTTGTCTTTCCCATCCACTAACTAAAGGGAGAAGATGTCAAAGACCCAAAGGAGAGCAGAGCCACAAGACAACAAGAGTTAGGTCCTTAAATGACAAGGTAGAAGGCCACTCACTCATTGGGAACTGGCAACTTCTGTATTAAACTCTATATGAACAATAAATAAAGTTTAATCTTGTTTCACCACTAAGATTACTGCAATTTTGTGATCATAGCAAGCATTACTAACACACACCATATCCTTTCTCATCTTTGTGAACTTATTTTCATTTGCTCTCATTGCTTGGAATGAGTTTCCTCCTCACATGTTTAAATTTTATGCTTCATCTGATATCAGATTAATTCCTGCCTCCTCCAAGAAACTCCCTCCAGTTTCACCAATCCAGAGTGACTTCCTCTCCAAATGCTTGAAAATCACATAGACTACTTTTCCATTTGATTGGCAAATAATATAATACTGCATTGATTTTTATTTAGCTTTAATGTATATATTCTGTCTTCTCTGGTACATTTTAAGATCTGTCAAAGTAGTACCTTTGTCTTATGCTTCACAGTATTAGGAATGTTGTGGATGCTCAGGAAATAATTGTAAAATGAACAGATGGCCTTTTAAAAAAATTTACATATTATCTCTTCTTATTGGCTTAACTTATGTTATAGTATTTTGCTCCTTCCATGGATGATTTTGGTGTCATTTCTTGTTTCTGTGTCTACTTCTCAGAGATGTGTCACAGAAATGCTGCTGCAAGAAAATTGTATTTTCTTTGTATGGATTCTCTTTTACTGTATTTGCTTTTAAGTGTTTTTATTTACATGTGCTTAATATATGTTAGTTGAATGAATGAATCCATTCTCTCCTCTGAATTTAGAAAAGAATAAATGTAAATTAACCTAAACCTCCTGCTTTAGGAGATATCAAAACATTGTATCAGATTTCTTTATTTTCTTTGGTGTTATGAGAGTCATTGCATAGAGTTGGCTGATTTTTGTGAATGAGGTCAATCATTACTATATCGACTTTTTTTTATCTAACAAAAGAAAAGATTCTTCAGTCTGTTACTGTTGTCTGATCATCACTTCTGCTGGTTTCGTATTTGAGTTAATGTATCCTTATGCATATGACATATTTTTCAAGTTAGTGGGGTAACCTGATGAGACTTTTCTTCCAAGAGATTTGTTTGAAGGAAAATCTACTACTGAGGCAAAGGCCTTGTCAAGAAATCAAAATTATTGACTCTGCCCTTCTTTTTTCCCTACTAAACCTTGAGACCCCATTCAGAAATCAATGGTGACCATAAAGAGGAGGTACACAGAATCAAGCTTCAGGAGACCTGACCTCTTTTCCTAACAGTTTGATCCTTAGAAATCCACCTCTTTCTGCATCATTCTATTCAGAGGAAAATGGGTCAATATATTTCTCACTTTCTTTTTCATGTCTTATTAGGATCAATGAGACAATGTTAATAATCACATAGGTAATTTCTGACTAATGGACAGATAATAGGCACAAATTTTCATAATATATTGATATTAAAAACCTTTGCAATCAATGTGAAACAGATGGCTTAAGTCTTTAACTAGTCCCAATTACTTGCATGTATCAGACAGATGTGGCACTAGCAACAGGTCTGTATCCTTGGGTTATGTCCCTGAGTTTCTGTCAGCCTTGAAAGGGGCAGATGTTAGGCCAGAAGTACCAAATTTCCCAGGCTAGTGCCTGGGAAATTCCTAAATAGCAAAATGCGAAGACTCCTTCACTGAGAAGTTAGCAAGGTGGTGAGCCAGGCCTCCAGTCGTTGGTGCTATCAGGGAGAGCCATGAAGGAAGGACACATTTATGGTAGAGGTTAGGAGCTGTGATGGGTGTAGGAAAAATCCAGTGACTCAGAGCAAGGCAATACAAATTATGAACTAATTAGAGTTTTAATTTAAAGACTGCCAGTACTTTTCTATAAACTGTCTCATTCACTAATTATTTAATATGTCTATTCAATTGAACTGCCTGCTTAATATGGGCATGGACCAGACTTGTTGTATGTCTACCTTGTGTCTAACATGATGCTAGACACATTGGCAGTGTTTGGTATATATTTGCCAGAGGATTTATATCTGTGCTTAGTTTCTGATTGGTTCATTCTTTTCTGTTTCAGGTTTTGCGACTGATTTTTTGTAGCTGCATCTAGGTATTCATTTTCTTATTCATTCAACAATTGTGCATTAAATGCCGAAAACTGTGCTAAGAGTTAGAGATATGGACAAAGTTTATACCCTCATAGAGCTTATATTCTTCATTGATTAGAAATAGACATATCCACCATATATATGGATTGAAAGATGCACAAATAGATATATCTATAATCTATCTATCTAATCTATATCTGTCTATGAAATAGAAACAGAATACTAAATGAAGCACGAAGGATTTCATGCTAATTTCTAGAGAGAGAGAATTCTAGGCAAAAGAATTGTCTAGTTCCTGAGGCAGACATGTGCTTGCTGTGTTGGAGGAGCAGCAAGGAGGTCCATGTGACCAAAGAGGAGTAGCGAGGGGGAGAATTATAGGAAATGAGTTCAAAGAGTTAGGCAGGGGCCAGATTATTTAGGGGTTTTACACAGTAGTAAAGACTAGAATTTATTCCAGGTGAGATGGGAAGACATTGAATTGCTTTGAGCAAGGGGCAGACCTGATCTGATTTCCTTCTCAACGGGAACATTCTGGCTGTCGTGTGGCATATAGATGTAAGGGGGTGAGGGTGCAGAGAGTCTCTTGCTGTGGTCCAGAGAGAAATGGCGGTGGCCTGAAATAGGAAGCAGTAGTGAATATGGTCTTCTCAGATCACCCTGACTATTGACAATGTAGAAGGGTGAGATTTCATTTTACAAGTTTGAGTGACTGGCCCTACAGTACTACTTTGACATTAAAGCACTGCTGATCTTGCTTTTGAAAACTGTGACTTTGTTATTCTAGGGCCTCGAGTCCTGATCAGAGCAGGCTCTAGAACCTAGGAGTACAAAAGTCAGTGTAAAAAAAGTTGAAAGAGAAGCAGAAGATATAGAAATAATAATGAGATATGGCTTCTGGTGTTACAGCAACCCCTGCCCATGCTGAAGGCTGTGCCCTCACTTCCTTTCATCCCATTTTTGTCTCAGCTCATTGGCTTCCGTGCCCAGCCCTTTAGTAGAAACCTGCTTTGCCTAGGCCATAGCTGACCTCTAGATGGGCATGAGATGCCTGCATTTCAGTTGCTGTCTTTCTTAACTCTCTGCACTGAGCAGCACTGGGCACCATGTCCTCTCTTGGTTTCCAGAACATCACACTCTGCTCTTTTGTCTTCTACCCTTCTGATAGTCCTTCTTCATCTCCTTTGCAAGTTCTTACTCTGTTCACTTTTTAAATATTAGTTTCCAGGGTTTTATTCTTTGCTCTCTTATCTTCTTACTCTTTCCATTCTCCTTGGGGCTTCCATCCTGTACAGGGGCTTAAGCCATCATGGATGTGCAGATATCCCCTCTCCCAATATCTTAATCTCTAGTTTTAACCTGTGAGTTGAGCCTCAGACTGCTAGGTCAGTTGCCAACTGGTCACTGCTACCTGGATGTCACATAGCCTTAAACTGAGTGGTTTCTAAGCTGAATTTGCTGTCTCCACCTTCCCCAGGCTCATTCTGCTTTTCTTTCTTTATTCTGCATCCCAGTTTGTGGAGCAATCCTGCATTGATCCTTCTTTTTATCATATCTTCATCCTCTATCAGTCGCTCACTCAATTAGATGATTTTACTTCCTAAGTATATTTTAACCCCTCCCTTCTACGAATTCCTGCAAGCACTGCTCCAATTGAGGCTCTCCTCATCTTTTACCTGGACTTCTAACTCATTTCTGTGCCTCCTGTTCATTGTCTTTACTTCCTCAGGGATCTACCTAGCCTATAATCTGGTCATATCACTCTTTTGGAGTAAATTCTCCAAAAAGTCACTGACACATACAGTGTACTCTCTGGCTTCTCAGAGACCAAGCAGGGCTGTTCACCATCTGGCCCTGGCTCACCTTCCATTGTGACACACCTGAAATCTGTCTCTGTCTTCACTATTGTTCACACTCCAGGTCATTAAATTCTGGTAATAGTTCCTTTTTTTTTTTGAGACAGAGTCTCACTCTGTTGCTCAGGCTGGAGTGCAGTGGTGTGATCTTGGCTCACTGCACCCTCTACCTCCTGGATTCAAGAGATTCTCCTCAGTCCCCTGAGTAGCTGGGACTACAAGTGTGAGCCACTGCACCTGGCTAATTTTTGCATTTTTAGAAGAGATGAGATTTCATCATGTTGGCTGGTAATATTTCTTATTCTCTAGTCACATCAGGTTTTAGACCTATGGTCATGCCATTTCCTTGCCTGAGAAGGCCTTCTTTCTGATCTGGATTGTTCTGAGTATTTAAAACTCAACTCAGTGATACATGGCCTCTGGGATACCTTCTTTGCTGTTCCCAAAATAGGTTCCATGCCCTTCCGTGGTGTCTCTGGTGCCCTCATAACAGCCTGCACTCATCACCATAGCATTATCAATGGTAATTATATGCTTATGTGTCTGTTTTCCCTCTCTGAGCCTTTGTGTCCTGATCTGTAAAATGGCAATAATAGTAGTACTTATCTTAGAAGACCTTGGGGGGAATTAAATAAGAAAATTTATGAGTTCAGAACAGTGACTGATACATAGAAAACACATTAATTGATAGCTACTTGGTAATGACAATATTATAATTTATTTTTATAACATTATATAACATTACTGATAATTATAGTATAATAAGATTATTAATAATAGCTATTTCAATTTTAGATCTTTCCTGCTTTCTCTTGTGGGCATTTAGTGCTATAAATTTCCCTCTACACACTGCTTTAAATGTGTCCCAGAGAT